>NW_011948414.1:7337734-7446236 GCF_000503995.2 Ceratosolen solmsi marchali
TACTTACCTACCTACCTACCTACCTACCTACCACTTATCTACCTACCTACGTACCTACCCACCTACCTACCTACCTACCTACGTACCTACCCACCTACCTACCCACCACATTCACATAAGATAATTTAGACAAAATAATCTTTAAACGCCATTTATTCCATATATCTCCGTATATTAAGCCGAAAGTCAGACTAAAACTAAAAAATTTTTCTCCCTAGGTATACTTCTGGACAGGCTCTCCGGCCTTACCAGCAAGCGAGGACGGCTTCCAACCGATGCCAAGTGTCACCATCCGACCTGTCGATGATGCTCATCTTCCAACGGCCAATACCTGCATATCGCGTCTCTATGTTCCCCTGTACAGCTCGCGTCATGTTCTGCGTCACAAGCTCCTGCTCGCCATCAAAACGAAAAACTTCGGCTTCGTTTGAAGAGATGAAGCGATTGTAATCGCTTTCTCGGCCCAGTCACCTACACTTCCCATATTACTCCCTTCATACGAAATAACGGGAAACTTGAAAATTTTCAATTTCAATTTTAATCGATAGGCATTGTTTTTAAAATTGAGTTATTTATTTGGCCTTATTTCTATTTTGTATTTGTAAATTTACGAACTGTTACAAGATAAGGAATAAAATAATGGTGTGAAATTTGTAACACATTTCATGGTGCGATGGTGTTGGTACTGACTATAGCATATTTTTTGGTAATATCAAAACACGAGGCTCGCGTACGATGTGAAAAAATGTGAAATCACAATTAGAAATAATTAAAGTATTTGAAAAATACAGCAATTGTTCAGCATCCTACGTGTTGAATTGCGTATATTGAATTATAAAATAAAATATAGAAATATATTCTTGCTTCTCACATATATTTATAAAATAAGAATAGACACATTTACCTTTCTTCTTTTCTTTTTTTTAACAGTCAGGTTTTTATCATATGTTCAGCTGCTTTTCTTTTTTTTTTTTTTTAACTTCTATTGCAATTGTGGACATTCTACTAGTTAAATGAAAATTCATAACATAAAAAAATGAATGGGGAAACATTTCATTTATACTGCCTTACCTTTAAACTGTTAATAAATAAATTTTTTAAATATTACATAAGAATAATTCAGTTATGTAATACTTCAATAACTATCGATTAAATAATTGAAAGGTTCGAAATGGAAGCTCATACAAGTTCCCGATTTTCCTCCCGCCTTCAGAATGGAAAACGAAAGAAAAATAAACGAACGTAAAGTGATGAACAGACAAAAATTACAAAAAAAAAATATATATATATATATACGTTGTTATCTTTCTTTCATTCTTTAGCTTTCTTCCTAGAAAAGAGTTTATAACATTTATAAATTTATAAAGTGTAATTATTGAACATTATTGCTCTTGAAAAGACGTCATACGATGAACGGTGTATTGCTTCTCGTTTGAATATCAAAGTCTTACGTTTAAAGTGTCATATTTAGCCTTTATATAGTGACCCGAAGTAATAAAACTTTCGTAAAAATCAAAAAAGATTTATTCCACGTGGATCCGAGGGACTCTACTTTTACTATTATTATTTCTTTTTCTACTTGCACAATCTACTTTAAGTAGATATTGAAATTTTTTTTAGTTTTATTTAGATTTCTATTATCTTAAATAAGTAGAATGTTTTATTAAAAAAAAAAATAAAATAAAAAAAAAAAAAATTCGCAGTCATTTAATGTAATTTAAATAAATAATACAACCTTGTTACAAATTTTAATGATGTATAATGAAAATTATATGTCTCTTTTTAAGAAAATAAGTAAATTAACAAAAAATAAAATAAATAAATAAAGTGATAGAACAACAACAAAAAAAAAAAAAAGAAAGAATAAAGATGTGAAAAACAAAGCGAAAATGATTGATTTTATATAAATTTTAATTTATCTTTCGTATAAGCCAATTTAATATTTCAGTTTTTAAACTTTATTTCGTTTCATACATTTAATTTTTATAAATATAAATAATATAGTTTATTATTCTAAAATTAATTGATGACTGCGTTTTTTTTTCGTTTTTTTTTCGTTTTTTTTTTTTTTTTTTAAATATAAATTTTTAAAACAAATTAAGAACTTAGCGTCGGTGAACAAGGTACCGAAAAAGCCTTCGGAAGACTATAAATTAATAAAAATAAAGAAAAACTTGGTGATTTTTTTACAATTAAAATTTTTTTATTAGGCGTGTAATAATGTAACATAAGATGTAGACAGAATACGAATTTTTGTCGAAAATGTGTTTCGCGTACACATCAAGAGCAGATAAGCGTTTGCTCACGCAATTATTTTTGCTGTTACTTATGTTACGCACCACCCTTATGAAGAAAAAAAAAAAAAGAAAAAAAAAACTGCACTACACAAGCGAGGTGTAGTTTAAAATATGAAAACGTCATTGGAATTTCAAATAAATGCATAACTCAATGCAAGAACAAAAAAAAAAAAAAATTGAATTATCAAATCACTCGACGACAGATAATTTTGAGTTTTTCATTTGTCTTTACACATTATATACGCAATTCTATGTCTCTTTGGAGTTTTCAGTTGAAGAAAATTCACGCTCATTACTTCGATTTCGTCGACGGGTTTTGTGTCTACTATAGGCTTTGGTATTTTTTTTTTCTTATTTAGATTTTGTCGATTTTTATTTGTTCCATTTGATGTAGCCAATAAAGATTTGTTGTAGAGTCGCTGATACGAGATTAAACGGGAGTTAGGCTTCTTTCTAGCTGCCGTTTCTTTTAATTGTATTTAAAAATCTTCGCTCGTTCTATATGTCCGTAAGATTTACAGTAAAAAAAGCAATTCACTTTCACTTACTTCTAAATCGCAATTCCTCTTTTTTGCTGACTCGCAGCGAGAACTTGTTTTTTTTTTTTTTTTTTTTTTAACTTTTTTTTTTTTTTTTTTTTGTATTACATTTAAAGACAAAACAAAAAAAATATTAATAAAAAAAAAAAAAAAAAACAGTGTTTAATTGCAATTCTAAACTTTTTACACAATACTCGTATCACGTATTTCCATTATTTTCTTTCTTGCCTATAAACGATAAACTGAAACGGTAAAAATTAATCTACGCACGTTGAATCATTTGTATCGTTCGATCGATTGTGTTTTTGCGTGGTGCTTTTTAATTTTTCATTCGTAATTTTTCTTTTTTACAAAAAAAAAAAAAAAAAAAAAAAAAGAAAAAAAAAGAAAAAAAAAAGACGGAAAGAAAAACGGAGGAAAACTCACTAACGCACTATCATGTATAATATAATAAATCTCATTATTTATAAATTTCTAAAAATCGTAAAGTTATATACAATAATTATATTATCCATTATGTATTTCGACGAGGGTATTTTCGATGAGAAACTTATGTACAAGCGGTTACCTATTGACCACTTCCCGAATTGTTGATGGGTAATTTCGTGGTCGTCTGACTTAGCTGAGCCAGGGTTTCCGGCGTGGCATGAGCCTTTAGGATCGAATTCTCTGCTTCCAGCTGATTAATACGATCCATCAGTTCGGCTATTTTTTCTTTTAGCACCTCGACTTCCTCCCGCACAGCGAACATCAAATGACTTTTCACCAAATCCTAGAAGCACGCGATAAATTTTTCTATTATAGAATTTCTCTCTCACCACATGCACACTTTATATAATGCAAATTATTATTATAAATATGTTAATTAGGAAAAATTAAAATATCTGAAATTACTATTTGAAATGTGTAACATTAAATAAATTTGCAATTTATTGTTATATTTTCATACGGATTGTTAAATGCGTTAACTGTAAGGGCAGACGTAGTTCGGTAGAACAATTGAGTGAATTGAGTTTTTAAATTTTTACAGTGTAAGCGCATCGGATTACAATAGTGATTATTATTGATTGTAGGGAATATTAATATTGTTTAAAACAAAACAAAACGAAAAAATTGTGAAATTATAAAAAATCTTTGAGATGATATTGCAAATGAAATTTTTATAAAATATTTATTCACATAATTTAATACAATGCGTGTATTAATAAAATTTAATTGAAATCAATAATTCTTTTATATGTAATTTCATTTACAATGCGACTTTTAGCTCCATCAGTTTGATCACACTTTATAGAATACATTAAATGTTTTATGTAACTTAGGTTATTAGCATGTATAATATAATTTATCTAAGAATTTGAAAAATTGTTAATATTTTATAAATTTTTACACTTATGTTTGTATTTTAATTATCTTATTATAAAATATAAAAATTTAGATATATTTAAAATACAAATTGTAATTATCTAGCATATATATATATATGTGTGTGTGTGTGTGTGTGTGTGTGTGTGTGTGTGTGTGTGTGTAATTTACGATCAATCCTTGATTGAAAATATATTATTTTCAATTCTGTAAGTCCAACTTTTTTGAGAATTAGAAGTGTGAACAAAATGCATTTTCCATAGATTTTATAATATCCTGTCTTTTGCATCTTAGATAATGGTATAATAATCAAATATTATTTTTATTCGCTTAACGATTGTTCAATTACAATACGATTATAAGAAAATTTATTAAACATTCTAAATGGAAATTTCAGATTCTAATATAATGAAATCATTAGAAATGGTGATAATGTAGTGTTATGGTAAGATTTTTATAAATTTTGAATTTACAAAATTATAAACAAATGAGGTGTGTAAAATCAAACATTTTTCTTTTACAATTGTCGATAATTTGATTCAGGGCAATTTCAATCGTTCAAAAATAAAAGACGCGATAGATTTACTTTTAATCAAAACAACGATTAAATACACACGCGCGCGCACCCACCTCCCACGCATATATATATATATATATATATATATACTTATCATAAAATTTTATAAGCATAAGTTGCTTTTCTATTAAAAATAACATATAATGTAGTTTTGCTTTAAATATTATCAACATATAATCGAATTTCATTGCTTAGCTGCAGATTTTTCACACCAATTTTGCATAATAATTCGAATTTTCTGAGAATTCTCGAGCAATCTATTTCACACAATTAGAGTAAGCTTGAGTTTAACTATCTAAGTAACGATTTAAGAAAATTTTAAGTACTTACCATAGCTTGTTCGATTTTATTGTCGATTGCTACAGCACTTGTCCCCGACATACTGTAAATGATACAATCAATTGTCATTCTTACGATTAAGACATACTTTTCACGGAAACATAAATAAAATGATTTCGGTACAAATTGAGTAGGAATCCCACTCATTACTGAATTTAATAATAAAGTTTTTTTTTTTATAACTGTATAAATTATTATAATAGCATTTAGCTTTTCCATCCTTCACTATTAAATAATAAAATATGTTTGAAAATTAAGTAGCTTATTAGAATGATCTAGCAATATTAGAAATTTCATATTTCTATTTAAAACACTATATACATTTATAAAGTGATCGAATATTTATGAAAATGTATATTAACTTTGGAGCTGTATAATTTTCATGAATTAAAAATAAATGATATAAAATAACGATACATATAGATATACATATATATATACATATATATATATATATATATACATTTTTTTTTTAATATAAAATCGGTTCTAATTTTTAATCTAGCGTCGCCTTAATGTTAAATTACCTTGATTTAAATCTATAACAATTATTAATTTTTTTCTTCTTCTTTTAATGTAATTAAGCCGAGCGTTAAGCTTTCATCATTATTTCGATGAGTTTGCTTTATTTAATGAAAATCGTCTAACGAGAGCAACAGCAATAATAATATTATGAATAAGAGGAGATTGAGAAAAATAAATTACTTTTAATAGTAATTAATGAGTTAATTGACATTGTCTCGTGATATGAACGGCTAATTTCCGTGGTGATTTTTATGGGAAAAACTCAATGAGGATCGACCGATCGTTCCATTACGCACGCTCGATGTTTGTAAATTCGACTAAATCGTGATAATAATGGTTGCAACCTTTCGTTATCTTCGTGAGTTTGGTGGTCATCGATATTCTGTGTAACCTCGGCGAGCGATTCGAGGAGCGCGGCGTCAGTAGTTACGGTCTGGCTCGCCGCCGCCGCCGCCGCCCCGGACACCACCATACCCGACAAGGAGTCCTGCTCCTGGTCAGGCTGCTGCTGTTGCTGCTGATGAAACGTCATGTTACCCTGTTGAATGGCACCGACCATCTGCACCTGACCAGCTGCGGCCGCACCAGTGGCCGACTGTTGTTGCTGAGGCCCAGACTGTATCTGCCCAGTCGCTGCCATCACCTACATTTTCACGTTTCGTTAATATCTTTGTTATTATTATTTTTTAATTCATTTTATTTGTCGATTGTTAATGCTAATTGCTATAGGTGGGAGGGCAATTGCGGATTCGGAGAATATTTGGTGAACCGACGTTGCATGAAGCTTTCTTTCTTTCCTTTTTTTTTTTTTTTTTTTTTTTTTTTTTCATAAGTATTATTCAAATGAGTTTTGATTTTTTAATGATTCTATTAATAAATCGTCTGGGTTCGCAACAAATCTAACTTTTTATTGCAACTTATAAATAAAATACTCGAGGCTAAGCGATTTAAAAAGTTAATTAATTTTTTCATTTTAATTATTTTGTTTTGTCTATGTTAAAAACTGTTCTAATAATATTTCTAAAATGTATTTAACTATCTTATGCCTAATTGTAAGAATTCCGTATGTAAAAGATAAGATATTGAAATTTTTGTGAAAACGAAAAGATATGTAGATGAATGAGACAGTCTAATTTTACATGATATGGGAAGAAGAAGTAAATTCTATTGGATCGTTTTTAATTAGCGTACTCGATATTGATACTCGACCGGTTGATAATTTTCAATAAATTTATAAACAATATAACAAACTATTTATACTTATCATACTGTACTATAAAATGTGGATTGGACATTTTGAAGGAAAGATTTCGAAATAACAAACGCATGTCTATTATAGAAGCATAATCGAGGTAATTCTGTTCGACCAAAATGAGTGGCCGCTATGCTACATTGTAATAAAAATTAATAATAATAATGGGCGTGTAAAATAATGTAATATATAATAATTGAAGCAATTTTGGCGAATTAAGTGTATTGATACTTATTTTTTTTTTACTTCGAAATCATATTTTCTACTGTTTTTAATTTGTTTTTAATTTATGAAATTGATCGATAATCCTAGGAGGAGGAGCAATTGGCAAAATCGGTAAAGCTTGTGGCAATCAAGCAGAATTTTCACTTTCGCTATAAAAAAAAAAAAAAAAAAAAAAAAAATAAAAAAAAAAAAAAAAAAAAAAGGCCATTTTATTATAAAACTCGTTTGTCATTTTACTATTCTTTAAACATTAATTTAATTACATCGTCAGGAAAAACCGAGTATGTCTTCATACAATTATATGCTTTTTCTCATAAAACTGTTTAATAAAAATCTTATAAAAATCTAACTCTTAATTAACTATTTTTATAAATTTTTCATTTTTATTACAGTATTATTAAATGCAGCGGAAAATTGCTTAACTCGCGAGTACATCTAATTTCTAGGCACATAGCCAGTGAAATCTAATAACAAGAACAATCGGGGGTTTTGAGTGACTATTTATCAATGTACTATTATTACTTACAACACAACACTCATACATAATTTCATTAGTTTTTATATATTTCAAATTGTAAATCTTTGAAAATGTTTGTTGCAAGAAGAAATCAATCAATCCTTTAAGTCTCATTACAACCTCAACTTTTGTTTCATAAGATATTTTCATAATACATTTGCATGTAAATATATTATTAATGAAAATAAAAAAATAAGTATTAAGAAAAACATTGCAATTGTATTTAATTTACACGTGTTCTAATTTAATTATCCAATTAAATTTGTCAACATTTCTATTACTATATTTTAAAAATATAGGCTACAGGCTTATAATAAATATTTTATAAAAGTGACTTTAACCTGAACTGACACACTTTGAAACTGCTGCACTTTGGCACATTGCACGTAACTGACGTTTTTTTAGAGTCGTTATTCCTTACATAACTGAAGGACTTTATTTCGATCGCGTATTTTAATTAATTAGCACTTTGCCATCTAGTGGTAAAAAAAAAAAAAAAAAAAAAAAAAAAAAAAAAAAAAATGACAATAAAAAAATCTGCCATAATAATGTATGGAAAAAGTGTTTGTTATGAAAATGTAAAGGAATTATATTATAAAGAAAATAAAATATAGAAAAAATTTATATTCTATCAAAAGTATGTTAAAAGTAGCATGGCTTCACAAATCTGTCGAACGAACGTAACACCGACAAATACAATCTACAAGCTTAAAATAGCATTTAAAAAGAACTGTGAAACCATCTAAATTCTTTTGCAATTTCTTTATGATTTTAATGATACGATATACACGCAAACACGTAACTCGCGGTTGTACACGAAAACATCATAAATAAAAGAAATTAACTAAACATTATTAATCAAGTATAAAGTGTAAGTACGAATAAAATAAGCCCTGCATCTGTTTGCTATTAAAATGTGCGATCGAAGTTATAAAAACTAATTACAAAATCGAGCATTTGTATGGATAGTAGATAGTTAGAAAAGAAAAACGAAAAAAAAAAAAGAAGAAATTTTAAATCTATAAATTTATATAAAAATTTTACTAGGTAATCAACAATAAGGATTAATAAATTAAAATTGACATATAATTTATCTTGGCAATATAAAATATGAGATCGGTAAGGCTCTATCGGTAAAGTAGTTCAATGAGAAAAAATTAAACTAACTCTTGATGAGTAGGTTTTTAAGAACAAAATCAATGACCTGCGACTGCTGCTGTAATTGCGGTGGCTGTTGCTGCTGTGGAGGCGGCGCTGCACTGGGCTGAGGAACTTTGTGTATATTCTGAATGCCTTGTATTCCCTGCATCGCAGCTATCGAGTCGGTAATTTGCGTTTGCTGTGACTGTTGCTGCTGCGACGTCGGCTGCTGCTGCTGCTGCTGCTGGGAGACGAGCATACTTGGGGGTTGAGAATTTTGAGGCGCACCGGTACTCGGCTGACAAACGTTTTGTGCCTGGGGTGGCATCGGCTGGACCTGCGAGCTCACCGATACGTACGTCGTTTCGTCATTAGGATGCGGAATATTTTGTTGCGACTGGGTCGCTACATTATTAGCTTGCGTAACAGGACTGAAAATTAAATGTTTAAAACGTTACAAATATATACCATACCTATTTGAAATTATGTGATTCGTAATAAATTTTACAGAATACTTTTGGAGTTAAGATTTTTTTTGTATACACTTTTCAGTCTCATAGATGTTCTTTCTTTATTTAATTTTCAACTTGTTGTTCTTACAACATCATTTACATTCTTCTAAATAGAAAGTATCAACACCGATTGTTTAACACTGTAGTCACTTTATGCCGTGCTATTTCATAAAACTGATATTTTGCAAATAATATGAAATAGCTAGTATTTCTCAAAGAGAGAGCACAAATGTTGAAGAAGGACTTTCGTCGATAGAAATTAATTTTTAAAATCAAAAAGCAGCGGATAAGGCGATAAATTCAGTAAATGAGCAATGAGTTTGGAGACGCACCATCCTTGGGGCGCGAGGATTGGAATAGTGCCTTGGGGCATGCTCTGCGTTTGGCCAATATTATTTGGATGAGCAGATTGCAGGTTAGTCGGTAAGGTTGTTCCCTGGCCGGTGGTCTGCTGCTGCTGTTGCTGTTGCTGTTGAGACTGTTGCGTCTGTGAAGCCGACGATTGAAAGTATTGCGGAGGCACCTGCTGTTGTTGCCCCGGGACCGCGTAAGCGCCTGCACTTATCGACGGATGTTGCTGCTGCTGCTGCTGCTGCTGCTGCTGCTGTTGTTGTTGCTGTTGCTGCTGTTGTTGTTGTTGTTGTTGCTGCTGCTGCTGCTGCTGCTGCACTTCCTGATGCAAGGATCCATTAACGTCGATGACGAGGCTCATATCGTCGACCTGTTGTTTGTTTACTGAATCGGGTACGACGATGCCGGTGTCGGTTACGCCATACGATATGCAGACTTCATTTGGATCGGAAACCTTGGACGTGCTTATCGCCGTCGGCTGGTTCACCGACGTATGGTCCAGGTAGTCCATGCAGGTCCATCTTCCACGTTTGAATGGTTCTGTGCTTTCGATTTTCACAACTTTGAACCTTTCGTTTCTACCTGTAATTATTAAAATTTACACGTCCCATTACTTTTCTTCATTTTCACAATTGAATAAAAATTTTATCTAAATAATACAGTCGATTGTCCTCTACAATAGCTGAGGCTGTCTTTTTAATTAAATAAATATATAAATATAGGAATAATTAAATGGAGAGATAGATAGTAAATATTTTTGAAAGTCTTGAGTGTCGTATATATAATTGAATTCGTTCTTTTTAAAATATTCTTTACATAAGTTTAAAAGCTTCTAATTAATAACAATCATAATAATCGCCAAGCGAGCGAATATATGCATAAAATTAGCAATGAATATTTAGCTCAATATAATCATTAAAAAATCAGAATGCACAAAATTCTCAACAAGATTATCAAAATAATTGTTTAAATGTATGGATTAAGTAAGCGAGCATTTATTATATAATACTTCCATTATTATAACCTTGAGATATTCTCATAGATTTTCCCTCGATATTTCATACGACAATGTAATAGTTAATTTAGTTGACACATAAACTTGCAGATAAAAAGTAAGTTTTTAAATAGATGATAAATGTTCATTATTCAGCCGATAAAACAGTTTTACAGAAAATTTCATACCACTCTGTAATCGGAAAATTTGCGTTGTTGCCAAATCTTTGCAGCTTAATAATCATTGGATGTTCGTAAGACTGTTTTCATAAACAATTTTCTCTAAACAATATTAATAAAACTAACAACAGGGACAGTCGATTCATTGATAAAATACGTCCTTGGTGATTATTTTTTTTTTTTTTTTTTTTTTTTGGGCAATCGAACGTACGCTCGCTCTTACCGTGTGAATGGACTTCTCTTAGATCGGAATCCTGCTTGGCGTTGCTCGACAACAAATTGATAATATTATTATCCGTTACAGAGGTAATATCCAAAGTATTGATGTTGCTGTCATTGGTGGAATTATTGGTGTTGTTGGTTTCCGAGGACGGCACTATTGCTAATCCGTATTGCGAGCTCGTAGGTATGACGGGAGCCGTGCTGAGAGCAGCGTTGCTGGCATTAAAGAAAACGTCGTCCTTGGAGAAGGTGTCCTCGGAGTAGCTGGGTGTCTCGATGTCCGTCAGCCTTGAGTGCTCGACGCTGTTGTCCTCCGTGTGGGACTCGTCGAGGTCGTCGTTCGAGTCCTCGCCGGCATCGTTGCTCATGCGACATCCAACTGTGACGCTGGTGATTTGGAAGGAGGAAGTTTTCTTTGTTCGACATTGGGCGGTATTATTCGGGGTGTTGTTCGGGGTGTTGGGTGCCGAGTTACCGACGGGTATCGGCATCGAGCCTAACGACTGACCATGGTGGTGGTGGTGATGCTGCTGGATTTTACCTGCAAGTCGCGAGGTTGGCATTTATCAGACAAATTAATTTACTTTTTTAATTAAATTCTACGGTCATTTGTTTTTATTTTCAGACTGGAAGCATAATTGTAATCGTTTGATAGGATAGATTATTCATAATAATATTACGGATGTTGGGCCTAAATAGTGAAAGAATAATTATAAGGATTTTGATTACTTTTAAGTAAACTTTTTGGCGCTATCACATAGCATAAGCTCTATGATTTACGAGTTTTAATCGAAACAATTTACTTATACTATATTCTTCTACTGGCGAATTATTAAGAAATCTAATTTAGATAAATAGAATGGAAGGAAATTGAATGAAATTTTTTTTTAATTGATTTATTTAATGTTTTAGATAAATTTAAGAGTAAATTTAAGAGTAAATTTAAGAGTAAATTTACTCCTCGCTTATTATGTCCTGAATTTCTTAATGATTTCTTACTTTATTTTTCATATTAATCAATAAAATAATTAACATACAGAAATATAGATTATTAACTCACATTGAAATTTACATGTTTCTTTTTGTAAATTATTTTATCAAATGTCACTATGTTGCGTGCATATTATGAATGTTATAAATTAACTGCCCAGAGACGATTTTTTTTTTTTTTAGAACAACAAACTATATTCGTTCGTGAAACTTTAACAAAGTTGACGCAAATATTCTTAGTCATTGATAAAAAGTTAACAATAAACGTTCTTAATAAATTCAAAATAAGGACCAGTTATTAAAGACATTAACAAATTTTATGCTTTTTCTTTATATATATATATATATATATATATATATATATATATATATAATCACGATATATCGAACGTTAGAAGAGATTTATTAATCGCATTGGTATTCAATGAAATTTATAAACTCAAATTTTAATACTAAGCTTTTCTTTACGGCCTCGACACTTCTATGCGATAATATTGCTTATAAATGTCATAATATTGCCTATAAACCAATATAATTATATTAAATATAACTAGTAAATAATCGAGAAAACACTTGTTCAAAAAAAAAAAAAAAAAAAAAAAAAAAAAAAAAAATGACAAAAATAATGGTACCAAGATCTTTTTAGAGTCACCATGTAAATATCATACCAAGGCATTGAAAGTCGTGGGGGGAGGGGGGAGGGGGGGTTTTGAATAATTCAATATACCGTATTCTCTCGGTATAAAAGAAAGTGGCTTCTTACCAGGATTGTCAATCGGTTCGCCCAGTCGTATCGTCTCGGTGGTGGTGCGGTGTACTGGCGCTGAAATTTTTCGGGTAGGTATTTGTCCGGAGCCACCACCACCGCCGACGCCGACGCCACCGCCGCCGCCACCATCCGCCGGTGATGATAACTTATGCGACGGTTTCCTAAGAACATTGTCCGCCATATCGCCGTTGCCGCTGCTGTGCGCTCCTGCCGTTTAGCAGGGAACAACGGATATAACGACACGATGCACCGCAATGTGCTGCTGCTGCTGCTGGTGCTGCAAACCCCCGCGTATGTTTTTCTGCTCCGAGGCGCATAGTAAAAACGACATGTCGTTGCGATGATGCACCGCTGAGCGCCTGCTCGCACGACAACGATGGCGTTAGGATTCTAGGAGGATGGTCCAGTTTACTGAAAACAAGGCAACGAGATTAATTATCTGGTTCATCGTTAGTGGAATGTATAGAGAAATCGGTGACATTTCAAAATAGACGTGCACATCGTTATACCGTCGTACTTCTACATTTTTATTTTTATTTTTTATCATAATTCAAATTCTCTTTCAGCTTTATATGTAACTTCATGCATATAAAACAGTTTTATAACACGATTTACAGAAGTTTTAATTTACCTAAATGACATTAAATTTGTACATGTGGATATAAATATTTATTGTTTTTTAGATTTATTTTTTTTTATATTTTCTTTTTGTAATTAAAATACAATTTCCGTTGCAGCTGTCAAAAAGCATAAAAGTTTTATGAAAAAAAAATTAATTTATTAAAATATTAAAATAGATTACAATAAAAGTCATTAAAATTTTGTATTCCATATTGGCAATTAAAACAAAACAAAAAAAAAAAACAAAAAAAAAAACAAAAACAAAAAAAAATAACAATAGAAAGAATGAAATCCTATTTATATACAATATAACATAATTTACTTATATATCTTATAATCATTAGAGTAAAATTATCTGGATATTTATAATAATTAATTATTAGATTTAACCTTAATGAAATCTTTGCAAGTTATAAATATACATATTACAAATATTATATACTATTAATAATAATACACATTGTAAAGGCCAATAAAAAATGACAATGACTAAAATGATTTGAAAAAGGTTTAAATTAGGTATTAAAAATAGTTTAAGAGCATTCGCTGATTAAATCTATAAAAAATATGGTATATAAAATGTGATTTAAAGTAGTATAACGTTTAGGTATTTATAGATTATGATAAGATTGCAATAATTCTATCATGAATCAAATAGGTAATACTTATTATAAGATAAAAATGAAATTAGAGAAAAATGAATATTAACTGAGAATATGAAATTTTTAAACGATCGATTATTTTTGATGAAAGTAAATTATGATACAAATTATTGCATTAAGTTTAAAAAATTTATTCTTCCATTCTATTTGAATATGCCTGCTAGAACATAACCTCACTTTTCTATATTAAATATAAAAGTTGCAACAAATTGTTTAATTAACTAAATAGCGATTCATAGACTGTGGAATATACAAATTACCGTTATCATGAAGACACTTAATTATGTTTAATTTCAACATCTGAATTAATCTAACTTAAGGCAAAAATATGAAAATTATCTATACTATGGAATATTAGAAATGACACTTGTACATAAACGTTTCCTATTCAAAAAGCTATCAAATTTTTTTCAATTCAAATTAATAAAGAATTTCACACTGCAATTATGAAAAATGATTACAAACTTTTTACAATTTAATTATGTCTAACTTTCAAACATGACAACCATAACCAAAAAATAACCTTTATTGAACTTCATTACACAATGTGGAAACTTGCATAGCAACCAAAATCGAAATATAAAAACATGCATTGCAGAAAACTAAATACTATAAAATCAAATTATACCTTCTTTAACGTTATCTTAACAAAATAATACAACCTCTTGCTTTATTATTATCCCAATTATCCCATTGAAAAATAAAAATCAAACACTATACGAACTCTTATGAACCATTGACTTATTGAAGAAATATTAAATTCCAATCGAGCTTTGTACAGTTATGTATCTTTATAAAGGAAGTAATGAAATCATTTAATAATGTAAGATATTAAAAAACATTAAATATATCTACATATAAAACTCTATCAAATGAAATACTCGATTACATTATCAACAGTCTTTAATGCTTAGCACTTTTATTTACACTGACTGGTCTCGTTGGGAATTTGTCTATAGTTTGCAAGTAGTCACCAGGTGATAAAGAATGACATAGAAAATCATGATGAGTATGTCAAAGACTTAAAGACCTCATTGATCAAGCTTGATACAGCTATAATTGAACTATTTAAAGCTTGGACATACCTTACGGTACATACTTCAAGAGTCGAATGGACAATGGACACCTACACGAATATACTATAGCAACAAGAGAGAATTAAAAAAATTGGAGGAAGGAAGAACAGAGAAGAATAAAATTTGCCAGCCTAAGTTCTTGCATGAGTCAATATATGTGTGCTTCAATCTGTGCGTTCACCTAAAACGAACGTGATTTGAAAATCGATGTTTTCCTGTGACGGTCGAGTGAGTAATATTATTAATTCCGCCGCTACTTTGCTGCGTATACACGCTTACCCTTCCGTTGCTTAACTGCCTTCCGTATTTTTTTTCTCCTCTATCTTTCTCGCTTTCAGACACGATTTTGCTCTCTCTCCTTGAGTCGTTGCGATGATGTTCCCCTTGCTGCCGATCTATCTCTCACTTATTCATTTCCACGCACATTTATTGCTCTCGTTTTCCCGTTCTCTCTCTCTCTCTCTCTCTCTCTCTCGCACGCGCACGCACACGCGCACGCTCGCACTCACACGCACACGCTCTCTCTCTCTCTCTCTCTCTGTCTTCACTCTCTTCTCTCTCTCTCTCTCTCTCTCTCTCTCTCTCTCACTCGGATCTTCCTCTATCTTCCTTTATATTCCTCTATCTTCCTCTATCTTCCTCAATCTCTCCACAATTCGCACTCTTTCTCCTTCTCACTACTGCAGCTTAACCTTCTTGCTCGAACCGACAGGTTGACAGTTCAGCAGCATTTCATCTGACGAAAAAGTTTCTCTTTGCCTGCCTGACTTCTTCTTCCTTCTTTTTTCTCTCCTCCGACTCTATCTCTCTCACTCCCGTTGCTGGGCTCGCCGAAAAATCGTTCCCTCTCCGCCACCTCCTCTTCGCCGTCCTGACGTCCTTCGCATGTGTGTTTACGTGTTCATGTACGTATGACACACATTGATAAGCGATCACGCATGTATATGTAATACGTGTATCTCACGGATGTCGGCGGTGATCGCCGATCGCAATAAAGAACGGCACAATGCTCGTACAGGACAAACACAGGCGGGCAAAATTACCAACGATGTTCTCGATAAATTATATCGTTATGACCTATTCGCTCTATCGCTGCTTTCGTAGGCCGCTCCACATTTCTCCTCGCGTCCGCGCGCGTGTGTGCGCCAGGAGAAACGACGATCGGACGTACTTTTCTTTTTCTGTCCTCCTCTCTTTCGCCCTGTGAGCTTTTACCGCTAACTTAGCGATTACAATGCGCGTAGACAAAAGATATTTGCCGTTCTCCCTCGTTTTTATATCAATTCTTGCCGCCCTCGTCCATCGTGGGTGTCTTGCGCGCGACGACACGACGGCAACGACGACGGCAACGGCAACGGCAACGACGACGGCGACGGCAACGGCAACGGCAACGGCAACGACGACGACAACGGCAACGGCAACGGCAACGGCAACGGCAACGGCAACGGCAACGGCAACGGCAACGGCAACGGCAACGGCAACGGCAACGGCAACGACGACGACAACGACGACAACGACGACAACGACGACAACGACGTCAACGACGACGACGACGACGACGACGACGACGACTCACGGATTTACCGACTTCACCTACACACTGCCGAATCGTACACGCGTATAGGTTATGTTCGTACGTCTGGCTGTACCATAGTCTGTACTTGCGCTCTCGGGTCTCTCCCCTTTGGCAGATGGAGTTTAAAAATGGCTGCGCCGACGTATGCATCAATGTGTATATAAAAGAGAGAGAGAGACGGACTGTGGAGGTGTATTAAGAAGGTAAGTGGCGAGAGAGAGAGAGAGAGAGAGTGAGTGAGTGAGTGAGAGAGTGAGAGAGAGTGAGTGAGTGAGAGAGAGAGTGAGTGAGAGAGTGAGAGAGAGCGAGTGAGTGAGTGAGAGAGAGTGAGTGAGTGCAGCGTCGGTTGACGACGACGAGGGGCCGTAGGAGGGCGGCAAAGGAGAAGCGAGAAAGACAGCGTAACGAGCGCGGGGGAAGAAAGAGTAAGGAGCGCGAAGGAGCGAGCGAGGGAGATAGACAAAGCGACAGAGTGGGAAAAGGAAGGCCGGGAGGTCAAAAAATTCTATCTATCAGATGGAGAGGAACTTTATAGGTGCTTATTGTGGAGAGTCCGTGTACAGACGGGTGGCGAACTCTTGCGACGTTGTCCGGACACACATTGTTACGAAAGCCAATGGTAGACTATTTTTTCAAGACATGTGTAGAATAAGAGAATTTGAAGTTGGCGGTGAGATGTCCAGCAAACACAATTGACAGGCTTTTTCGAATTTAGCGCCCACTTTGCGGGCCTTGGAGCGTTCGTTCGCTTCCCCTGCACACGTACACGGCCAACACAGGCACGCGTGGCCATGCATGCATGTTGCTTCAATCCGCATGTACGCATCCATTTATGACGAGAAACACAGGCGCGCACGCACACGCGCACGCACACGCACTTTTGATATAAAAAGAAAAATATTTTCAATTTTGTTTATTAGACGCTTGAACGATATTAAGTAAAATTAAGGATTTGAAGTAAATTAAACAAAGATCTCTGCTATTGTTTATGTATAATACATTTTATTAGATAATATTCATGCGATAAAATGTATCGCGATTATCGCATTTAAATCTATATGTCACATACAAATCCAATTGTATGTATTAATATACACGTATTTTTATCAGGCGATTAGATATTAGAAATAATATTAGAGTTAAAGTTAAAATTTAACAATTGCTTAATAATCACTTAGATGTATTTTAATGAAAAGTAATTTATAATATAAATTATATTGATACACATTCTCTAATATATTGATAAAATCAATTTTAATTTTTATCGATATATAACCGTTTCAGTTTTCACTGTTTTCAGTTCAGAAACAATTAAAAAATTCAATTTTCGTTGACAAACTCATTATTATTTTCTATTTTTTGTAAATATTACGGGTGTGTTTATTTTATCTATATTTCCTAAACATTACGATTCACATTGTGTTGGGAACAAAATGTGTATTTACTGTTTATTTTGTTTGTGAAGCTACTGTCATCGAAGACGAATAATTTTATCAATGATGTAAAGACTTTGATTAGACATTGATAGATTCTTTAAGAAGATGTTCTAGTATTGTTATGATGATTATCTGACAATATAAAATCAAATCAGTAATATGAAGATATAAATGGAATTTGGCAGCGAATATTGAAAAACGGATTCATTTATATTTTATGCCAAATATCTGTTGCGTCTTAATTTTTGTTTTATTAACGTAAAACTTTTATAATCGATTCCTTCATATAATGTTATATAAGGTACAAATAAAATATCTTTCGATATACACTGAATACTTATTCTTCTCAATTTATATACGTGTGTGTGCGTGTGCGTGCGTGCGTATGTATATCGAAATAATTATCTAATTTTCATACATATTATATTATTCTATTTTCAACTTATTCACCGTTCATGTAATATTATCTTTAATTAATATAATACTATAATTTTATCTTATGTGAGATAGTATATTGCTTGGAATAAGATAATGTAAGTATAATAATTTATAATTATAATCTAATTCTGCTATTTCTAACTATTACAATTAAATAAAGTTGAATATAATAAATACTTTATAGTCAACTGTTAAATAAAAATTCAAAATTTGAATAGATTTTTATTGTAAAATGCTACAAATAAATTTAAATAAAATTGTTTATTTATAAATATGCTACTCTACGTGTTTTTCGTACATATGAATACTTAGATTTGAACGGTAAGTATTTTTCCAATATATACAAATATGACTAATGTATATGAAGAGAAAAAAAAAACTATTAAAATTTTTAATCTGTTAAAAATGTGTTCATTGTCATTCATAACTTTTCATAATTTACCTACTATTTTCTTTTAAAAATGTTTGATTGGATAAGTAAGAAAAATTTTACTCTATTTTATAAGGTATATTATATCTATAATTTTATACTTACTTATTTTACGTACACGACTGACTTTTTTTATTAGTTGCATATACTTTAAGAAAATGTATGAAAAAAAAAAAAAAAACGTTATATTCTCTAATTATCTCATTGTTTTTATATACGCATTTTACAAATTAAAAAATACATATAATAAAGACAAAAATAGTTGATTATTATCGTGAAGGTGAAAAACATTATCTAATTATTATACTCATATAACATAACACATTAACATAATTAGTATTTTATTTTATAATGATATGATTATTCATAGTTTTAATATATAATTTAGAAATTTATATTATTAATATCACACTCAAGCAGACACAATAATTGTATGATTGTAAATATTTTTAAATTAATTAAATTATGTGTAAACCATACCATTAAATTACACCATTAAATAACCTAATACCTGTTACTCTAATAAATTCTTTTAATTGCAACCTTTCTCAAAATTTTACTAAAAAAATTAAAATTAAAATTTAAGTAGAGATCTTATGTTTTAAATATTTTATTTAACTTGAGAAAAATATTAAGATATTTACTATATTTGTGTATTCTATAACTATTATTATAATCTTCGTGTAGTTTATCATAATATTAATGTAGATTTCGCACAATGTAATTGTAATCTTAAAATCTTGATACTTTTTAAATTCACTTTAATTTTAATATTATATTATATATGAAAAAGAAACCCCAAATAAAATCAAATTTGAAATAATCTTTAATCCAGGAGAATATTTATACAAAGTAAGTGATAAAAAGATTAGAAGAATAATTTTATTAAGTTAAATTATTATTAAATTAATGTTATTTGTGTTGCACTATTTAATTTCTATAAGCATTAATATTTTTAATTAAAATTACTTCCAAATTAATTTCATTACGATTAAAAAAAAAAAAAAAAAAAAAAAAAAAAAAAAAAAATAGCTAATACATTAAATTTTTTATTTTAATGAATACGAAAAGCTAATTTTCAATAAGGTTCATTTTATATTATTCGACAGAGAAAAATCCAAAGTCTACGTGAGGTAAATCCTGACAGAAACGAATAGCACTGTTTTACAATTTAGATAAATTTACTTAGCTGGATTCTTCGAGTAATATTGCGAATTCTAATAGATGCAAAAATACTGTTAAGAAGTTTCGAAATCATTATAAGCCATCTAGGTCGGAAGACTTATGTTGGCAATGTAAGTTAAACTAAAATCTGTACAGATACAATTATTCTTTTTTTTTTTTAACGGTTACAGACTACTTAACTATTTTATATTCATTTTTTTTTTTTTTTTTTTTTTTGTCCATAGATCTCATTGAATATTAATTTAACATTTATTCTCTTAATTTCTTATTTTTAGATCAGTAATATTGATATTTCTTGAAAACCTTTAATACTGTATTAACGTACAAGTAATATTTTATTGTAATATTTTTCAAATAATTTTATACATTATTTGTTATTTGTTTCAAAACTCGCTTTTTTACACATATTTAATTTTACTCTTTTACATAAATTTGATTAAAGAAAATATCTTTACTTTACCCATTCTCTTTAAAGAAATGTTAAAAATGTTAAAAGAGAATTTTCTTTTTCATATATTTGCTTTACGATTGTGTATCATCAATATTAATCGGACATACGCTTAATATAATATAATTCATGAATTATTATAAAGTTTTGATCAAAAGATTGTTTAATGAAAAAAAAAAAAAATTGTCCTTATAAAAGAATCATTTAATTAATTAGGTTTCGAATTCAGCATGAATTATATAAATTTATTAATAATTAATTATCTATTATGGATAATAATTAATTTTAACGATAATTTTATGAATATGATCACATATATTTAAGAAATATATTAAATACTTATTTAAAATTATAAAAATATTTTAAAAATTATATGTAGATTTTATAGGTTTGTTATAGCCATACTAAGATATAACATTATAAATAATAATTATAGTGAATTAGTTTTTTTCGTTATCGTTAAAATAAGTATTATACTAACAAATTAATAATTACTTCTATTAAATAAATAAACATGATCGTTATTTTAATCTCAGGATATAAAAATTATTAAATTTATATAAAATAATTACGATATAGCTGTTCAAATTTATTACATATAATATGATGAACTAGAAATAATCTTTTGGTACATACTTTTATATTAGTTGTTGATGCTGTTTATTCATTGTATATATTTAAATCTAAAAACAGATGAAAATATTCATTAATTATTCATAATATTAATCAAATTTCAGCACACAACATACAATACACACACACATACACACACACACACATACACATGTATATACATATTGTTATGTAATAAGTTTGTTAATAATATTTGAAAATAAATATTGCAATGAATTTGTTTGATAATATATACTTTACTTTAACACCAATAGGTTGTATCTGAATTATTATAATATAGATATTTTTAATAATCGATAAATATCTATTTAAAATCTTTTTATTGAAAGTCAGGTAATAATATAAATGTTTAACAAAATCAAATATAAATGTGTTACACTTCCGAGCTATATGATTCTTCCATCTCGCTTCGACTTATCTTTCCATTGAATCCCATACATTTTGAAAGTAGGAATGGGCTTCCAACTTTCGGTATGGACACCTACATATTCTGTATTTTCATCATTATCACTCTAATCTCAAGATTCTAGTACCATATTTTTCTATTTTTCGAATCATTTACTATTATTTTCCAAAGCTTCGAATTCTGTATTTGACCGACTACAGTAGATGCTTTGACAAATATGCGATTTTGAGAAAATTTCACAATAAAAATATAAATATCCCTTTGAAGCTATATTAAGTATATTTTTGAATCTATTAAATTTGATTAAATTTAGAAAATTTTAATTAAAAAATAATATTTCAAGCTATTATTATTTTACAAGGGCGTCACTTATATAATAGTTTTAAATGTATATATATATATATATATATATATATATAATCTTATTAGTCAGATTCTATTATCAATGATACAAAATAATGCTTCTTATATTTTTGTTATATATTTAACAAAATAGCCTTTTTGCGTACTAAAATTTTATGAATATTGAACAATTAAAATTAAAAATGAATATAGATGCAGTGAAATAAAAAAAGAAAAAAAAGACTAGAATAATTTCAATTTCTTCTAAATGTAAATGATTACCTCCGAGCTTCGTTAAAAGTGAAATTGAAAGGTACGACTGTTATCTATTTTATATATGCATATAAAACTTATAAAAGCAACTAAATATACCTTGCCCATGGCTGACTATTTACTAAGCGAATAATCTATATATCCACGTATAAGCATCACTCAACGCTGCCCACTAATAAACTCTGACCCTGATTGTAAGTTTTTAGAAGGATATTTATATTTGCGCGAGTCGGCGTATTAATGAAGTAAGCATTAAAGCAGGATAGACATTGAATTATTAAAATTTTTATTTATCCGACAATATTTTTTTTAATTACTTTTCTCGTAGTATTTTCCGTATGCACACATAATGTCAGTACTATTCCACAAGTAAATTATATCAATTTTAAATGATAATTCATAATTGATCAATAATTGTTGGAATAAAGAATTGCTGTGAATTGTAAGGGTTATTGATATTACTTTGCTTTATTGGTAATATTAGAAAATACTTGTCTAAAAATTACTTCTTCAATTAATAAAGAATGGCTGAAAATTAAAAAAAAAAAAAAAAAAAAAAAACAACAACGTAATACATTATTGGATTATATAAACGATTGTAGTCGATCATGTCGAACAATTTAGTTTTAAGTTATTATTTTTCAAAGCACTTACAATAATATTACTAGGCAATAAAACTTTCTGATTATCCATCTAAAATGTTAGATTAGCTATCAAATTTGATAGTTTGATGTTTGATTCGTAATCAGTCATTATATTTATTAACGACGAATCTCTTTCATTCAACTTCAACTTATGTATAGGCGAGCGCGCACGAGTACACATGGATTTAAATTTTCCTTCTTGGCTTTATTATACCAATTGTAATGATTATAACAGCATAAATGAATGGATTTCAAGCAATTAAAATATCAAGATATGAACATCTTCTTTACTCTTTCATATCAACTATAACAATATTATTATATTATTATTATTTTTTTTTTTTTTTAATTTTTTTTTTTTTTTTTTTTTTTTTCAAGTGATTACAATTCACAAAACAATAAATATCATAAGCGATATTATAATTGATATGTTTGTAATATTTATATTATATTTTATTTTTAAAAAAATATAAATAGTATTTTATCCTTTCGTATGATGTGCGTAAAATGAAATTTAATAATAATTATTAGCTTATCTTATGAGAGTGACTGCAACGAAAATAACAAAATTGCAGGGGATCTGAAACGCAAAACATAAGCTCTTTCGCGCTTTGAAATAAATTACTAAGAATTTAGCATTTTTAGCATTTTAGAGATATTAAATCTGTAAAAAAATAAATCGAATTTTTTCATTAAAAAATTTAAAATAAGCACTTAAATTCGTCAAATATGATCATAAAATTATTATAATTACATTATCTAATTTTTGGATTATTTTATAGTTTTTAAATTTAAAACAACTAAATATTATTTCATAATAATAAATGAACAAAATGTTCTTTTTAATACTCTTTAATAATAATTAATTTGTTCTGTAATTATTTAAACCTTTTTTCATCCAACAATTTATTTCTAGTTCGAAAATAATATATTAGAAAAACCAATTATTAGTAAAGATGAGTTGTTAATTATGCTTAGTTGATAGTTAAAAATTGAATACTAAAGTATATTATTACATTCCAGACTAGACACTTAACGGGTTAATTAAAAATATTTTTCTAAGTTGTTATTCATCAATATTTGTATGAAAATGTAATAGTTTTTGAAAATATTTGTAGATACTTTGCGATACTGATTTTACAAACAAAAAAAATTAGCTATTTGTCAATGTTTTTCAGGCTATTCTAATTTTGACTTGATATCACGTATTTTAGATGACTGTTGTTGGTTTACTATATTTACACTTTGTTCAGTAAGTACTTTTAATGAAGATACTAATCATTTTATCAGCATAAGAACAAATAATCGATAAATCACTGAGTTAATGGATATTTATCCAAGTATTTCGACTTTTGACCATGTGAATAGTTGATGTATTTTTTTTTTATTGTTGATATTTTCAACATTGATGATATTAAAGGTTTCTTTACAAAGTGATAAAAATATAACAATAATATTGCAGTATTCGTTACATTTTTATTATATTTCATATCTTTTCAAATCAGCAACAAATCAATGGAATGAATAATAGCTGCTTTGCCCCAATATTTACCATCGAAGTGATCTATGAACTTTTAAAAAAGTAGTTTTGCTACTTTGTTTTTTGTTTTCAGTTCGATTAACATGAAAATTATAACGAATGTTGTTAATATATTGAATTTTCGTAAATTGCTTAAATATAGTAATTGAAAGATTTGAGCAATTCCAAATTCATGATTCGTTAATTCTTGTGTCACCGTGATCCTGATCATCGTCAGCTGATCCATATCACTCGAGTATAAATATTTCAAATGTACATTACTATTACTACTCGAAAAAAAAAAATCAAATAAGTCTTTACACTTGCAGCGATGTTAGTAAAGTTATGTATATAAAGTTATCATTGCTACATGTAATTCTTAACGTTATGTTATTCACATACCGACACAAATACCTACATTATCTGCTCTAGCACTTGTCTGCTCTTGTACTTTCTTTTTCGTGTAGCACTACCAGATAAAATACGGAATCCTAATGTTACGATAGATATCATTCAATTGCTCTGTTTTAATTCTAGTGCTTTTGCCGATTATGATGTTTAAATATATCTAAAGAAATAGAAAATATGTCATCATGCGTCGTGAATGTTTAAATGAAAAATTCTTATCTTTTGTAATGCCTTCGTACGTCGCAGGGCTAATTATTCTATGCCAGGATGATCGTTACTCATTGCAGTATCAAAATATTACATATTTGTATTCACAACAAATATAACAATAAGTTCATCTCATACCCATTCATTTCATTCATTCTTTATATTTAATTTATACTTTAATTTCTTCATTCATACCCATTGCTATTTTATATATAACTAATTATATCAGTATTTTCCATTAACAATAATAATAATAAATTACGGAAAATATTAATAAAATAATTATAAATGCGATGTTTATAAAAGTAGCAAATATGTTTTTATTAGTATCTATCAATTTATTCGAATACTAACTATTGGCGTAGAAAAATATTAAAAAAAATAATACGTGAAATAAGAATTATAAATAAAACAATTTTCACAATATATATGAGATAAAATATATATCCTAAACTGAATTAACCCAAATAAAATTTGTTAGATTACCAAAAAATATATATTTATTTTAATAATAAAATTTATTTATTTAATTTATGATTTTATATTTCTTTTATTTAATTATTCTATTTTAATGAAAGATCATTAAGTCATTGCTAATTATATCTGTGTATTTGATAAAAATTACGGAATTTACAAAAAAAAAAATAAAAAAAATAAAGACTTTTGTCATAAAATAGATGGACTGAAAAATCTGAGAAAAATGTCTAATTTATATATATAATATAATTTAACTGCAGATTCAATACATTTTTTGTCAAATTCATAGAAGTAATAATCGTTACGATTGTATATAAGGATAAAAATTGCATAATTCAGTCAGTAGATAAATATTATCAGACAATGATATCCCATTTAAATTTATTAAAAAATGTAGTCATTTTAATATGTATTATCTATTTAAAAAAACTAGCTGAGATAATTAGTTTAAATTGTAAAAAATTTGAAAGTAAGATTTTCTCACTTATAGTTTGAATATATATAGATATTTTATTAATCTATATTAATTTATAAATTTAATTCAATACAATAATATAAAATAAAATATTTATTTATCATAAGTATTAATGACTTCTACATCTAAAAAATAAACATTAATGAGTGATAATATTATTAGAATAATTGTAAATAATTTTATAATTAAGTAATAGAATATGAATAGAGTATTATTGATAATTCTTGTCCCGAATTAGCCATTTGGAGACCAAATTTTCATACTAGAATAATGGAAGCTCATTTATTGCAGTTACAGTATATTCTAATTATGAAAGTAAAGATTTATTTTTTGTACATATGATGAACAGGTATTACGCAGAAAATATTATAATACAAGCGTGATTTCAAATATTTGTGGACTAAAGCAAATTATGTTTTAAATTATGAAAATCAAGTTAATTAACACAGTACTGTGCATCACTAATGCTGTAATTATAGTTATATTAATTAAATTTTTATACAAAAATATTAAGTTTTTACTAAAGCTTTCATATTTTGTACAAAGCATTAATATACGATATAGTTTACTTTTCCAACTAAATATGCACTATACGTGTAATTATAAAAAATGCAAAACTATGTTGAATTTAAACAATTTCGTTTTCCTAATTAAAAATATATTATAAAAAAAAAATTGTATCAAGAGTTACAGATTATTAAATATATCATATTAAATATAGCATAAATTAAATATTCAACGAGTGACACATTATATTTATTACATGTAAAACATGATTAATTTCTTCTAAATATGTTCGGCTTCGGTAACAATTATTTCTAATTATATCATCACGACAAATAATAGAAGACAAATGAAATATGAAACACATGATAAAATATATCTTAAATACAAAAAAATAAAGTTGACGGTGTTTTATTATATATATTTTATTTGCAAATAATGGCACATACAAATTAAATTGAATTAATATTAATATACAAAATATTAATTGAATTAATTTTTTTTTACAATTTATTTATAATAAGTTCAATATTTTTATTTGACTCCATTCATGTTATTTGAAGAATAATTAGGGATTTACATTAGCTTGCTTAATATAAAAAATAGTTTTGAAATATCAAACCATTGTTATCTAATAATTATCTATATATTTATATTTGACTGTATATTACATTCATACATATGTTTTAAAATCAATTTTTTTTTTATTATTATTTTAGAACGTTTATATATATATATATATATATATGAAATTATAAAATTCAATGGTACAATAATTGTTAAACATTATTTAAAGAAAAAGAAAAATTCTTGTAATATTGCATGGAAAAGCAGAATGAAATTCATAACTATTCAGAATATATCTCTCATATTACTATTAAAGACCTTTGAATGTCTAATTTTGTAATTAGTAATTATTTGAAAGCAACTCCATAATGACATAAATTACCAATAATTATTGTTTCTACTAAATATTATAATATATATATGGATAAACTACGATTCTAATTTTTTTTTATTCGCTGGGAGGTTAGAAAAAAATTTATAATGTCCGTAGAGATAGAAACTCATTGGATATCCTATTTAAGTATAATTGAGTAAGGCTACATAAATTAAGTGTACATTAATGAGAACCAATTGTAATAAATTAAATATGTGCCCTGACCTTATCTATTTAAACTGATATCTTAAATATTTTACTGAATATAAATCATTAATAATCGATCTAATATGATTATTATTGAAGATTAAAATGTATACGATAAAATAAACATTTTTACACATGTTTCCAATCAATTTCCATGATAAGAGAAAAGTTTTATACCTCTATATTTTATAAATAAAAGAATATGTTAATGAAATTATTTATTTATACAAAAGTATTAGATAAATTTTTTAAAAATTTACAAATGTATAATTCCTTACGTATTTATGGTTGTAATTTGAAAATTACTATTAATCGATAACTTATTATCAATTTAAAAAATATTAAAATAATAAATACAGCTGATACTTTTTACGAAAATCATATGATTTTATAAATTTAGATTGTATAATTTAGTTATTTCTAGTGGTAATTGTAGTTGTAGTCTTTGAAACTTGACTATGCTAGGTATATTTTTTGATTACTTCAAGGTTCAAGACTAAAAAATACTGGTACATTACATTTTTTGTTAGTTTAAATAAAAAAAATTAATATTTCATTTAAGCAAAGAAAAGCTTTGGGCATCAGATTTTTGTGATTATTAATTAATTTTTACGATGAAAATTTTAAAGAAAAAAATATAGCGTCTTATAGTAAGAGAAAAGGTTTTCCGTTTATTAATGTTCTGAATAATCACAATGCATATTTGCTACATCGGTGATAATTAAAATTCTGGATACTTAAAAGTGTAGGTAATATATTTTAATTAGTAAAGCTAAAAAGTCAATGTAAACTAGTTTTTTTTAAAAGAAAATAATTATATTTTATAAGGAAAAAATATAATTCGGATAGATGTGAAATACCATTTGCTAAAGAATATAGAGCATAAAGTTTCGAACAAAAGTTTAGCTTCTTATATTTATTGTTTAAAAATTAATTAATTAATTAATATAAAATGCTAGCTTCATTCTTCTATGGCTTATTAGATTAATTTAAAAGGTTAATGCTGTTGATTCATTTAAAAGGTGTTGTTATTTTTTTTTTTCTTTTTTTTTTTTTAGAGTTTCTTGAAGAGATTGTAAATATTGTTTTTAATCAGTGACGAATATAAATATTGAGCTTATTTGACGTACTTAAATATAAATGGCAACTGTATTAACCATGTAATAAGTATATGATTTAGGTACAAATCAAATCGGACACTTGATCAATTGTAAAAAAAAAAAAAAAAAAAAAAAAAAAAAAAAAAAAATGATAATCGAACCTTTGTTATTCAAAGCAAACGTTACGACAAAGCTTCCACGCTGCGCAAAAACCCAAAAATAAATTTCGAACAGATCGAATATGCACGTGCACAAGCCGCTCGTGAAACACTTGATGAAACATTACTGATGACTGGCGAGTCGATTATCCGAGAAAGAAAGAGAGCGGCGCCGGCGCCGTCATGAATCCCGTGATGTCGACAACGATAAATCATCGCGACGCTCGTTACCTGCACACCGTCAATTAAGAAGGTCGCAGCGACGCCAGCCAAAGATCATCCGGATGCCGAAGAATCAAAGGCAGAACGTTGGGCGTGACGTAAGAAAACGACTAGTCGCGGTATTTTCGATCGGTGACGCCATTATTTTGGCCCGTACGGGTATTAAGGGTAGAGTGAAATCGATTTCTTGCCAAAATATGGACACGGCAATTATTTGGAAGCCGTACAAATTTGTTTGATTCGTTTATAGATCGTCTTTTTTTGGATAATTTCTGTCTCTAGGATATGTTATTATTCACTTTCAAACGAGAGCTTTCATGTTAAATTACATATTAGTTGTTATCTACTTGATATTTTAATGACTCTGTGTGCGCAATCATTTTACAACTGAAATTAGAATTTCTAATATTGAATTTTAAAATCGATACCTGTAGTTGTGATTGCCATTTATATATATTCGATTAACATTTATAGATTTGCTAATAGAAAGATAATTAAACTGGCTTCATATATATATATATATATATATATATATATATATACATTTTTGTTTTGTTTTGTTTTGTTTTTTGTTTTTATAATAAGTTTTTATTATATATTCTAATTGTCTATATTGTCATTCCGATATAATTTCACAACGTTTTTATTACTGTAATAAGTTATCACGTATAATTTATAGAATATTTTATACATTTTTCTGGAACAATTATCTTTTTATCGAATTTTCAATTTGAACGTAAATGAAATTGATTTCATAGGAATATTCTCAATCGGTTCATGATAATGAATACAAATGTGTAATTGAATAAATTTCTATCGAAATATGATATCTTAAGAAATGAGTGTTTTCTTAACATAAATTATATAAAAATTTACATTAAATTCTAATTTATGATTTAGATTTATATTTTTCTTGAATTTATAATCTATATACATATATATATATATATATATATATATATATATATATATATATATATATATATCCACCTTAGAAACTTTTATTAGAAACTTTTAATTGGAAGTTTTTAACATCTTTTTAATATATTTTTCATTTTAGATCTTGGAATATATATATATTTCATATTCATAATTTAAATTATTTAAAAATAATTAAAAATAATTTGTAATATAATAATTCATTTGATTTAAATCTAGTACATAAACAGTTATTCGGAGCTTATATAAATATATATTTATATAATATTTTAATTATTTAAATGTATTGTATACTCTGTGCTAATTATAAATATATATTTTTCTTTATACAATAATCGTTATCACAATTACATTCGCAAACAGTTCGCTAAAATTTCATAATTTAAATTACTTACAATCAGATTTGAATGTTACTACATCTATATACAATTGATGTTCCATATACATCTAATATATAGACTTGTAGATAATTTATGTTATTATTATTATTAGTACAATATTTTTTAAATTCCTTCATAAATACATTGGTTTAAGCAAATGAATAGCTTGCAAGTTATTTTCAAGAGTTTATTACACTTAGATATTATTTCATATGCAGCCATGTACTTTCAATACGATTTATGTATAAACATTAGCAAACAATTATCTATAAATCGATGGGCTTAAGTAAAAACTAATCTGACAATTGAAGCAATAAAAGACAATAGAATATGAGATTTTTACGACACAAACAAAGTTTTGTCCGCAATAATATCACTAGTTCTATTCAAACAAACATGTATGCAATTATCTTTATAAAGTAAAAAATCATATCGTTCAACAATTATCAATCTTGTTGGAATTAATTATATATTAATGAAAAGTTAAAGGGATCTGGGAGAGTAGCTACCAAACGCCTTCGGGGCCCTGAAAATAATTGTGAGTTGATTAGGCGATTTAACGATCCTCGCAAACTCTTCCCAAGGATTCTAAAAAAGCACGCGATTCTAGGGGAACGAGCGGGGGATCGGCCAGGCAACGATTGTCCGGTCACGTGCCAAGGGGCAATCATTATCGAGGACTGGCGCACTATTGCGGGATGTGGCGTTACTGCATCTCGGCTCGAGTGGACGATAACGAAGCTTCCTGCTAACCGCTGCCTCAATAAATCGCCAGGAAAGCGTCCGCGAGTGCGTCGTATGGAGAAGGAGAAAGTCGAATCGCCTGCCACATACATACTTCTTTCGCACTCTTCTAGATAGTAAATGTAAAAAAAAAAAAAAAAAAAACAAAAAAACAAAAAAATACTTTTTTTACGGATATAGTTATCGTTGTTCGTTCTGTTATGTTAATAATTTACTCTACCGTAACGGTATTACTCCCAACAGTCTCAGTTAATATTTCACTCTTCTAATAAATTTATTTAGCGCATATTACCATTTTATGCTATTTGATAACTATTCTGTCAAGAGAATAATTAGTGTCGACTCATTCGATGCCATTCAAAAAGTTCTTGTATCGTGTTCCAACATTTGTTCCGAGTTATTCGAACGAATAACGCTCCTTGATGCCCATAAAAGGGAAATGAGCGATCGAATGACTGAGTCGTAGTTGAAAAAATGCTCACGAGAGAATAAGGGATAGAAAAATATATTGAGCACGAGAGAAACTGAAAGTATGATGTATTCAAATGCGAGATAAGAATTAGCTGGAGAAATAAGGCAAAGCAAATTTTTAACAACAAAAGTAATATGTTATTACGCTTCAAATATTAATTTTATAGCAGAGATCGTAGTTTGAAATTATCATATAATTATAAATTAAAAAAAAAAAAAAAATTGTCATTTCTAAAGATGATACATATAAGTTATAATATAAGTGAATAATGTAATTCTCAACTATGATAATTAGTTACTCGGATACTTCATTAGCACATAAGAATAAAAATGATTATATTTCTTTATCTCTAATTTAATTCGTTACTAAACTAGTGTCTTTAATTCTTCATTACACATTATACATAAAGTACATTACGTATCATTTCGTATTTTTTCACCATACAATAGATGAAAGTATATTGTTCATCGATTTTCCTTTGAATAGCTTCCTTTCAAGACTTATTATCATTTGTGAGATAAAAATTGTATTTATATTATATTATAATACATTTATTTGAATAAAAGTATTACTCGTTTAATTCATTAAAAGTAAGTATTAGAGTAATAAAGATTTGTTATAGTTTTATATATCTTACACGTACAACAATGTTTAGAATATAAAATGATTACGTCTCACAATACAATTTTATGCATATAAATTTAAGAAATGTTAAAAACGAACGAAAGAACAGTTCTCATAAGCTATGTAAACAATAGGATAAGGACATAAGGAAAGAAAATCACATCTGACTTTTATAATACTAAAAAAAATTCATAAACGACGAAGCGGCAAATTACTATTAAGAATTGAAAATGGTGATGAATTACTTTATCGTTGGGTTAAGAAATTCTTGGGGCTCGCAAATGTAGAGCAATGCGTCACTTGTGCTTATGAACTTCACTTCTTTTTGCCCTCGTTTGTCATCTCTCTATTATTATGTATTATTTATTATATTTATTAAATGTCGGTTATTTAATGTGAGAAAATTCCATTCATTCGATTGTCCAATAATAAATTTTATTATCACCCACACACCCATTCCATAGGTAAAATGTTAATATGTTAATATGGGTTAATTTGAAAATACCTGATTCAATTAATACAAATATAACTTACAGTCGATATTATAAATTAAATTTTATGCAATTCAATATTATATATTGGTAGAAAAGCAAGTATTTTAAAAGACTTATCCGCTTATGTTTACCCTTCTTGTTTTCCTTACTTTTTTCAGGAATTAATAAAAAATTATGTTTTTTTTTTTTTTTTTTTTTTTTTTTTTTTTTTTTGGTTAAAAAATTAAAAATTTATATTACGTATTTAAAAAAAAAAAAAAAAAAAAAAAAAAAATTTTCTTTTTTTTTTTTATTATATTTCTTCATTTTTCATTTGTAATAGTAATGGAATCAATATTACAACATTAGTATCTGCTTACACTTTATATGATTTATAAATAATTTAATGCCCATATTGTAACATAATGAGATAATATATGTATTTTCCTCCAATTACCTATAAATTGTTAATTCAGAAATTCGCACATATATTTACGAATGATACAACACTATATAATAAGATACAAATGACGATAATAAAATTATAGTGTCAATGTTAATCGAATAACAGTTTCATACATCAAGCATTAAACATTAACAATATTTGTTGCATACCTCAAGCGAAATATGTAATATTCTTAAATTATGAAATAAAGTACTTTGATGATAAATTAATAGTTTTAATTCAAGTACTTTGAAGCTTCGGATTTATATTGTGCAAAAGTTCCGATACATTCATACAATATTTCATTTATATTAACTGTAAAATATCTAGATTTGAAAGTTAATGATGATATACTTTATGTTGATATAGTTTTTGAAGAAAGAAAAAACACCCTACAATCGCATTATTATTCATAATATCTTACTACCATCGAGACTAACCGAACCTTTGAAACCTTTTACGTTGCCGATTATTCGCAGAGTAATTGAATCAATTGCACATTAATAAACGTTCAATGGCCACGACGATTCAACGTACGAGCGAGCAAGCGATAAATATAATTAAACGCTAACTCTCGACGATGGAAAGCGATAACCCTTGGCCGCGCCAATACGTGTCGAACGAATGCGCGAATTCCCCAAAACGATATGAGAGCAGACAATGCCGGCAGGCCACATCCGTAAGAATTTATCACGTTTCCTCACTTATCATCGGCTCATCTTCGCTCCATACGCAACGCTCCTCGTCACTTGCGCTATCCATCGTCGACGTCAGTCTTCAAAATGTCGCGCCAGCCGCTACTCCTAACGCTCCTCGCGTTCATCGGCTTAGCTTCCGGCTACTTGGCGCTCCACTCCAGAGGATCACATCCCGCGAAAATCGCCAACTCTCTCAATTATACAGAGGGTTGCCGAGCTTGCGACATCAACAGGTATTTCATCCAGCGTTTGACTCCATAATATTACCTCTGCTAGACTCTCATCTACTATCATTAGTTGTTATATCGAGATGAAGAATGGAATCTTCAAGTTTGCATAAGCTTTTGTCATTCGCATCAATCGGTGGTAATTTATTATAGTTTTTGTGTACCACGTAATTATTTAAGGATTTATAGGATAAGAGAATTAAAAAATATAATAAAAATATAATACAACGATTCCCTTGGCATTATAGAAAAAAGAAGCCAGTTAATCAGAAAATTCTGTATATTCTCTTGGCGCGACGCGCGAAAATTCGAGCCATAAGCCCATATTCACAATTACAATTCCAATATGCATTTCGCTACATTGCGCCATCCAAACGATCGAGCCAATGCAAAAGCGATAATAACGAATGTTATATCACAGATGCCCCGCGGACGCTTCGCTCTGCCCTCTGGGCTTCGTGCCCGACGTTTGTGGCTGCTGTACCAAAGGAGTCTGCGCCCGTCTCGGTGGCGAATCCTGCTGGAACGCGAGCATCCCGGAACTGCCGAAAGTACGGAAGAACGAGGGCCTTTGCTCCCGGAATTACTTTTGCAAGTTACGCGATGATCTACAGCCCGAGGTACGCTAAGCGCAAATTATCATCAAACATCTACATCTACGTCGTTCGCAATATCGAGCATCTTCGTCATTATTCGTCAGTAGGATATTAAAAGTCGAATTAATATGTCAACGGAATTTCAATGGCATCGTCAATGCGATCGATGTTTCACGATTTTAATACTGAATAATTTTAATGCCAATGAGAACTCTTTATTTCGTGCTACACGCGTTGTCAAAACGATCTTTTCCATTATTCAAACACTAGTAATTATAATTTTTTATGTAATTTCATAGAGATACATTATTCTCTAATTTTCTTTAACAAAGCGCGATTTATTTATAGACGAGTCGAGCCTTTTTGAAAAATCTTATTGCAATGCTTTAGAGATAATTGAATTACGTAACAGGCACCCATTAACGATATGCAGAACACTTATGCGTGTGCATAGCTTTGTAACGAAAGTACTTTTTATATGATATTTATAATGCTTAACGCGTGCAAAATTTAAGGTTGTGCATGCTTTTCTTAGTTATAATTTTACTAAAACTCGAGCTTAAAATGCCATTAGTCCAAGTGAAATTTATCCAATTATTATTCATTGAGTTAATTCTAAATAAAGGTTGAGCACAAAGTAAACTCAATGAAATAATTTGTCCGCAAATTGTGTATCTCGATAAACGAGTATAATCTTTATTTTCTAGGCCATAAAATATTAAATATCAGTGATTCAGAAATGCTCGTTTTGCGGGTAACGATTACGAAAAAATCAGTGACGATTAGAGCTCTCCTGCACTTCCGCGCTATGTATCTTTTCTATGAATTTGATACGCCAAGAAGAGAAGTGATTTTTCACAAGTGATTCTGGTTTAACACTTGCGCAATCATTCACACGCCTACGATTTTGGCGTCGCTGACCAACATCAGCGTTTTGACGCTTCTTGTTCTTCTTTTCTTTTCGCGTGCAATCATGCAATCAAGCAAAGAGCCGAGAATCATAATTTTGTGCAAGAGACCGATTGTTGAAAGCTGGCGAATCGTAAGTAAAGCATTTTGGGCTCACTTATTTTTCCAGTAAAATTCCCGTAAAGAACGAAAGGACAAATGTCCGACCGACTTTTAAATGCCATTGAAAGTGAATTCATTGAAAATTTCAAAAGAATGTAGATGAGCTTTCTTGTTCTGCTATTCGAGAACACCGCAACATTAAGAAATATACAAAATCATTGTAAATATTAATCATAGTTGATAGTGCATATACATTCATTATAAGTCGTATGTCTTAACGATTCTAATAATTTCGAAATATTTTGATTTTTTAATATGATCAGTAGAAAGTGTAAGGTAAATACATTGTGCTTAATTCTTGATTTGATGAGAATAATACGCAATATAATTATTGTTTATCAGATGTCAATTTTAATGTTAAAAATATATAGTTTTATTGAAAATTCATTATTCTCTTTAAGTCGTAAACATCGCGTTAAACAATCTTTTGATATTCGAACAATTAATTAACTATATGCCAATTACAATTGTAACAATTTTATTTTCATAAACCTATGAAACTTAGAGCTCGCTAGGGAAAAAGATCTTTTAAATTGTCCTGAAACATATAGATAAAATATTAGATAAAAAAAACATGTCAACATTTTTCTCATGATAGTTTATTTCCACATAATAATTAAGTAGGATTCATGAAAGTTTTATTACGTTTAATGAGTCAATAATATTAATCAAATAGCTATCGTAATGTAAATAAATTTTCCATAAATTCTAATATACGCCTATATATAATTATAAGCCAAAACCTTTTTCTTATTTAATTAATTATATTTTTATAAATTCTAAAAAATTCTTTAGCTATTAATTGTTCTGAATTTAATTAACGGAATGTACGTTTTTTTTTTTTTTTTTTTTTCATATGAAAAACGCTCACAAAAGTCTTTCATAAAAGTAAAATATATTATTGGCATGGGATGCTTTATAAGGATTGTAGCTTTGCTTAATGGAATTTGAGACTAATGATAACAGAGAGAGAGAGAGAGAGAGAGAGAGAGAGAGAGAGAGAGAGAGAGAATTATTTTTATTTCTGCAGGATGTACCCGAAGCAACGTGCAGTTGTATGGAACAAAGTTTAGCCTGCGGAACTAACAATCGCACCTACGACACACCTTGTTTCCTTCACGAGGAAGCAATCCGCATTCGGGACTCTTTATTGGAGTTACAACATTTGGGTCCCTGCCCCAGTCGACCGAGGATCTATTCAGGTCCTAAAGACATAGTGGCGACTACCGGCCAAATAATTGCCTTTGACTGCGAGGCTAAAGGCTTTCCACTGCCACACATTTATTGGGAATTTCATTCGGCGGATGGCAGTAAATTTTTTCGATTGCCCTGTTAGTTTGTACTTGATAAGTTTTAAAAGTCATCGGAATGTAGTGTGGCATTTATTATTAAATAATATTCAATTAGCTTGACGGAGTGTCCGATAATATTACATTCTACATTCAGCATTTTACATATTTAATAATGGACTAAGTATTTTATTAAAAAAAAAAAAAAAAAAAAAAAAAAAAAAAAACTCGTATTGGGTAATAATATCATCAATTAGGATTGACTATGAAATTTGTTCAATACGACACACTAATAACGAGAAGACCGTGGTTCTCACGATTCACGGCTAATAAATTATTCTTTTTTTTTTTTTGCAACGGCACACATTAAATTTTGCTTCTTTATGAATCTGAGCTTTAATGCTCCTATTCAGCGACTCGACGTACAAAGCTTCTTTTAACGAAAAATTTAATTATTATGAAACTAATTTAATTAATTGCCGCACTATACGTAATGTTAAAAATAGATAAAATCTATAAATGATTTATTTAATTAGTATGCTTATGCAGCAGATATTTCCTTCATTCATATCAAACTACGCGCCTTGCCAAATGAAGTGCATTTAATGATTGAATATTTGGATTCAACATTTTAAAAGAAGCTTATAAACGTATTATTTACGAATAGCTAAAATTATCTTTAAATTCATTTATAAAATAGCAAACATCTAATTCAAAACTATTTCATTGATATAGAAAAACAATATTTTGCAAATATCGTCTCACAATATAAATATTATATGAAAGTATATGATGACCACTGATTTCTACGATTTTTATTATACTTAAAATTTTTTCTCCATTTACCTTATTTAGCGTGACTTTTAAATGAGAACGGATCAATTTATTCAAAAAATCTAAATATAATGCAGTTAATTAATATAATGGTATTCAATAATATAAATTTACGTAAAATATTTTTACTATAGTTTTTCAAATTACATGCAAAATTTATTGTTTTAAACAAGTATTCCTATTTTGTTATATATTAATTACATAGTTTTTCCATTTATTTAAAATTCTAATGACCGTATATTTTATATGAATAACATGATAATACGATAAGGGTTTTGTAGAGTATAAGAATAATTAAGTCTTTATGAATAATATGATAAAGCATTAATTAGATATAATCTCTTTAATTATCACTTTATATTCTAATATAGAGCGAAGCAGATAGAAAATGATTTATTTTAAAAGGAACTTTAGAAGTAACTTCAAATTTCATATCTTATCCATAATTTAGGAAATTCGCTCGTTGCATATGCAAAATATTCTCATCGAGTGCACAGTGCTTGAATTTTTCTTTATGTTGTTTAATATATTGTTACAGTTAATATCATAATTATATATATATATATATATATATTTTTTTTTTTTGTTTTTTTTTTTATATATAAGACATACAAATACTTTAGTTGTGCAGGACTAAAAGCACTTGGTCGTATAATTTTATTTTACGTAGATAATAAGCTGGAGAACAGCGATGCGAAGCAAGCGGAACCGGAAAATTTGATTCAAACTTCTTGGTTACAACTGGGACGTTTTGAAACTTATCACGTTGGCACTTATCACTGCATAGCGAAAAATCCCTATGGAGAAGCCAGTGCGTCATCCCAAGTATCCATGAGATAAGTAGCTTATCCAAGGTAATGACATTTTTTTTCTCTATGCTTCTTACCATAAGATTTGGATCCTATTGCCTGCGATTATTATTTCTACTTAAAGTACATAAAATAGGTGATATCGATTTCACTCCAATAAATTAACAAACATAATTATATTATATTTGCCGAATTGGACTTAGCTTAATTCTTGGTTGGATGGGTAGGGAACGTAGCCTTAAAGTCGAAAAATTTTGCGGGATTAATCATCAGTACAAAAAAAAATTTTTTTCCATAAATTGATAACTGCGTACAGGATTTTTCAGGCTTATTATATGATTTACCACTTAATTAGTACACCGACTATGACTTTCATTCATTAAACTTCTTACAGACTGTTTTTCAATATCTATTCTGGTATTTAAATCTTCGATAAATACTGTATTTTTGATAACAATAATGAGTTAGAACATAAGAATTAATTACTTCATACATAATTAATTTTATTATTTTTCTTTTACATTACAAGGTACAATTCATATTGAAAATATATAAGATTTCCAATAATGTTCATAGATAGAAAATCTGCTTATAATTATGAAGATTTATGTAATTTAAAAACAGACTTATAAATAATTAAAATTAATTTCTAATTTGACACTTTTATTAATTAATTGGAAATTCTTCAGGTACAATAACATTTTCATGTTGTTCCGAATAAAGTACTTTATTTATCGAAATTCAATTGAAATACGTAAACGAATATTATCGGTTGTTTAAGAATAACTTCTTATACTACTTGTTATTGCATAATAAAAATTATTTGATTTTATATATATATATATATATATATATATACACACACACACACACACACATATATATATATATATATTCCATTTTTAACTACGTATTATTGAATAAATTCTTAATGTAAAAATGTATTTTGAATCTGAAAACATCTAAAAATAGTTATGCATAGTGTTTATATTTTAGATCTTTTTAGTATTTAGTTGTTTTTTTCAGCTTTTAAATCCAATCCACGAAATTGCACTGGATATTACCAGCTATCGACTGATGGCGGAGGACTGAAAACAAACATCATCTTATATTAAAATCTATTTCAAATCATTTACTAACGTTATTGAAACTTTTATATGTTCACGTTCAATAATCGACAAGAAGCTCATTTTATGTTCTTAATTACATTGCGTTTTAACATTGAAAATGATATTAGTATTTCAACATCCGTTGTACATTATAATTTAACGAATCAATTTTTTACTATAACACTTATACTATAGTCAATCTATCTCTCTTAAACTAATTGACAAGAATGATGTACAAAAATTAATTTAACTTCGATTTGTTTGAATTATATCAAGATATATGGATATATAACGACTATTATCTTACTTCCTCGTTTAGCGAAATGTAATTCGATATTTCGATTTAAAAATTTAATTAATAAAAGTCTATCTACTCTCACTAAATAGTCTTTATCATATTTGAATAAAAAAAAAAAAAAACAAAAAAAAAAAACAACTCTTTAAATCTCTCCTCTAAAAAATTATTAGTCCACCTACAGAATAAACAGTCAAAATGATATGTGTCGAATAGTTGAAGGATATCCTTGAATTTTTGTTTTTGTGATAATCATTACTTTCTAGGTAATTACATTTGAATAGATTTGTAATTTATAATTTAATATATATATAATTAAATTAGATGGAGGATCTTACTGTGGCGTTCTCCACGTTTCTCGCTCCATCAAAACGGTATCTGGACTTCCTCTGTTAAAATAAATAATATTACTTGCATCGTAGCGAATGATGTTTAATTTCAAGATTATCAAGATTTAAAACTTCCTTACTGCCTGGGTGTCAAAAGTACCGATCCTTTGCAAGAACGTTGGGACGAATAGCTAGATGCAAGGTTATGAGCCGTTGGAGTACTTATTAGCATCATTAAAACGCAAATCAGAATAGCGAACCACAATCCATTCTACACAAGATGTTTTATTAATATTTCTGTATAGAATGTTTTTAGACGTTATTTATATAATATTGACGTGCAAGAATTATTTAGTTGGATGTGATGGGGCGGGACGGGTTAGATGGGAAACGATAGACCTTTTATTTATAAGGTTTTTCTAGTACGTAATATGTTTGTTTAAACGGTATATAATTTACATTGAAAAGTTTTTTAGAAAATCCACTCCACTTATTGAACAGTCAGCTCAAAATAATCGATCGATTGTCCATTAAAATTTCCACCGATCCTTAACAATGTACAATCGCAACCCTCGTTATTAACAAAATTGTCGATTATAAAATCTTTTCAGTCAAATATTGAATATTTTGGTCTTTTTACGGCTATGCATTTGCTAAAGTTGCGTAATTTGCCGTGGGAGCGGTAAACAATCGTTGGCGTAGTATTACAAACAATTAGCGTTTACTGACATACCAAAGGGCCTAAAATATGACTGCAGAAGAGTAGTTTTATGCCTCGGAGAATATCCCACAGAGGTCGACACTTTGATACTTCAGAGCTCATCTCCGTAAGTACGTGAGTTCGCCACTGTTCCAGAAAGCTGTTTAATCTATCGACGTACGCCTTTGCTTTCTGGAAATATTATCAGGAAGGGAACGAGCGTCAAACTGTTTACTAAACAGAGTGCCTTTCACATGGATAAATATTTGAAATAAATAGATGTAATGGCGCCTTGCGTCGTGTTTATTAAAAACAAAACCAAAACAAAAAAAAAAAACAAAAAGAAAAACAAAAACAAAAACAAAAACAAAAAAAAAGAAGAAGAAGAAGAAGAAGAAGTAATAAAAGGACAGAAAATATTATCATTTCACTATTCTAAATTCAACAACTTAATAGTCAAATTAAATGCTACTAGACGCAATATAAAAAGACGGAAATATAAATAAATGCTTTAACGCAGCGAAACGTAAAAGTAAAAGAAAAACATCGCGAGGATAAATGTCATGCATTGCGTGCAAAAACTAAAAGCAAGAAGCTGCCAGCCAGTTCAAGTAGAGCAGATCGGCAAAGAAAATTCAAGCTCAACAATTATTGTCTCACGAGTTGTCCTATTTTCTCCCCCTGATTGTCAATGTAATACTGGATGCTGTGTAGATGCGCCAGCGACTGATTGACTTGGCGTTGCAACGGCTGCATTTGCAACTCCAGACTTGCAAGTTGGTACACCAGCTCGTCCTGCATCTTCATCAGCGGCTTGACGCGCCGCGACAGAAGGTCGCGCATTCGCACGGCGAGCGTCTGGAAGTTCCGGGCCGTGCGTCGATCGGTCATTTGGCGCGCGACGTTCTCCACCTGGTCCGACAAGGCGTTCAGGTCCTTGTTAAGAATAGGTCCTTGTATCTGCGAAGGAGATGAGAGCACGAACGACGAGCGACTTTAGCACATATACAACACATTTTTAATCGAGGCGTCCGATCGCTAAGATTTTTTTCACCAAGTGGCGAGTTTGATTATTCATCGGATTCGTTGTTCAAGCGACAAGCTTTTGACTGTCCATAGCGTAAGAAAGAGAAATAACTTTCTTATACATTGTCGACGTGTTGTTTTTTTAATGTTATGGCGTTAAGAAGCAAAAAAAAAAAAAAAAAAAAAAAAAAAAAAAAAAAAAAAAAAAAGAAAGAAAGAATAAAGAAAGAAAAAAAAAGACAAGAATAGGGGAAAAGATAAGGAATCAAGGATAGTTAAGATTCGCGTGACGTGGTTCAAAAAAGTGATTTAATTTCTTGCTTCCATAGTTTTATTTCGTTAAAGCGCTTCGCGTAACTTGATGAAATTTATGTCAAGTATATCGTATGCTTTATTACCCGTTCAATTACCGGTTAAATTCACGTCAGACCGTCGAGATCTATCAATCGAATAGCTTCACGAGTAGTAGTATTGAAGCAGGTACACAATGTTAATGATTAATGAAGAAATTCAAGAGACTCGGAATTATCACTCAATAATTATCACTTTCTATCGTTTTAATCCTTCACGACAGATAGCTGCGATGATGTTTATTTCCGGACAAAAATATCATCGTTACTGCCGCGAGCGTACAAATGACGAAATGCCAAGCTCGGATAATCTCTATAGTTATGCGACCTACGGAGCTCACCATTATTCGATGCTCCGTAAGATTAGGTCCACTGGCATATAGTAGATTCTGCAAGGAGTCGCGCAGATTCGGTGACAGAATTCTTAAGCCGCTCAAATCTACCTTAAGCTTGGCAGTTGCCCGCGAAAGTCCCGACCAAGTCCAATGGGCCGTTAACTGCTCGAGCTTTTCTGTATTGTCCAGTTGGATGGCCGGATAAGAAGAGTCACTTTCCTCGCATTTTCTATCATCGAACAGGTTTCACTACTCGAATCACGCACGATAATAATCGTAATCGTGACTCGGATATTATAGAAAGAAAATTTATTACGCCTGTCTGTACTTACTCGGTGCGGTAGAGAAAAAAAAAAATAAAAAAAATATCAACTCATACTCTATACATTTTCGTATTGTTATTGTTATAAGATCTAAGGAATTTTCTCTCAACGTCTAAATTATCGAATAGTTATATTATATCGGCATTAATACTGAGATAAAATCTTTTCGCTTATCCTTTCTTTTCAAGTTTTAAACGACTCTCTTTGTTTACAGACCTCTACTTTTCAACCGCATATAAAAAGAATGAAGCAATCGCGATAGCAATCCAATTATAATCCAATCAATAATTAAAATAAGAATAAAGCTGATTAAGCGTAAAAAATCATATTATTTCTATTGCCAGATAGAAGTTTTTTTTTTTTTTTCTTTACTTTTTTCTTTAAATTGTATAAATACATACGATAGAAACTTCAAATTTCAATTTCAATACAACTTATGTTTTACATTTGAATTTGAATTAAAGCAACGAATGTTTATATCTACTTAAGAAGAAAATGAAAACACAAAAGAAACTACGAATTTTATCCACGAGCCGTCGTTTTCGTGCAATTCAAAATCCAAACTCACTGAAGAAGATCCTTTAAGGGTATATTAAGTCGCCTGCCAAGGAACATTTTCGTTTCGAGAATAGCCTCTATGGTTCTAAACTCCGGATCGTCAAGAGGTCGACACAATATCATTTCTGCATGAGACGCAATCGCCAGACTCGCCATAAGTGTAAGCCAGAGTGCAATGGAGATAAAGCAGCTCAAAACTACGAACCTGAAATGTTTGTATAATGCAAAGTGAAATTATTGTCGCAGAATTAATAACAATGTTTAATAAAGATCTGTTTTACATTATTGCGTGAATCTTTTTTTTTTTTTTTTCTTTTTTTTTGTCATTAAACTATTTAACGATAGCTCCTCTTGGCTATGCAATTAATCACAATATTAGACAAAAAAATAATCATAACTATCAGGTGTGTTATTTCGAAATGTACAAATGTGGTTAACGACTTTGCTTCGTTGTCGATAAAAAGTTAACACACTAGGCGTATGAATAGTAGATTGTTAATTTCAATTTTTAATTTTTCTTTCACGTCCTTATCAATGATGAATTAATGAATCAATTTATCGACATCTTAAAGTTTGATTATTATTTGATTATTATTATTATTATTATTATCATTATTATTATTATCATTATTATTATTATCATTATTATTATTATCATTATTATTATTATCATTATTATTATTATCATTATTATTATTATCATTATTATTATTATCATTATTATTATTATCATTATTATTATTATCATTATTATTATTATCATTATTATTATTATCATTATTATTATTATCATTATTATTATTATCATTATTATTATTATCATTATTATTATTATCATTATTATTATTATCATTATTATTATTATCATTATTATTATTATCATTATTATTATTATCATTATTATTATTATCATTATTATTATTATCATTATTATTATTATCATTATTATTATTATCATTATTATTATTATCATTATTATTATTATCATTATTATTATTATCATTATTATTATTATCATTATTATTATTATCATTATTATTATTATCATTATTATTATTATCATTATTATTATTATCATTATTATTATTATCATTATTATTATTATCATTATTATTATTATCATTATTATTATTATCATTATTATTATTATCATTATTATTATTATCATTATTATTATTATCATTATTATTATTATCATTATTATTATTATCATTATTATTATTATCATTATTATTATTATCATTATTATTATTATCATTATTATTATTATCATTATTATTATTATCATTATTATTATTATCATTATTATTATTATCATTATTATTATTATCATTATTATTATTATCATTATTATTATTATCATTATTATTATCATCATTATTATTATCATCATCATCATTATTATTATTATTATTATTATTATTATTATTATTATCTCTTTACATAAATTCCCTGTATACATTCTGGTATATTTTATAAAGATATGTCATCTTAATTATTTACGAAATTACTTATGCACTTATCCTTTAGCACTGCATCTTGGAGAATATTTGTTTTTATTCATAACCCATAAAAAGTATAATCGATAGAGTAGTCAAGTACAACCATTTTTATCTAATAACACTTAAGTTATACTTAATAATCTATCAATCTGGATTTCCTATAAGCCAATATTATATATACAAGCAATATTGATATTTGCAAATTTACATAAATCAATATTTACTTTAATTTAATTTTAATCCATATTTAATGCTTTCAATTTATTTCTCATTGCCTAAATACCATTTCATCTCGCGTAAGTAAGAGTAAAGTGTTTTAGTTAGATTCGTTCATTTTCATTTTGGCCGATGCCGGTGTCAGCGGCGCATCTCTGGCATATTCTGTCAAAGAACTTAATGACCAGCAATCCTATAAAATACGAAAACTGTTCATATTTTTCGAACTTTTCCTTCGTTTACCATAAAAGTGTCGATCGCATTTTATTCTCCGAAGATCCGCATCGACAGCATAATGCGCCCAACAGCAACAACCAGATGAACAGTACACACATGGTTATACCTGCACGAAAAGTATCGTTATTACGACTGAAAGTGATACACGCATTGATACACACATTTATAAGCGCATGCGCGCGCGCGCGCACACACACACACACACACACACACACATATAATAAAGAATTAAAAAATCCAACATTTATCGAAAACTTTAATTAACACGATGAATTAATGAGGATTGGTGTATTTTATTTAAGAGAAAAAATTTCTGCACTACTGTCAAAAACTTATTTTAAGAAAATTGATACTCAATAAAAAATATTTTATTGTTATCTATATTTTATCCAGACATTTTATTTTAATAGAATATTATTTTGAAGATTGATGAAGTATCGAACTACAGTCAAAGAAAACAGTTCTACAAAGTTTTAAATATCAAGATAGTAAGAGTATGAAAACTTCGAGAAGCTGTTCTATTTTTAAAATAAGAAATTTTAAGTTATATGGACTGGTAAAATTAAAGTCTTCTTCACCTTGCGTAAAATTAAAATTGTTACAAGAAATTAATTAAGAAATGTTCCGCTATATTCTCAATTGGTAATATACATATATATATATATATATATATAATTAAATGTTAACTAGATCAAGTTTATAAATAAATAGTAATCCTTTTTTATTGTATATGCGTGACTTTTATTTGGGAATATTTAATATTCAAATATTTACCAATGATTTGTGATTATATAAAATTTGGAAAATTCAGCACAAATAAATTTTTCATAAAAGTACAAACGAATTCGCAAGAACAATATCAGTATATCGTGAACTTTAAATTTTTTTTCCAGTAATTTTAATAGTTATACACAAATATAATAATTCTAATAATTTTATTGATAATTTATTTGTCCGTATCTTAAGCAACGTCGATACTTCAAATCTACATGCATACTGAAACATGTACAGCCAAGTGTTAATAATTGAACTAATTTTGTATAAAAGGTGTTGAAAAAGTATAAAAGCTATCGCTTCTTTAATTAAAATTTAATAAAATGTCATAATAAAATAATTAATTGGAAATTGCGAGAAAACGGATCAGATAACGCTCTATGTACAATATATACATATATACATATATACAAGTAAATATGCGTTATATAACACTCTAATATCGTATAGCGAGGATTAAAATAAAACAACGATTATCCTTACCAAATCCAACGATCCATCTCCTATTCTCGAAGTCACGTATATATGGAACAATTTGCCTACTGAGCTTTTCTGCTTTCTCCAATTGATTCGATATGTCCGAGTCGCTTACCTCAATGATTCGAGTGTCATCGGATACTTTCGCTCGTGCTGTGTTTATTTCTCGACGAATCACTACGACATATTAAATATAAACTTCACTTATGAATCCTCTTTAAATCTTTTGACAATACAAATTGAATGGGATTTAATGTTTATTAAGCATTTCTGTAATTAATTTAATTGATCAATTTCAGTATAATTGATCAATTTCATAGTCACTTGGTATAACTTGAATTGTAAGCGAATACAATCATTTTGCAAATTAATATTAAATAGTATTCGAGGAGTTAATATTATAAAAGTATATAATGTATTTATTATCCCTTATTTTTATTTTCTTTAAGAATAATTATAATTGTTCTTTAAATGAAGAACAATTGTGTCATTGACAAACGCAGCAATTGCGAAATTAGTATAAAGGTTTTAAAGTTTTTAGTTACTACTTTTGAGTTAAACTAGTTTAAAAATTTCGTATTTTGAAGTGATTTGAATATATGAAACATTCTTAAATGTCTTAACCTTTTTGTATATTTAAATATTCGTTATTGTTACTAATTGGTTGAAGCAAAAGAGAGGAAAAATGAAAGAAAGAAAGATGCCAACAGCTCTGGTGGAAATTTAAATTGCAACTCGTGACAAAGGTTAGATGGAAATATAACACGAATGTTCGTCATATTTTAGTTTATCACACAATATTTTAGATTGAAAAAAAGAGAGGGAGTATTATCCAAGTCAGCTATAAGAAGAATAAGTACTTAGATTGAGGGAGAAATAATGAAATAATATTTTGTCGATGATTTAACGACGACGGCACGTCTCTTGAGCAGCGCCTTTCAATTTTTATAATAAACGAAATCTTCTATACCTAATATTTCTAATATAGGTGCAACTAGTTACAAGAAATAATTTCCTTTGATCTTCATATTTAATGGTTTATATGTTTATTATTTCTTAAACAATTAATTGTAAATTGCAATATATATATATATATATATATATGATTATTACAAAACTACAAAAATCAAAGTAATTTGTATGATTAAAAATTCTATTGGAATGTATCGATGATGAATGGAATCAAACTTGGCATTATTTATTTAGAAAAACATACATTGATAAGTTTTTCGAAACTTATCATAATTTTAATAACTAAAAGTACATTACGTTTTTCCAACAATGATAATATATTTTTATTTAATAAAAATTGCATATCGACAAGTACTATTTATTATACTTTTTGTGAATATAGATTTATCATTTATATTTAATCTAAATTAGTTAATATAATTAGTTATCAGTATGTAATATATTCCACTAAAGTGATTTTATTATAAATAAGTGAAAAATTATACGCCTTTTATGGGATTCATACACTCACATTATGATGGTAAACAAAATTTTTATTACAAAATCCAAATTAGTTTCGCATTTCACATATATTCATCGTCAATGTATTATATGTCAATGTAAATATAGTAAATGCAACAACGATAAGTAATAATATCTCATATAAATATGAATTAAAAGTAAATTACCTACATATGTATATATAAGTATATACAGCGTTTTGCCAGAATATTTCATAAAATCAGAATCTCATCCTGTTTCATACGATTTACTATGCCGTTTCTTTTATGCGTCGTTTTGTTCATTTTAGTTTTGTTCATCTCTTCCACTTTATATTCATGTACGTGAACGTAATTCAATATGGATTTCACATTAGCTTTAGTCTATCTTACCAACTTTTTCTCTCCCACTTGTCGACTCTTCTTATTGGTGCTCTTGTGGCTAAGCGAAAGAGAAATAGATTCGTACCCGGATGAAACGAAGATGTTAAGTATAGACTGAAGCAGAAGAAAAATGTGAGGGTTATGTGCTATAGGAAAATGAAAAAGCGATGTGAAATGGGAAGGGGGATCGTATAGATATACGCGTGTGAGGAAAGTGAAAATTATCGTGTTAACGTGATAAATGTGTATATAAGAGTTGTTTCTCATTCGTCAGGCAAAACTTCTCGCGTCGTTTACACGAGCCCAAATCATAAGATTTTCCAAATATTTTAACGATGAAATACAAAGAGGCTTTTTTCTTCTATATCTGTATAATAGTGTATTTATATAGCTATTATAGTGTATAAAATATGTTTTTTTTTTTTTTTTTTTTTTTTTTTTTTTTTTTTAATTAGCGCTGAAACGAAAGAGGTGGGATATTTAAAATAATTTATTATTCATAGTAATAATATTACCGCTTCTTTTCCTCCATAATTTTCACATTTATTTGTATTTTTCATAATTCTTTATCCAAAAACTTTAATAATAACAATAATAATAATAATAATAATAATAATAATAATAATAATAGTTTTACTTTAACTTTACGTAAATATAATTTAGAAGTACTTGAAAGTCGCGATTGATTTTTTATTTTACCATTTGGTATTTATAAAAATACCAATAAAATGTATACTTAATTTTATGAATCAAGCTCAGTAGAAATTACATCTTTTATATTTCTTTTATAAGCCTTGAAATAAATATGGATGCACTATTTAATCTTAATAAGATGATTAAGTGCGTATCAATTTTTAAGTTTTGCCGATCTAATGCTAATTGCAAAAAGAGAGAAGAAAAAAGACAGAAGCATTATTTGAAATAATGAGTACAATTATTTCTTTATTATGCAAGTATCCCATGGAGTGCCGTATCTATATATTAAATAAAAAGTAATCAAATCAATTGTCTACGTATACTTTACTAATTCATTTTCATATTCTACCGCTAATGATTCCGAAATAAGTAAATAGTATTTCTATGTCATTGGGACCTGATTAGGCGTTATTGCACGTTGTGCCGTATAATGTTATTATTTATTATTCATATCGCGTGCGCATGGATAAGCCAACGAACCCAATGTTTTATTGCCATAGTCGGACTTGGGAGTTGGGGACAGCGAAATTGGCAAATTGTTATGCTGTATGATCGGTATTTGAGAAGGATCAGCTATGTGTACAGTTATATTTATGAGCCACTATTAAGATTTAAACAAGAGATTGATAAATAAATGTTGAATTTTTTTTATTATTCATTGGGGTACCTTTGTGACAGTTAATGAACAACGTCGTAGAATTGCAAATTTTTCAATAGAACAAAGGAGTACGGACAAAGGTACAATCAAGTCAGCAGATACTTTTCTTTAAATTTTCGAGTTTATAAATAATCTTTGTATAAAATATTATCTATTTAAAATATCTCGATAATACATTGCAATACAGTTTCATTGTAATACAGTTGCATTACAATAAAAATATTCTTTTTTAATTTTTTGTAGAAACCCTGATTGATTCATATATGATTTGATAATATCGTAGCGATAGAAAATTGTTAATTTATAATAATGGGAATATAAATTGCCGAGAAAATAAATATGATATTTACAAATTGATACTATTGTTATTATATAAATATGACTTTATTTTCACTGTACGTTATATAATGAAATTCTTCGATAAAATTTACAAAATTTACAGATTTAATCATTTTCAAAACCCATCTAAATGAGATGATGTTGTAGTATTATTCAACATGGAATAATCTATCTTGTTGAAACTACTTCGTATAAAATAGAAGAGCTTTTGAATTATACTTTTCAATTACAAATTATAGTGCAAAAAGGCAGTTGAATGAATAATCAAATAGCACCATAAGATTACTGAATCGAAAAGATCGTAGTCAAACAAACATTAGAGTGTGTTGTCTCTGTCATGTATATCGAGCATAAATAATGTTTGGTACAGAGTGATTGTTTCATTAATTGTCGTTGGGAGAAAATAATGATGAGACAAATTTTTGTTCTCCCTCTGATTTAATTTCTCTAATAATGTCGAAATAACAAGTTCGTTTAGAAAATTGTTGAAAATTTAAAAAAAAAAAATGAATCACTAATTTTCATCAAAGATTCATATTTAATAATTAAAAATATTTTTCTTGCATTTATTGTAAAAGTGTGATCATGCTATTAACAAATTTATAAAACTTGGAAAGAACTATATAAAGCTGGTAGGAAAATTTCAAACCATTGTAATAGAAAAGAAATATTTACGATTTCGCGCTTCCAATGTTGTTCTGGAGACATGTTGTGGAATATAAAGGTATTCGCCACGAGCTTGTCGTACTGATTCCGTCAAATTGTCTCGCCCAGCTGATCTCAGTCTAAGTAGTCGATCATCACGAGCTATCTGTAATTAACGAAACGAGAAAACGGAATTTAATGATTTAACCACGTTCTTAAATGCCTGTGTTTAAAATATTATTATTATTAATTTTAAGAAATAATGAAAAAAAATTTTTTAACGATTTGAAGTACATTGTTATTAATATTTCTGTTAAAATATTTATTTATACTTTAAACTACTAATGTCGTATGAAGATACGGAGCTACAAGTTTTTTTTCTCTAATAATTATTTTTTACAATAATAGGAAAGGCTTTCAAAACTGTTGGAACTCAAAGGATTTGATTGTTTAGATTGACATTTATATGAAAACTAATAAATACTTTCTTATTCGAAAAACGACGCAAGAAAACAGCGCAAGAAATAGTCAATTTTCTTGTTGAACATTAGATAAATTGATAATTAGTATAATATAACATGATAGATGTAAGATGTTAAATAAAAATTGTAGGACATTTTGAATGCATTAGACATATCATCAAATTATTTTATGTATTTTTTATTATTAAAAATTCTTACGTATATTTTAAGAAAAAAGAAATATATACACTTATGAATATATAAATGTGTGTGCGTGTGTGCGCGCGTGTATGTATATATATATATACATTTATACAGCTTATTTAAACGATACTTGGAACTTGTTAATTTTCCTTCTCAATAACAAAAAAAGCATCCGAAGAAATGCCATTAAATTTTTTAAATATGGAGAAGTTTTTCGTGTTATTATTTACTTCTTACGGTGCTCTGTATCGTATGAATACTCAATTAATATATAATCATACCTTTTTTTCATTTCCAATTTAGCGAATAGAATGAGTTTCAAGAATCTTAAGATCTTTAACACGATTATATATAAATTAATTAGCGAAGATGTTAGGTTTTTCACGAATGATATATATATATATATATATATATATATATATATATATTCGGAAGAAGTAAAAGATAAGGATTTTTTTATAACGAAAAATTTATAAACAATCTGAATCTCAGCTAGCTATGAAGATTACTACTCCAAGTACGACGATTTTTTTTTAAGATGAGCGTGTACTTTTCTATAAGATAAAACGTCCCCTACATTTATACTTTCCAGAATGACGGACGCGAATACTTCGCGAGCTTCTTATAATTCATCCTCCGTTCGACTTTACAGCGTTCGAAAAATCCCAATATTTCTTCCAAGAATCTCATTCGATTTTTATACAGTGCATATCGTAATGATGGCCCTTAATGACGGTATCATTGAGAGAGATTGTACAGAGCTTCAAAGTACCTACTTATCGAATATACCCCGAGAAAGTTGTATACGTATCTCGTGATGAGAATATGAAAATCGACTTTCATTGGGCATCGGAAATTCTATATCATCTTTTCATTATTTTAAGGATTTATCATTTTTATCATTTTTACAATATTGCGATATTTCATAACGGAGAGTTAATTACGAATAATGAGGCATATTATTATGGTTGTTTTTTTTTCGACTTATCCGAGTTTAAATAGTGTTTGAATCTATTAATATTTATAATTAGCATTTCATGACAATATTTTATAACTGTTTATATATCTTCTATTCTTGCTATATGTTTAGAATTTAAATAACTTTCCTTTTATTAAGAAATTTATTGACGTTTTATTAATATATATCCATTTATCTCAAATTCCGAACTCGTTACGATTGAGGTTTAAACGATTGCATTAAGTATGAATAAAAATGGATATGCATTATTAAAAATATTATTTTAAATTTCACTTTAGTAAAATCACGATCGAATATACTGACGTATTAGATAATATTGAGGAGCAGAGTGTTTTAATAGTTTAAAAAAGTTATTATATGTTTTAAGAAGATAGCTACAACAATAATTGACAATTTGCATCATTTATTTATTAATGTACAGATAAAGCTAACAAATAATTATTTAAGTTTTTAAATAGAAATTTAATACCGATTTAAGTCAATTTATGATATTAATTATAGAATTAATTGTACTATTAATAGAACGTTATTAAAGTAAATTTATATTCATAAATATCTTATGTTAATTAGTTTACATTTATCAAAAAAATTTATTTTTATCTGGCTCCTTATTTTAAAATTATTACTAATAAAGGAGGCCTATTTACTGATCAAAATGATGTTTGGATCTATCATATGAAGCCAATCTACTATTAGTAATATTTTTTCAAAGCTTTCCAGAAACTTTCGATACAGTACTTAAAGTATATCAGAATTTTTATATTTTGTTCTAAACTTTATGTAACATTTATGTGAAGAGCTTCGTTACATATTACAATTAAGTTTGATTTTTTCAATAAATCATTTCAAGAATATATTAATTGTCGAACAAATGGAGAAAGCAAGCGTTTTCAATATATTTTCTAATACATGATATAGAGAATTGAAGATTAGAGATATAAACATATAAACGTAAATAAAGGAACGATATATTTATTAATGAAATTGTAATTATTTTTCAAATTCTTAAAAGATAATGAAACAAGCTTATTTTTTTATATTGATTTCCACAACGATCGCTTAAACTTATTATTAATATGATTATTTAACGTAAGAACTCTCTAGAAACTACTAAACTCGCTAAAAACATATTTTTTTTTTTTTTTTTTTTTTTTTTTTTTTTTTTGTACATTAATTTCTTCATTGGATTAAAAGTACAGAATTTAAATGAAAAGTCACAAGTCCTTTAAGTTTTAAAAAAGGTCGGAGTTATCGTAAATTTGGCATCGATTTACCGAGACGCGCGAAGGGACTGCTCGTGCGAAGTATTGGCCAATAATGAATTTTTGAATCGCATTTCAAAGAAACGTAAAGATACGACCCAATCTCGAAACCCCAAGTGGGCAACTTCTCTTAATACAACTAAATTATTTAATCGTTAATAACCAGCAGCCGTTGAGCTTTAACAATTTGGTCATCCATGCGCTTAGCCATACAATCGATATTTCTATGAAAGCAAACGCAAACAAAATAAAAGAACAAAAAAAAAAAGAAGGAAAAAAAAATGAAAGACAAGTAAAAGGCTACCGAGACAATAATTAAAGGAATCTCACCCTATCGAGCCTGAGCGCCAGGTGCAATCCCGAAGGGTCAAGGACTGCGCAGAGCGAGCGATCCTCCGGGGCGCAGTCCCTGCTCGTCCTCTCGAGTTCGCGCCTCATCTCGTTGGCTTCTTGACTCAGTTCGCTGCCAAATTCACGGGCCCGTTCCGCCCGCAGTAGTACGCTGTCCGTCTTGTAGGCAAGTTCCTGAGAGGCTATATAGAGAGCGTCAAACAGTTGACATTTTCAATATTTTCAGCTTTCGTACGTTTAATATGAGACTTAATGACGGCCTTTACTTAAGCTCTTAAGTCCTTGTTATAACTACGTATTCGATGAAACCTTGTGTAATTAACGCGAAATAGCTTCATTATTCCATGTAAAATTTCTTGCAAACCTCTCACTTTCCTTCGTCACCTTATACATTAGTTTTGTGTGTTTTTTTATTTTTTTTATTTAACTAAGAATATCTTTCAATTTAAAATATCATATATGTAGGATGATAAGACTATAGTGACTAAAAACGGTTACAAATCTCAAGTTCTACTTTTATTCTCTCGAGAATAAAACGTAATGTTAAGTAGCTGCATAAGAAAGGTATATTATTAGATTTATTCGACGGATGTCGGAATTTATCAAAGCTCGTAATCTCAAAAATCCCAATTACATTTTCAGCATGTTTAAGTGAGATTTATTTTTTATTTACATAATATAAATTTTGTGTTATAAATTCAAAGAATTATTTTTTTAATGATACGTACGTGTTTAAAGGATTATGAGAGGTGTCGTCGTATTAGAAATTTCTTATAAACGAATGCACGTCATACCTATAACTCTTACGATATATCAGAAAAAATTAAACCATAATTTTATAATGCTCGACGCGACTAGATATTTATGTTGTGAATTAATCATTTACATTTTTATACAAATGTCAATGAAAAGGAATGAAATTGAAGTATTATTTAATATAAAATTAAGGAATTTATTCCAAATAATAGATTATCAAAATTGTATACGTATCAAAAAACATGCTAAGTATTAATTTATAATCAATATCTGAGCGTTAAGTGTAATTCAGATTTAGTTATTTTCAAATATTAATAATTGTAAAAATTTCACGAGTAAAAAGAACAAAATAAATTATATTATTTCATTTATTAAAATAATTTTTACCGTATAAGCTTTTGATAGACTAATTCATTCCTCATGTTTATGGACATGGATTTGGAGTGTTCGATATTAAAAAAGATTATTAAAGTGTGGGTAACAAAGCTGAGGTCATAAATAAAATAATTTGGCCAATATTAGTCTATTCCAATTTTGAGTAAATTTTTTGCAAACTTTTTCTAAATAATAGTCTTCTCACGAATATTCGTTATATCCATTATAATTTCTTTTATTACAAGCTTTATTATTATTATTACTATTTATTATTCTTACAATTCATTTAATAATTATTTTAATAATTTATATATATATATATATATATATATATATATATATATATATATATATATATTTATAACAAACTATTAATAATATTTAAATTTACATTGTAATATTTTGTTAGGTATGTAAATAAAAAATTATATCTATATAAAGACAATCTATTGATAAAATTGAATTTTATAATTATTAAACGTCAAAACGAGCTATTTATGTTATACAATCAAATTTGATTTATGTAATGAAGAGAATTAAGGAAATTTTAGAAATTTACCCGATAGAGCAAATTCAATTTAATATTCACTCTGACTTTTACGGTACACAGTCATAATCGAGTCTCTTATACTACTATATATGCACTGTTGATTTAGTGGAAAAATTTAAAGTTACTGTTATTAACGCGCCTACATCCTTAAAGTTTTATGGCTAAATATTAACATTATTTACTCGTAAATCACATTGACACTGTGGTTAATAAGTTCTTTTATGAGATTTACATTAATTAACACTAGACTCGTCGTTATAAGATGTAAGTATTGGATGGTGATTGAGATAAAACAGGAATAAAATCGCATTACTATTACGCACAGCCACCATTACACAGCTTTTCTTTTAATATTTTAAATCCCTTATTTTACATTGTTATTTAAAATTAAAAAATTTTTTTTTTTTTTTAATACCTATTTTTATAATTGAACATTCGAAAATGCTTATAACGGTAAATAATTTTTTTCTGATGTTATCTATATATACTAAAGGAAAATGTTAACCATGAGATTAATAGATTGTATGTATGGGTTAATTAATATTCGATGACAAAATAATAAAAAACAATGTTCTATATGATATTTCTTTTTTCTTCAAAATTAATTCTATATATCTTAAATATATATTTTCAATAGTATTATATTATTACATTTTATTATATTAACATAATTTTAATATCATTAAATTTTTAGACCTGCTACTTACTATTTGCATAAGATTTAGAAATTCTTGATTCTATAAATGAATGTAGTACACAGAGTATATTATTTCCAATAGTAAAAGTTAATGACTGAAATGCATCGGTGAATGGTTAAAATTGTTTATTCAACGTGTCTTTAATTGTAATATTTCATTTTTAGCTAAACTCTATAAATGTACAGTCGTATTATTCAATACAAATGGAAAGATTCGTATCAATGAAGTTAACATTAAACATTAAACCCCCTTCACTGAATAATTTTATTAAAAGTCTATCAAAGTTAACTACTTTATAATACACTTCAATAGTTAGTATTATGTTGTTAGGTAAGCATTTATCTGAATAAATTAGCTTACAATATTATTATAGATACTACTAATTACGTATATATTGACAAGTCATTCGATTAATCCGTCATGCCACACAATTTTTAATAAGAATAATATTCATTATACAGTTTTACGCAATTAATTACTTTCAGTTAATTCATTCGTTTTTAATAATAAATTAAAATAAACGTATTTATCATTATATGATATTTAAATACATTTAAATCAATTAAACTCCATAGTCCTAATTATTAACTGCAACACGAGAAACCGTTATGGCACGCAAAACTAAAAAAAATGTTCATTGACAAAATACCTTTATGAGGGGAATGAAATTAAGTTTACCGCGGTAGAAAATGAAAGAAGACTGTCCACGAATGACTCGTTACTAGAAAAACAATGTACTAACGGCAAAGATTATGACAGTTAAAAAGTGCCCACAACGCTCTTGACGATAAAAGCACAATAAAGAGTAGAGAAGTATCGAGGATAAAGGAGGTTAAAGTACAGGTATAAACGTGAATAAACGCCTGGGGTAACGAGATGAGTGAAAAAAATTCAAAAGGTAGTATCTCTCGAAGCGTTAACTCGCCTGCACCACTAATTCACTTAATATTCAGTTAGTAACTTGCTACCGCGACTAAGTGATGTTCTAGAATTGACAACGAAGGGGAGGAGAGAAAGATAGGAAAAGACAGGGAGTTCGGCCTCGAGGTAGATCATTCGACTATGCTGGACGTTCGACAAGCTAAACCGGATATACTTACATCAGCCCCGACGCAACTATATGTTTATTAAGTAACTAAATATCGAATGAAATTTAATTTTGTAGGTCTCACGGATTCTCACCACAATAGCTGACGAATTAGAGGAATAGGAGAGACGTAAGTGTTGATATTGTCGATCAAATTATCGATTTAATAATGAAGCTAACAATAATGAAGTAATACATCGTATTAGAATTCTTCTATAGAGTATTTTTATTTCACTTCTATTACAAATATTAAATTCCGAAAAATTTAAGAATCGAGAGATTTTTGACGAAGTTATTTGAAATAATCAATTATACGATCTGTTTACACTTTTAATTCTGCGATTAATGAATGCTGATTTATCAATGATGTCGTGATGAACATTATTTATAAATATTATAAATATTAATAAAAGCATCGTGACAAGACTAATGAGCAAATAAATTATTAAAGCTATTTATCATTCATAACTGAATATTCTATGATATAGAGAGTAATACGACTTTTATTCATTACATTTCTCGCAATGTGAATAATTTTTTAATTTGTTATTTTAAATTGCATTTAGATATTAAAAATGAGCAAATATCATAGGTATAAACTACTACAAACTATTTTTACGAAAAATTTTTTTTTTTTGTTGAATTTAATCTTAATTTTAAGCATTTTATTTTCATTGAAATTCTATGAATTCTTATTCAGTGGAAAAACAATGGAATTCAAATAAAATTGTATCATACATTTTAAATCGTTTTCTCAAATAACTTTAAACAATGTGTGCCGCATGAAGTAAATTCGAAATACATTTGAAATTGTAAGCAACAAGATATTTTTTTAATGAGTTTAAAATTCTATTTATAATATGTTCAAATTGAAATATTTTTTAAACGAACATTGGTTTAATTTTTCTATTTAACCACAATTATTCTTCAGTTAGATTTTTTAACTAATTATACGATCAGAAAATTGATATATTTTTATTTAATATAATACAGATATATAAATTCTTTTATTTAATTTAATATCAACGATAACATTCTAGATTTTTATTAAAATTATTACCATGATATATTAGACCATGATTCGAATAATATTTTTTATAATTAGTGGATCAAATATATAATTAATTTAAAATATTGAAATAATATTTTTCACATTTACTGTGACTATTTTAAACCGAATATTCGTTTAGTGATACAAACAAATGTAGATTCCTAATAATTATTGTGCCGTGGCTTTGCTAATCATTTTTCAAACGATTTAAACTAAATCTATGTAATCTAACAATAATCTTTATCTATTTGTTACAATTTTAGATAAAATTTACCAGTAATTAACTCACATGATCATACATTTTAATTATCTTTTAATAGTCTAAGAAATTGTAGATAGTTTTATTTATTAAAATTTATTACTCTTAAAAATTATGAATCCAACATGTTGCTTTATTTAAAGTTAATCTTATATATCCGGGATAACTTTTAAATATTTCTCGTATTATTAGAACAAAATACTATAAACATTTTATATTGGTCACTATAATGGTAAATTACACAATTATACCATAGGTTATAATAACGAAAGTATTTTCTAACATTCAATAGAATTTTATATCGGTAAACTTGATATTAATCTTATTATTAAGGATGAATCATTAAGAAAAGTAGTAATTTTTTGTTGTTATTTTGAATGTTATATTAGTTCAAAGCAATATTCCTATATAATAATAAATATTCTGAAAACAACCGTGTAAATGTTCATAAAAATATGATGTATTTTTATTGTTATGATAATCAACGGAAGTATCTTTAGAATGAATGACATTAATTAACAGTTTTTTAATTAAATGTGAAAGGATTATATAAATATATTTTTATTTTCACAGACACGGCATGAAACAATAAATCAATAGTAATTTGTCGTAATAATAAAGCTCATTTTTAGTCTAGAATCTTATAAAATTTAGTTATATCTCTTTTACTTACAATCATCATTTCATTTTTATTCAGAATGATTATATGTATTAACGTTGAGATTTAGAAATTTGAATAATATTATTTTTATATTACGATCATTTTACATAGAAAAATGTCTATTTCATTTCTGAATTCTTATTCTTATGTATTCCCGTATGCCTTCATTATACTTATCAATACGTTAAGCACAAAAATTTACAACTATAGAAATATTCCTGGAAATGCTAAAAGGTATGCATGTAGATTCATTGGAATGTTTAATTTTTACTAAATTTTTAACAAACTACAATCAATAAGCATTTGCCTTTCTAAGTTACATCAATTTACATCAATGAAAATGTTATGTTTATGTTTGTTCTTTAATTAATGTTGACAAATTTTTATCTGTAATTTTAAACAAAAATTACGTAATACTTTTTAAGTTCCTTATTACGATTATTCAACAGTTTTATTTCTTATGTAAAAGATAGAATTAAGAATTTTGTTCAGAAAGAGAGTATTTAAGAATGCGAGAAAATACATGGAAGGAAGTGGAGGAGAGAAATGAGAGAGAGAGAGAGAGAGAGAGAGAAAGACACACCAGAGATACAATGTTGGTAAAGCAGTAGGTCCGAGGACTGTATCTGCTTCTCTCACGTGAAACTGCTTTTCCCAGCTCCTGGGGCTTCCTTTAATTAAACTAATTTGCAAGCCCCGTTTTACCTGAACTATGTCTCGTTACGAATATGTGAATAAATGCGCTTTGGATCTTGTTTTAATCCATGTCGTAATGACCTCATGACCATCAGCTGACAATATCAGAGCGGATTTGAGTGTTCTTTGTTAAATTGAACTTTACTTAAAGATAAATATCCAATATAATTATACATATGATACTGACACATACGAGCTCGCGTGCGTGAACATGAACAATCCAGTACGAAAAATAATAATTTATAAAATGAAAAGTGTAAAGTCTATAAATATTGTGCGTAATTTATTCTTATGCATATGCTGTTATATAAATATATTAATATTATTGCTTTTCATTATATATCTTTTATATTTATAATAAATTATTTTAAATAATATTTTCCGATAACATTAAACTTTTATAAAGAACTTTAAATTACAAAAGTATATTAAAAGGTTATTTTTTTATAAATAAAATACAAATTTTATTCCATTCTCTTACTTTTATTTCATTATTTCATATTTTATTTAATATATAATTTTTATTTGAAAAAAAATACCAACATAAAATTGTCATTATTTTTTTTATTTTTTTTTTTTCACAAAAATTGTTAAGAATAAATTAATAAGAAATTCATTTATATAGTATGAAATTTATTATAATCAGTTTATTTCTAATCAATAAATCAGAGATATTTCATCAGATTATTAATACATCTGCAAATTTGTCTCAACTTTAACGAACACTAAATTATGTAATAATTGCACTTACAAGAATTTATCATATTTGATATGTCATTTATAGAGCAATAAATGCAAGTTTAGCATTCCTAAAATTTCAAGTAATATGGATATTGAACATGTCGTCCAGGGAAAATATTAACATTGAACTTCTAGACGACATTTCCATACTACGTTATTAATTTCTCATAGGTGGAATCATCATTGCTTTTGCTTCGTAATCAATTATGAAGTAAACTTTATCGATAACTTTGATTTCGAAATTGGAGAGGCATAATGAAATATAAATCGGACGTATAATATTAATTTGAACGCATGATTGATATTAATATAGAAAGTCATAAAATAAAATTGAAATATGAAACTTGTAATTATTATGTATACCATTTTCTATGAAAAGCAAAACATCAAAAACTTTGGATTAAAAAGGTAAATAAATAGTAAGTATACGTAAAGTGTAAAAAAATAGTAAATCAAAGCTAAATTAAGAGCTATTACAATTAAATTTAATAATACCTCACTTAAAAATGAATTAAGTTTTCTTATAAAATGAAATAGTTTTTAATATGAATTAATATAGTAATTGGTATAAAATAAAATGTAAAATAAATATTATGTAAATATTCATAAATTATTTAGAGCTTCTATAGTCTATAAGAATATTTTAAACTAAAATACGATCAATCGTATTTGAATGTTATACACAATTTTTTAATAATAAAATTGTATGTATCGATGGAAATTTTGATTTAGTTTATAAATGATATGGATAATATAATCGAATGTCTATTTGATTCAGAATAAAATATTTTTACGTGTAATTTTAACATTTTTCTTATTATTTTAATACAAATTATGGATTATTTTTTAATTCTATATTCCAACAAATTTCACCTTATTCAACAACACACTATTATTATTTGTCCCAATCAAACACTTATTAATACACGAAAGTTTCATTAATATGAAAAACTCAGTTAAAATACTGAAAAATTCTTATTAGCTCACCGTTTTCAACGCCCATCAACATATCTAAAGCAACATCCGCTCCGATCTCCGAGGATAGTAGGTCCTGCACTGGTTTACCCAATAGCTCCTCTACATCTGAATGACACGGAAAGGAATTTTATCAATTATTATTAAATCTAACAGGCACTTTAATTTGATATATGTAATATTCTATTTTTTAAAAGTTTATCCTTTCAATCAATGATGCATCTATTATTGTTGTTATAAGTTTTTCTATTTAGTTGTGAGATATACGACTGAATGGCCTATGTTGATTATCAATATGAATATAAAAATAATTATTTGTTCAAGCTCATTTGTAATAGAAATTTGTAATAGAACGAAATTAAGCGTTTTTTATAATCTAAATTTTACGCATTTTTTTCGTATATTAAGGTAATTAATATGTTAATATAAAGATATATTAAGGCAATTGAAAGGATTAAAACTTATTTCACAATATAAACTAAATAGCTCTTGAAGAATACAATTTTTTAATTTTTTTTCTTCAATATTACTGTTTAATTTGACTATCACTCCAATTATTCGTTATTTTAATGATATATTTTATTATTAAATTTAATTTAATAAAACGACTATGTGAAATCTATAATATGATCATTACATATCAATTTAAAATACGGTATTTCGTAATAAAATTATTTGATCGATCAATGAATAATTGAAATTGAATGATCAAATTATGTTTATTCGTTAATTCTAAGTAATAAATTTAACTATAACTCCTCTTACAAAACAAAACAAAAAAACAAAAAAAAAAAAAACAAAAACAAAAAAAATAAAAAAATTAAAGTACAAAATATTGTTTTTAAGTTTAACTGTAAATATGGTACAGAGAGTAATGGTGTGATAAGTATGAGGTTGATTATTCGAAAAGACACGAGTATGTATCATTATAAGGTCGGGATGTCAAGCGAAAATCAATAAATTCTCTCGTTAGCGGATCAATCAAACTTTAATTTGCTGCAATGGCACTCGCTCAGCTTCACCCTTTTCTCCTACTAAAAAGTCGAAATGAGTCGACTTATGAATTATCCATCGGTGCGACTTGCAGACACTCGCCTCAGTAGTAAGAGGCTGCGTTCCGTTCAACTTATTAACTTCTCGCGCCAATGGATTGGCCTATTAACCTACAAAGACCTCACGATGACCTTCCTATCTGCCACTTATCGTGTATATAGAAACGTTTTACCCCGTGAATATTCGGCTGTATTCGACTGAATTTCACTGTATTTTCGTTATTAGAACTCGTCTTGCATTTCGGAGTATCACGCTTGCGTGGTGTACTTACGTAGGTGAGACAAAGTGGCAATGTGTAAGTACAGGCTGCAACCCTTTCAAATCTGTCATCATCGAATTTAAAAGTATAAGAATAGCTTGTATTCTTTTGTACTTGTAGATAATCTTTTTACGACTTGTATGCGATTGTATATAATATAATTGATATATTTAAATGATGTCCACGTATATGAATAAATTTCAATAATTGTTAAAAATATTTATTTTTGTGGTTTCATTTTTCGCTTTTTTCCCACGGATTATAAAAAATATATATTGTCTGTAAAAGAATATTTACTTAAAGATATTGATATATATATATATATATATATATATATATATATATATGATATTGATATAAATTATATTTATATTGTTAAATAAATATTGCGTAATAAAGCTAAGGCTAAATAATCGTTAAACTAATTCTGTTGTGTGTGGTGCATTATTGCGCAAAAGGAATATTCTTCTTCACGTTAAAAGCATTTAATGAAACTTCAAACATTCTTAATGATTGTATTTAATATATATTATATTTAATTTAATTTTAATTATACTAATCTATTTTTTACTTTATTGTAGTTTATATATATATATATATATATATATATATATGTTTTCATAATTCTATTAGTTTGGCTTTGCATGTATAATATACATGAGAATCTATTTGCAAATATTTATTATAAAAAAGATCCGTAATTAAATAAATTTACAAAATAATAAGACATTTTCAAATCACATTAATATGAAATAAATCATTATTATTAATTATATTCTATAATGCTATTTATATTAATATGGTTTGTGCATACATTAATAGCACAATTTTCACAGATATAAGTAAGCAATTGTATTGATTAACATTTACTTTTATTTACACCTTAGTTTTCGAATAAATAATTTAGAAATTGCCCCTTTAAAATTAATTGCCCTTTCAAGATTGATTACATACTACGTTAATTATGTAACTTTCAAATGATATTTTTTAATATTGAATCGATCGCTTTCCGAGCTTTTCTTATGATCAAATTCAGATAATTATTATCCTTTATATCTATCCTCTTAAAGATATTGATCCGATGTTTTAAGAAAATTCTTCACGCAGAGGATAGCGTTTAATCTTCATTATATAATAATAGTTTATATGTGTACACATTAATAATGGAAGACACCTGTATAGAATTGTATTATATATGAGAGCACGTAGCTTTGTATATGTATTGTTCAAGGCAAATTAGAAAAAATCTACTTTACTTTATGATTCTCCATGTACTTATAGAAAGTCACGTATTTTGAATTTTCACAAAACGATGAAAAGTTACATTACGACAAATTTTATTTTAGCCTATTTTATAGTTATTTTAGCCTGTTTTTTTTCAAGTTTTGCGAGAAAAATTTTAAAATATATCAAGCAAAAATAATATTGTAAATGTAAGTTTCCATTTATTTATTATTTAATTAATAAATATTTAATAATTATTGGATTAATATATATATATATATATATATATATATATATATATGTATGCTAATTATAATTCTATTAACAAAATTGCCGACCTGTAGACATAAGATTTAAGTATATAATCGAGTAGCATCATTATCTGTTGAAAAAAGCCTCGCATCAATTATATTCGAATGAATTGAAATTATGATAATTAAAACAAATCAATGGACGAATAATACTCCATTGTATAAGTATATCATATTATCTGTAAGGCAAATTAATAATTTTGGAACTGCGTGTATTGAAACCAAACAAAATACACTGGACTGAAAAATTTTCCGAGTTCCATCTTTCTGATCTCAAATCATGTTGGAATAATTAATCCAATAAACCCGGCTGAAATAACTGCAGTAGCAGTAGTGAAGGGCGTGATTTTCCCCATGATTGCATAAATCGTTGGAGATTCGTAACGAATGCGAAGGGAAACTGAATATGCGAGAGGAGTCTTGAACCGGAAACATTGGAAAGCTTCGGCAGTAAAAGGCAACCAATTATATATCTTGATATTTAAGTATCAAGGCAAAAAAAAAAAAAAAAAATCATTTGTACTGTTAATTCTAATTTTATTGATTGGTTTATTTAACACCTCCGATGTATATTCTACTAAACTAAATATGCCGTTTACATTGTACTGGAGTAGTTGCGTCATTATTATTATCAATAATGCAATAGTATAATATTAGTAGTATAATTTCCACTGTTGAGCATAGCTTGTCATATTCAATTAGAAGAATCTACGTGTAATACAATATTTTGAATGAAAATAGAATATGTGATAGCATCCAAAATTTGTATAAATTAGGGTATTTATCTAATTATTATAACGTACGGGTATGGACTAAAAGTTTATTTGTTTATTATGTTTTGCTATCACGCTATTACTAATCATGAAAATGTAATAATCTCAATACCATTTAAATTTGAGCAATTTTGCAAAAATACATAACTATTATTTTTTTTATAATATCTCCACTTTTTATAATATTTCCGACATAGAAGTATATTAATATTTATATTTTTAACCTTTCACGATTTAGATCAATTGAAAATTGAATATTTGAAAACGAATGCAGAATTATGTATAAATATATTTATAGAAATATTTATAGAGAAACCAAAACGCTTTATGGTATTTTGTACAAGTTTCAAATAATAAAATAATAATTCGTTATTATTTTTTTAATATGTTTAATTGGAGTTTAATATTAAATAGATTGCATGTATTAAAGACATTGAATTATAGATGTTTGGTATGTAAAACAATATAATTAATTTAATTAGAAAGTAATATTGATTTATTATTAAATAATAGTATCTTATGTTTTTGTGTAAACATATATATATATATATGTATATATATACATATTTATTTCTAAATTCGTGTTTAACAATAACCGATAATGATAAAAATGTTAAATAATATGAGATTATTTAGATAATAAACAGAATAAATTATTTCATTCAATTTTAACAACATATTTTCAACAAAATAAATAATGTTCTTTATATTCTATTTTGCACACAGCTGCTTACCATTTAATAATAAATTTCCTTAATATTTTTAATTGTAAATAAATTACAATTGAGAAAAAGTGACGTGAAAAAGTATTTGTATTTTTATCATACGTTTCTCGGTCGTACAGAGTTAACAAAAAGAAAACAGAAGAGTGTGCAAATTCGCAAACAAGATGCTCCATATACAATTATATTTCATTCCGCTTCGTTTAATCCGGCCTGTGTGCGCTTTTTTCTGTAAAAATTGTTTTTTGAGCACAAGTGTTGGAGTTAAGGAATGGGAAAAACGACAAGAAAACAGAAAGTATATAAATTTCAAAATTTTAAAAAAAAAATTCAATTTCTTTGTAGTGAATAATTTATAATTATTTAACTTAAAATAGAAGAATTATATCTAAAAGGTGGAAAATTGATTACAGTACAAATTATAAATTTTGATTCGTGATTAAAAAATATTTTTAACGTTACATATTTAAAGTTAATAAATTTTTATAGTACGTTAATTGTAATTGGATATTTAATTCTTATCATACATAAATGTACATGGAAATTGTCAGTTATACGTTTTATAAAAGAATTTATATTTTTGAGAAATATTATGCTGTTGGAAAGAATTTACACTCGATAATTACAATGCAGATACTCTGACAAATTGAACAAAACGTAAAATAAACTATTATATCTTATCTAAATTTACATTTACCAAATGATTTCTATGCTAATTATGTATTTTTATTGGCTAAATAACAATCTTAAGCATTTCAGTTTTATACCATATGTGCGTCACTATGTGTAAGAATGAAATGTTTATCCGTGATAATATCTATAATTATTATTGATATTTCATAGTAATGTTATCATAGTACGTCTTAAAATATCTAGACAAGTACAGCACAGCACTTATATAGATAATAAAAATAATATTTAATAGCAGTTTTATGATTATGATTTAATGCCAGTTTAGATGAATACGAACTTTCCCGTTTATTCATTTTAAATATTCAAATACTATTGAAATTTATTAGGCATATATATTGTGCCCGTCATCAATTCGGGATTAAAACGTCCCTATTAACATTTTCCTGAATACTCGATAATTAATAGTTATTTGAAAACAATTTCGACATAAAAATTATTTTTAACGGAAAGCTACTGAAATACGTAGGTACCTAAATGTCTAATTAAATGCGATATGCAACAATTAGCGATATTTGCATTTTTAAATTTAAGTGTATTAACAGGACCTCCCATCACCTACCAATTGTAATCGATTAATTTCATCACTGCTGAAGAAAATACATTTCGCTGACACGAAATTAATGACACAAATGTGCAAAACTCACTATCCAAATCGGCAAGGATAGCCTCGCTTGCCACATCGAGACTCCGCGTCACAAATTTACGCAATTGTACAGCTGTGCTGGAATGATAATTTTTTAGGTCCTCTAGAGCAGCTTCGACGGTATCAGGAATCCTGGCAACGCCTCCGGTCACCTCCTCGTTACATACCAGCATCGTCATTACGCACATACTGTAAGGGAAGCACAAATCTGTCACTACAATCGTATAATATAAATTAGATGTAATTAACATTAGCATTATCAATTGACATTGTTAACATTATTAATCTAGTAAAATGAAAATCGTTTGTATAAAAATTATATCCATAAATATCGGCTCAACAAAACTTTCATAAATTGGCATAAAATTTTCACAATAGCATTTATCTTATGTCGTAATCTCTCATGGTGAATTTTTTCATTTATCGTACTTGGATTACTTTCGAGAACAATGTTGAATAGAATTTCTTGCAGTTTTGTTTGTAATTTCACATTATCGGTAATACAATATTACGCAAACATATCAATACTCTAAATTAATATTACTATTTTTAATAATATATTAATGATTCATTATGTGCCAGTAAATGTATTATAGCCATTAATTATAATATTTTAATACAGCATAATTAGCATTATATTTTCTGTGTAAAATTCAATCAATAAATAAATTTATATTAAATTTATATTATATTATATTAAATAAATATTTCTAAAATTATTTTGATATTTGTACAAGATATACCCATTGTATATCTATTCGTATATTTATTCTAATAATAATTCTATTAATCGAATGACATATCAAACATACTTATTCATTTATTCATTGCAGCAATGTTCTCAAAAATAAATATTGCCAATACTTTAATGGTATTAAATATCTTTTTATTAATAAATTAATTATAAATTTTATTTCTTACTTTATCAATTGTCACGAAGATCGAGATAATTACGCAATGTACCTTTTCATTCAACGTGTTATTTTATTAAGTTGAACATTTTTAATTCTCCGATAAAAATAATCAAAGGTATTATGTTTATTTTAAAAAATTTTATTAGAAACGGTTAAGAATTTTATATAAATCATTTTATTATAATTTTACATAGATTTATAGTTTTGATTATTTTCAATTAGTGGTAACTATTAACTCGCCATTCCTATGTCAATTATAAAGAGGCGAGATTTTAAGCATCGACCCGACATTTACAGAGGAATTGTAATGTACTTTTGTTTGCTTGTAATGGTCGTTTATGTTTATTTTGTGGTGCAGAATATATGTTTAGGCTAGCGTCCATGATGGTCGCGATGAATTATCCCCGGACATTTTCCTGTAAATTATTCGATGTACTTCCTTAACAGCTTTTTTTTTTATTTTTTTTTTTATTCTTTTTTTTATTTTTTTATTTTTATTTTATTTTTTTTTTGTTAGTATAATTGATAGTAAAAATACTATTTGTTTTTATTATCGAAATGTGCGTATGTTTTAGTTTTTTTCTGTTCTATGAAAATTTTTTCGGGCCATGATCAGCAATTATACAAAACACAATATTACTTAGTATAATAGTTAATTCAACTGTATCGAATTGTATATTTACCCCAGAATAATTGCGAAAATGGATAAGAATAATAGCTTGCTTCCACGTTGTGGCTGCCGTTGGTAATTGTACTTGTTCGTTCGGCAACAAAGCCACAGTTCAATACCGGGAACGATGAACATCAATACAATAAAAATTGACATCACAGCAACGAATGCCATTTCTACATGCATCGACTGCAGAAATGAACATGCGTTTAATGTTGAGTTTTTTTTTTTTTTTTTTTTTAACATTTCTACTCGATTCACTATAAGCATTTACTACAGTTATCATAATGTTCGAAAATTTTGCAATATATTTCAAAAATTAAAAATCAAGAGAAAATAAAACTTTTTTATTCGAAAGAATTGCATTCCCTCTTATTATTGTCATTGTCGTATTGAATTAAATTAATGAAATTGCCATGCATGACAATATAAAATAATAAATAATTAAGTATATTATATATATATATATATATATATATATATAAATAATCACCTGCGCAAGCAACGTCGATATATTCACTTGGCCTTCCAAAGTCTCTTTTAAAAGATCTTTCGTTCCAATTAATAGTCAGTGCCAGCGGATTAAAAATTTTTTTTTATCGAGAATACGATTAATTTGAGATTTTTATTTATAAATTAAATCGCACGCTCGATAAAGCTTATTTCGGATTGTTTTTCATAGAAAATTAAGTATTCGCAAACATTTTTCAAAAATATTTAAATAAATAATTACCAAAAATTTTATCAAATACTTTATTGTACTGTGATATTATTAGGAAACGGCAATTTTTATGAAAAAAAAAAAAAAAAAATAAAAAAAATATTGTTCAAATATGCTTATTGGCAGTTAAAATTAATTGTTTAATGATGATGACGTAAGAAAACATGATTATCGAATACATTGTCTCAAGGATGAATATAATTTATGATATATTAAATTAGTTTATTAGAAAAAATATAATTCAATAATTAATAATACAAAACAAAAACAAAAAATGCTTTAAAAACAAATGGTATATCACCCAAAGGAATGTTACGAGGTTGAATGAATCTTAAAAAGCTCCTTAAGAAATCGAAAATAAACAGTCCTTGATCAAGGTGCAACGTCGTCATTCTATATTTCTCATGGCCAAGTTTTTTCGGAAAATTAAGTTTCGGTGTATTTTCTTCCCAGTCTTTCGCGAATGTAAGTGTCATCAGGTGCGAGGCATTTGATTCCTTTCGTCGTTCCGTCGTTGTCTCATCATAAAGAATCTTATTTCAGATCAGATATTTCAATTACTTATTGCTATTAATAATATGCCAATGGTTTAACTATTTGAACTGTAGGTATTTTTGAAAATTAGAAACCCAAAACACGGTTTCAACAACGATTTGATAATTGTTTTACGGCACCTTTCTGTACTCGATATGCATACAATTGCTATACATTATGCAAGATACATTTCATGAAATTTTATGATTCACTTCAATTTACAAATTCTCTTTGCTGATTTGATAAAATTAACATTGCCTTGTTATTGTTTAAATGATTCAGTTATAAAAGTTAATATTTGCTGATTAAATTGAAAACAAATTTAGTATCAAGTGAATCGTACATTTATGCATCTACTTGAAGCAAAAGAACCTTAATATCTTCATAAAAGATTTTAATTAAACGTGGGTGGGGGGGGGGGGGGGAAAAAAATTTTTTGAAATTTAATCGTTGAATTTTTTAAATACTTTTACAATAGAAATGACATGTTCAAACCAACCTTTCTCGCGTCAAGATGTTCGTCAGAATGCAATTTGTTCAACTTGTCATCGGAATACGGTTCCTTGTATTCATCAACATTTTTATTGACAACACGCCTATCATAATTTTCATCGCTTAGCCTTCTATCGGAGTGCACATTAGCATCAAGAATCCCCTCGATATATTGTCCAACCGAATGTCTTTCGAAATTTCTTTCATTCAAATATCTATTAGTGTGCTGATCACTAAAAGGCTTCTCCAGATTTTGCTCAATAAAACGTTCATCGTAGTATTGATTGTCCGGAGTTTTATCGAATTGTTTATACGTTTGCTTATTATTATACTTTTCGTTAAAGTGTGTATTTGGATTTTGGTTAACGAGGTGCCTTGCAAAATTTTGATTATCCAAAGGTGTATCGGACATATGTAAGCTCTCGCGATGCTTATTATTTTGCTCGTTAACTGCCTGATTTTGGATATTTCCATCGGCGAAACCAATATTTTCATCAGAATATTTATGCGTTTTTAAATTATATTCGTTAAAATTTCTAGTCGTATCTACATCATCGACATATTTTATTTTATTTGTTTGATCTTTAATAAACGTATCTAGATACGTTGCTTTGACAGTTTGTAAAGTCTCTTCATCAGGATTTCTATGTAAATATTGATCATGCGGTTGAGTATTTACGGATTGTTGTTTTATATTTTGATATCGATTTCCAGGATATCTATTAATATACTTATTATAAAAAGTATGATCCAAAGGTTGTTTATTAATTTCTTTATTTAGCTCTTTATTGGGCGAACGTTGCTTTTCATACGATTTTTTATTTAATACTTCATCTTCTTCAATATCTTTACTCGAGTTTTCATCGTTACGATAATTTTTTAATGGTTGAACTTTGAGATGTTCTTCCAAATCGTTGTTCTGGGACTGCTCGTCAATATGCACATCTAATCCATGAAGTCCAAAAACTTGTTCACGTAAATCTCTAAAGTCTTGGTCATCATTGTGCCTGTTAATTTCTGAATCATCAAAATATTTATTCTTATATTTGTTGTCCGTGGATGTTTTTGCTGGTCGATTATTAGGATATATATTAACAGATTCATCATCAAAATATTTGTTAAAATGTTGATTACTATTAAAGTCCCTGTGATGCAAAATATTGCGTTCTTCTAATCGACTGGAATTCGTTGGATGAAAAATGATGAAATTAGCACTCGTCGTACAGTTAAGTAACGAAGGCGAATCCAAGTTATAAGCTTCTTGCATTAATACGGGGGTCAATGTTATAAATATCAGAAATGCTGTTGGGAATTATTGAAAAATGATTATTATATTATTGACCGTAGTTGTCACGATGTCATTATTTATAAATATATTTATTATAAAAAAAATTTGAATATTTGAATATAAAACATCAAACGTTCATAAGTTTATATAAAGTTGATCGATTTTTTGTTCTCAAACATCTATAAAAATTGATTTAAATTAATTACAATCATATTTTAATATTTCATTTATTTATTATTGCTATGTTTTCATAATACTCTATATATTTATCTACAATAGACTTGCCCGTAGTTTTCAAGGATTAAATGATTTAATTTTACAACTACCAAATACTCAAAAATTCATTTATCGATAATCGATTTTAATTTTCTTTTACATATAACTTAACCATTTACAACTAATATTGATTAAAGTATTAAATTTTTATTTATTTATTTGTATATCATTATCAAAGGGTATTTTTATACGTACGCATTTAAATGCTTTGAATTTTTTTGATATAAAAAGAAAAATGAAAGCTGAACGTTAATATATAATTATGCTAGGCGTATCGAAATTCAAGGACTAATTGCTCTCCTCAATCTTTATTTTACACTATTTATAAAAGTCACTTAATCACGTCTACAATATGAACACATGCACCTCAATTTTAACAGCAGAAACATAAATAAAATTGTTGGAGTACAACTATCGTTGAAAATAATTACCGACCATTTCCAACGATGCAAACATTCCGAAGAGCGCCATATCTCACCATTCGATAAATAAGCCAGTAAGCGACCAAAAAAGAAGGAAAAAAATAAAGATAAAGAAACTGAGTAGTAAACGTAAAATTTTGAAAGCAACTACGAATTAAGTAGACAAACAAATATATCCAAGAAGGCAGAATGCGCCTTCCGGAGACGTCGGCCGAACCTCGGCCTACTGATGTTCTTCGTCAGTTTGCAATTCTTGATACGCTACCCCTAGCGAAAAAAATCAGAAAGAACAAATACGAAAGGTCGGTGCTTGAGGAGGGCTTCCGCGAAGCCTTGCAAACCCAAGTGTTATCGAACCCCCGCAGAAAGAAGCGAGAAAAATTTGCGGGAGGTTGGCTTTTGTCTCTTGCAGATATAGTCTAGATAGAAAATAAGAATATGAAGGTTGAAAGAGAGCGAGAGAGAGAGAGAGAGAGAGACTAGCAGTACAATCTAGGTTAAACTCGGTTCGCTTGTAAATGCGCATGGGGGCGCGCACGTGTGTCTCAAGAGGGGCGAGGGAGTATACCTTCTGGACTGCAAACTCAATCTTTTCGATTTGTAGCTCCCAGGTACGATCTTTGACATACCGAATGCTCGTAAATGCCTGGATACTTTCGGCGATTTTCACCAATATTGTGATTTTTCACTTTGCCTTCAAAGAGTTTTTTTATTTAAAATTATCACTGTATTAATGTTTTATCCAGCCAGTCTATACGAAGCTTCTTAATTATGTAAGTGGATAAATATAAGTTAATTTGGATTAAAAGGCACATGTGTGTAATGAAAATTTTATATAATTTACGATCATTTTCTTAATTCGGTAGTTCAAGTTCATATCAAATTTCATTAAATTTATACAATTTATTCACATTATAGGCTAAACAATATCTATGGATATTATAGTATATATATATATATATATATATATATTAATAATAATATACAACTTTATCACGTAGAAAGTAATGTTGTATTATGTATTTTTACAATAAGCAAGTTTAAAAGCAACTTATTGAACCTTTTCATATTATCTACTTTAAAAGAATATAAATTACTTTCAATTGATATTAATTTTTTCTACAAATTCAAAAATTCAGGTTTAACTTTATTGTAAATATTAGGACGAATTGGGTATGAAAATAGAAATACTATTTTCCTTGAATATTATATGTAATAATTACAAATTAGACTAAATACGTTTAATCATAATTATATATTAAATTACAAATCAAATATACGATTTTTAATTACTTCTATAAAATTTTAATAATTATTTAAGTTTCGTAATAATTTTAATTCACTCGTTGTGAATTTTTAATACAGAATATGGTACAGGTAAATTGGGACAATTAATATTAAAAAAGAAAAAAGAAAAAAGAAAAAAGAAGAAAAAAAAAGAAAAAAGAAAAAAGAAAAAAGATTATCCATAATCATTATAATTATGTGTAAACATAATTCATTGTTCTTATTTCGTTACTGAAATAAAAAATATCAATTCTATTTCTTTACTTATAGTGATTGCCACCAACAAATCACATGTCTTTTTGAGCAATGCTTTATCAGATAGATAAGTTCAGAATTCTCTGAGGTTATACCTAGTTTTTTTGTAATGCAACATCTTTCATTGTGAAAATTCTAAAATTTTAAATTATATAATAATAAACAAATATATTTATAAAACGATAAAAACAAACGTTCGATTGTACTCGCGTATAATAAATAGCCTTTAAATACAAAAAAAAAAAATGTTTCTCTACATTTTCAATATAGTCATTCATTTGATTTAGACGCTTAATTATTAACATAATAATTTATTTCAGATGAAAGAATGTCAGGAAAATATCTATATATTTCTGAAACAAAATATATATTTTTTTATACACTGCCCCTTGAAATGTTAATTTTACATTATTAACAATATACAATTCTAAAAAATATATAAATATAATATAATGAGTATTTATTCTACATTCAATTGGTGTTTAATATACCGATGATTTATAAATGTTTTATAAATGATTATGAAAACAAACATTTATAAATTTAAACTTAATATTTTACGATAAAATGGTTACAATGTTAAAATAGTTATGATACTAAAACTAATATGATTTGTATTTGAAAGTACATAATTGACTTTTATATTTATTACACAATATTTAATTATTTAATTAATACTCGTTAAGTGTTATTGCAAAGTGAAGTTAAGGTTTTATGCAAAATATAACAAAAAAAAATGTACAAATAAACCGATTATATATAATTTGTAAATATGTGTAGTTACATACTTATATATATATATATATATATGTACATTATAAATAATACAAGTGAGAGCCGTTAATTTTCTCGTATATAAATTATTTGTTTTATATTATTATAAGAACGGTCCATTGCTATTAATAAATATTATTTTTATCAAACTAGTAATGCATCCTTCTTGGTAAAATTCACTGAAACTGTAATTATATTGTAAATAGTAATATTTTATTAATGTTCGTTATCAATTTATCAGACTAGACTATAATTGAGCAACAATTGTGCTATTAATGAGATTCATATCTTTAATAAATCTATTGTGCTAATTAATTTATTATTTCTATCTATTAATTACAATTTTCTTGGTTGGGCCGTTACATATTACAGAAGTTACATACATATAGTAAATAAGCTTTAAATGAATTTCATTTTTCATTTATTTATGCAAAAATTAATGTTTCGTTACCTGACTTTTCTCATATATAATTATTGATATTATGTTTATTACTTGATAAAGGATAATACAATTCGAACAAATAATTTAAATATTTTAGTTATTACAATTCTTTAAAAAGTTTACAATAAAATAGTATAAATTCGGTTTATAAATGTATACAAACACACATATAATTGTACTTTATATCAGATGAAGAATTTTTTGAAAATGCTTTGTATATTGATTAATAATTAGTATAAAAACTAGAAAAGTTTTTGAAATTGTAAAAAGTAATTTCTTGTCATCAATTTATCCTCCTATACAAAAACAATTGAACGTACCAATGTAATATTAAAACGTCACAGTTTATTTAATTACGTTCGAAAAAGAATTGTTTCATATAGATGGCCTTTTAAGAAGAGCACTGTAAAAGAAAGGAAAAATTCCAAAGAGATGTCACTGAATTTACGTACTGCCGAAGCATCTGAAAAATATGTCCATTCACGTCGAACGACTAATAGACGTAGAGAAGCTGTGACAAAGCGTAGACTTCGCTTATTTGCGCACTCGGGCTTGCACGAGAACTCGAACGCCTACGTATCGATCGATGTCGCGCGGCAAACGCGCGGCACTTGTAAATCGCAATGGTGGATCATCGCCTTGTAGTCTCAGCTCGCGCCTCATAAGCCGTGTAATTATTTTTCTAGCGTTGAGGAGGTCGAGAGAGAAAAGCAGTGATTTTAATCACGGGACACTCCACTGCTCGTGATTAATCATCGTAATTGACGAGCACGTAGTTTCAGACTACATGTCCCGTATTACATGCAGAATAATATATTGCGAGATGTTTCTACGAGGACGATTTTTGACGATATTTGCGGGGGACTGCGAAAATTGAAATTTTTAAGCGCTCAAGAGATTTCAGAGTTATTGGAGCTACGGTTGCTGAATGTAAGTTTCATCCATTGATTATATGTATAATGAAATGTAAAAAATCAATCAGCAATTCATTATGTCTAAATGTGTGATTTTTTTATTTTTTTAATTACATAGTACGTAGTTTGTTTTCGGAAGCTCTGAATTTAAATATATAATCATTTACGTTATAATTATAGGAAACTTATGAAAGAATTCACGCTTATTAGAATATATATTATTGTACTATTATTGTTACTATTACACCGGGCGCGCAAGCACACACATGCACATTGAACATGATAAAGTATGAAAATCATAATTTCACACATATTAGTTTCGTTACCGTGATGATAAATTTTTAACTTATTTATGTATTTTTTATATTATAGCTCATATATACCATATAAATACATTTGAAATATATATATATATATATATATATAGAAATATATAGATCTAGAAATATATATATATATATATATATATATTTAGTTAAGTATATGAAATATATCGACCGATTTTAGTTACACACAAATTTTCTTTACTTTTGTATTAATATAATATATTATTTACATTATACATAAATTTCTTGGTCATTCGATGCCGAGCGAATGAATTAGTAGATAATCCATGGCGACTCGAGTTATGTTTCGTCAAAGTCAAGTATAATAGAGAACCAGTATTTTTCTAATACGGGAATATTTGACATTGATTGACGACTAATAATAAGCGATTGTCTGTACAATTAAACACTGAGCGTTTAGAGGGATGACTGAGACAATCGATATACATGAGCCGATCACCGATCACATGCTGACGAAGTTCCGTTTTCGGGTGAAAGTAGGCATTTTACAGCAATGAGTAATCCATTGTCTCAATGACGATGAAACTGAGACTATTGGAGAGACAGATCAGTGGTTCTCTAGACAGTCATCAACAGAATCGGTCGTCGAGACGCCGGTGTCAGGTGTTATATAAGTAGATAAAGGGCGTCGCGAGTAACACGACTACACAGGACTCATAGGGTAAGAAATGAATTTTTTTTTTTTTTTTTATTTATTTCATCACATACATTAGTGACGTATAAATAAATAAGTATTTATGTCATTATTTACTCGTTAATTGATTTGTTTAGTTGCATTTTCGTATATGATAGAATCTGTTGTTTGCATAATAATTTTTTATGCATCTGCTCTGGCTTGTAGTTACCGAAGATAAGGAAACTTACTTAAATTATTACGTACTAAACAACGTTCTATGCACATTACCAATATTATTCTCTATATCGTATGGCAAGTATGACAACCGATACAAGGACAGTAAATGCAGATATTCCTAATCGCGGTGTTCTTACTTTCTCACCCCAAACTTCGACCGATATTCCAGATATTTGATATCGTTGGTCACTCGATAATACGAGCATATCCAAGTTTTATGCGCAATTTAACAAAAATTTTATAATATTTTATTTAGTACGTAGCGCTATCTGATAATTTATTTCACGATTGCGGAATTGGTATAGTCGTAACATGGAAATTTATATAAAACTCAGTACTCTATAGGCACTCTTCCTACCCACTAAAACATATTAAGTAATGAGTCATGACGTATCGCCATTTCTTAAAGTATATGTTTTAATTGCGCGAGTGTGCGAGTGTGTGTGAGTTCCACGGCTTTTTTTTTTAGTATAATGTGATTAATCAAATATGTAGAGAATATTATGCGCATCGTTTAAAATATACATCAAATATACAGCGTATGTACTGAGGTTAAATTTTCCGTAATATCTTCGTAAAATTATAAGGGAAACTATTACGGAGCAGTGTATTTATATTTCATTTTATTATTATTATTATTATTATTATTTATTTATTTTTTTTTTTTTTTTTTTTTTAATCACATTAAGTCTCCCGTGAATTAATGTATTTCAGTGATATATAGTCACGTAATTTATATAAAATGCATTTGCTATTAATTTTTTTTATATTTGTTGCATGTTTATAAATAATTGGTGAATATTGCTTAATTAAACGAATAGTAATAATTAGGTAACTTTTTTTTTTTTAATAGATATTGGAATTAAATTTACATGATATACCTACATCTTTTAAACTAATATTCTATATTCATGCTAGAAAATAAAATAAATTAAAAATTTTGGCTTACATTCTTAAAAATCATTAATTTTCATTTATTTCTCTAACAATATCTAGTTAAAATTCATACAACGCACATTAAATGCCTAAAAATTTAAGCCATAAATTTTAAATATTTTGTAACAATATTTTGAAGGATTAAAATAATTAAGGATCATTATCGACATTGGAAATTACTGTAATATAAGAACAATTCTTGTCAATTAACGAACCAAGTACTTTACAAAAAGTGCTTTAAAGAAATCGCTTGATATTATGTAAAGCTCTTTTTATTCTTTTCACATTAATACTGAAAGACTTTTATTTTAATGACAAGTTATATCAATTTCTAATAAATTATGCACTATGCATTAAAATAATTAATTATATTTCAGTTCACTCTATATACTCTCATGATATAAATTTTAACGAGACTTCTTATTTCACATTGTACCTGAATGTTTTATGTATCATGCTTTATAAATAAATCTTCACACCGCTGCTTTCGATGATAATAACTAATATAATTAAGAATAATTAGGATTTCGAATAAAATTAGCCAAATCCTTAAATATTCTACATTTCAAGATTATTTTTTACTTAATTAATTAATGGCCGGCTAGTCGGTTAAATCATAAATTTTAATTATATATCGCATAATTATTGGCCCTTTAAAGATAAATATATTAATATGATCGATTACGTTGGTCCAATATTTATGGGAACGTTACCAAATACAGGTTGAACTCTTCATTACAAGCATTCGATATCATGTAAGGTATAAGCATTTTAGATACTCAAACATCGCTAAGTTTATTGGTGATAAATATGGCTGCCATGGTTTATCGATTATCCAGTTTTCGCACGATAAATAATTGGCTATAGTTGCCAAAATAATTTACGGCGCTTTATCCTCTAAGTTTTATTTTGTTGTGGCTTAAATTTGTAATTTATGGTTTTTTTTTTTTTTTTTTTTTTTTTTCGTCAACAATCAAATTACAAGGATAAATTAAAAGAATACTCATTAAAAATGAATGATAGAGCTTTAAGGATTCGATTAAATGAAAATAGTGTCACCGACGATGCAAGAAGGCCTTCAATGCTTCGAAAAAAAATTAAAACTTTAATGTATGAAGAAGTTTATAAAAATTTTCACATAAGTTAATTGAAAAATAAGAAAATGATATATGAACTTGAAATAATGGGCCAGTGCTCTCAATACTCGCTGATTGTAAATAAATAATTTTAACGAAGATACAACCAAGATTTAGATAATATCAAATATATTTAATATACATTGATCTAAACAAATTTTCTTTTCCAAATTAGTATTAAAATTTATTATTAAAATCAAGATTTTCAGATTCTCTTTGATAATTGGCAACGAAATAATATAGAAGCTATTACGATTGCATATTATTAAAATCACTAATTTTATTCACTAATTAATTACACTAATTGTGCTATACTCCTGGATTAAGCTTACTTAAAAAATTCACAAATACAGCACTCAAAACTCTATTGTCTCTTAAATTTCATGGTAAAAACGCTGACAGTTCTATGGTAAGATAAATTGAAGAAAAATTTGGCCTACGCTACGTGCATTAAAAATATCGTTGCTTAAAAAATTCCATTTTCAATCAAAATATTTTATTGAAATAATTAATTTGTTGAATTCGGAATATTTTTAAAATATTTCAGATTATTATAAATCTGCCTTGAATTACTATAAATCCTTTTATAATTCTTTCTACACATAGATATCACCGAAATAATTTGCAATATTGAACCTTTCTTGTTCATATGTACATATATTAAAGCCTATCCATATAAAATTAGCAATATTATTTATACATTGAGAAAAGCAATATTTGAGTAAATAGTTGATGTATATGTAATTGCAAAAATATGTATTAATATATTATTAGTAATTTTCTGGGTTTGAAAAATGGTTTTGTTTAAAAGATTTAACAAATCTAAATGTACACGGCAAAGGAGTTTATTATTCAATGATTACGCATTGACAATCATTATTCGCGCATAAATTGCTGAGCAAATATTGGCAAATATTAACAAATATATATATATATATATATATATATATTATTATAATTTATTATCGTTTTTCAGTATCGTTTTAAAAACACATCATGTACGCGCGCATTCACGCCATTTCCATGTAAATGATAAAAATAATAAAATATATAAATAAAAATTATTCCATTATCATGATAGATTAACTTTAATGTATCATAGCATATTAAAGTTTGGCTAATACAAATGGCATTATAACATGACAAAATTTAATTGTCTCATCGTTTCGTATATATATCGAGTAACAATTATATTGCAAAGGCTCTCTTTCTCCCAATAATAGTGCATCGTTAGTACTTAGTAATTAGACAAACTCCTTGCCCTTAGAAGTACTATATTACCGGCAGAGTTGTTCCCAAAGGAATAGTGACTAATAGCCGTGACTTTAGCGAATCGACACTTCCCTCGGTACCGCCATTTATTTACATAAGAAGCAATAGGCAGAGCGGCGGTGGCGGCAGGCACGCGAGAGGGATGTCGACGAGGGTATGCCGGACAGAAAGTTTAAGGGCGAGTAATGAGATCGGCGGAGATTGGGGAATGGAAGGGTTGGCCTGGGCTGGACTGGGCTGGACTGGGCTGGTCTGAGTGGGTGGTGAAGGGCGAGGGGGAGGATTGTGGGGATGACGGCGGCGGCGGCGGCAGCGGCCGCGTGGCTTGCGTAAATGGCAAGAGCAAGCTCGCGAGGATTCGCAACCGAGAGTAGGGGCGCGCAGCATCGCGCGCCGTCGTCGTTGTCATCGTCGACGATGTCGCGGTCACTCCCCGGGCGCGCTGACGTCGAGGAGCCAGTGCGCCGCCAGACTCCGCCGGTGCCGCGACGCGCATCCCACCGATACGTTGGCTTAGCTACTGATCGCGTCTCCCGTGCCGCTCGAGTTACCGAGGGACGGACACTTATTTTGGGATGTCACAATTGAGATTAAGCGCCGAATGACACTCATTGAGTACGTCCCTTTCATTAATCTTTAATTTTCTGTTCGTTTCTCCATTGGGATTATTAGACTATTAGTTAGCGGCAATCGAGCGGCACTTATCATGTCGTTCGAAAGCTCTTTGCCGAATTCGTTTATCGTTCATTATCTCCTCGTCCTTCTCGTCCTCATCATCCTCCTCATCCCTCTACCTCATTTATTTCAAGACTTTTCATTAATATTCAGTGTATCGCTAGAGTTATTATCTGCGGAAATACTTTTCTAACGATTCGCGGGTGGATACGTTCCCACTCATCTATCCAATTCGTCTTTACTAGATCATACATTAAAATTATTCTTCTCATTATCTTACGTTATAAAACATAAAATTTAAGCCACAACCTTTTATGGCAAATGACGATACTTTCATGGATTCATTTCCGAATTTTACAAGCCCATTGTACTTTAGGGTTAATTCTTATTGAACAGAATAATAATGATAATCAAGTAATTTTTCATCGATTACAGTGTGAAACAATCTATTTGGAATTATTAATGAAATATTTGTTTCTTCTTAGAGTCAAACATTCATTTTGTATTTCATAATGACACATTTTAATATTTATTAACCCAATAGTTTATTATTTAGACTGATCTATATTATAAATTACATATGCCATTCATATGAAATACATAATTAATTATAATATAGCACATTCGAGGCGATTTATGTTTCCAAACCCTTTGACACTTATACAATTTTTATTTGCCTTTGGTGGATGCATTTTTTACACAATTATAAGCTTCCCAAATTTAATAATTTCCAAAGGTTTAATATATTTTTAATAAGAATTCGCCTGTAATTAGACTGATGTTAACGGTGAGCTATTTGATCAATATTACTACTTTATTCAAGTTGTAAGTAAAGAGACAACATTATTTTTTTTACATTTGATTTAAATATGTGAATATTAATAATTCGGGTGATACAATTTTTATGCTTATTTCTTAAAATTTCTTAAAATTCTTAAAATTATTTATACTTTATATAATAAGTACATGATTTACAAATATATTTATTGAAAATATCAAATTCATTGAGATATATTTAATTTTAAAATAATAATAATAAAATAATCATCGAAGTATAAATTAAATTAAACAATTAAACGTGCAATATCTTAGTCACGATAGTTTAAATCGTTTTTAACAAATACGATATCGTTAAATAATCTAAAATTACTCACCTGATGTACTAATAAAAAAATTGTCTAAGATAATAATGTAGAAATTGAAAGTTTTATTTCTGTAATAATAAAATATTTATTTTTTAAGTCTCACTAAATATTATATAGCAATAAATTCATCATTTTAAGCGTAAGGATAGACCTGCGCATATACCGCCTGTGCATAAAATGTATACATTTTCTAAATTTAAAATGGTCAATTAATTACTTTATAGCCTTACTCCGTCTCCGACAAAATTTATTCCATTACGAAAATAATTTTGTATAATATATACAACATAATTTTATATAAGAAGACAATACTTTTAACGATTATTCGATACTTTTAAACATTATGTTTCATAAAATATTCATGCTATCTGCATTCTCATTACTTGTAATATATCTTACTTTATATTTGTTTAAAAAAAATTACCGACAATTTAATAATGTTTTAATTAAATTATTTCAAAGTTCATAAAACCCAACCTACTTTCATAACATACGACTTTTTATATTATCATTAATTTAAACAATAAACTAATAAACTTTGCGTTAGAAGTATTTTGTGTTCTTGTGAAGTGAATTTTTGTGTTATTTTCTGCAGCTTTTTATTGTTAATCGAACTGGTTCATCAAAAATATGAAATTCAAATAGTGAGATAATTTGAAAATCAATTATAAATATGAGCTTTCCGAAAGTATTGAAGGACTCGCAAGACATTGGTTCAAGTGTTTTTCTTTTATCAGAGTATTCATCAACAATAGGTAGTTATATGATTTTAAATATTATACAAACGTGTGAGTAAGAATCTATACGCACAACTACATATATATATATATACATATATATATATATATATATATATATATATATATATATATATATATTGTTTTTTTATATAAGTTGTTGAAAAAACTGTGGATTTATTTATTCATGTTGCTTTAATAAAATTTTTTAAGAAATTGTATTTGACTCCAAGATTTTAGTATAACAATAATATTATATTATATTCTAATTTTTATAATCAATAGGAAAAATAAAAAAAAAATAAATTTAATTAAATAAAAATTAAATTAATTATATTAATTTTTTAATTGATTTATTTATCATATAATATTAATTCATGAAAATTTTTTAATAAAATGTATTATTGAAACATATCGAATTAAATTTATTAATCATTTGATAATCTATTTAAAACATATAAACATATAGAAATGAAGTATTTGTACAAAAATATTATACGAAATATTGTATGAAAAAATGGATTATTACTTACAATTGATGTTCATTTAATATTTAATAATAATTAATTAAATATTAGATGGATGGAGCTAGTTTATAAAATTATTAACATAAAAATTCATTAAAAGTTATTACGGCTAGATAAACATTACAGTTCATAATAAAGTAGATGTAATATAGCAATTTGAATATGTTATATTTTACTTTTATATTACAAATTTATATTATTTTATCCTCAATGAAAGAAATTGTTTTACAAATTTTATAGATTAACAGGATTTGATACAAATATTACAATGTGTATTATAAGATAACCTAGTTTATGTAGAACTTGTATAAAAAAATATATTATTATTGGAATGAAAGACGCTTTTGTATGTCATTGAAACGAATGATGTATATATAAAATTCATATAATTAGAAAATAATTTTTCATTACTTTGTTGTAATATAAGAATATATGCTCATAATATCCTAATATTTTCTTTATATTCCCATTACCATTATAATCAATTAATTTGAACTATAAAAATATTGACTGCTTATATTGAATTTTTATATTTATGAATAAAAGCTTATAATTATTATTTATAATTTAGCAATATGTTATAAGTGTTTGTAACTTGGTTTACTTACATTTAATCAAACTAAATATATCATTCAATTCATAGACGATTAAATTCTATTTTTATTTTTTAATTTAATTATGAAATATTAAAATTTCGATTAAATTAATGACAAATTTTATCAACTTAAATTAATCTTCATAAAATTTCAAAGTAGTAGATATTATAGAATATTGGTAGAAATTTTTTTGAAAGAAAAATTATGTGCATATTTGGATGTATTGAAAATTGTTTTATTATACGGTAAAGAAAAATATTTATTTCTTATCTACTGTTACGTAAAAGATTGAATCATAAGGATTTATGTGTTTTGATTATATTTTAAAATTTTTTAAAGAAAAAAGTATTTCTGACATAAAAACAATATATATATATATATATATATATATATATATATAAACTTCAGTTAAGTATTAAATAACTTCATTTTGAAATATACTGATATTAATAATATCGATTTTACAGAATGATTCTGTCTTAGAGAAAATGTAGTTGTTTAACTATAGAAAAATGAAGAAAATATTTGTAATATTGGTAATTTATAATACTTTTTCATATACATAAAAGTATAAATTGTATGAAATTCGAAATGATGTTCATGTTTTTTTTTTTTATTAATAAACATAATATACGGTGATTACAGAATTCATAAAATTATCATAAGTGTAGCATAATGTACATATTATGGTGTTATTAGCAATAATAATATCAATGATATCTAATAATTGCGTAAGTAAATATTTTTATTTGAAATGTAGAAAATTACGAATGAATTTCTTATGTGTAGTTTGAATAATATTTTAAGCTTTGCCATACAATTTCTTTCAATAATAAGTATAATAAATTTGATAATGAAATGAAACTTTAACGAACTCGGTTCGACGTATCCAATTCAAGAAATTGTTTCTATGTTTTAAATTTCACTTTAAAATCAAATAGGAAATTACGTATTTTAAGATGATATAAAAATACACAGTCGGCAAAAGTTGTTGCTTTCTATTCTTAACAAGTTCAATAATATTAAATCATCTTCATCTCAGTGGATGTCCAAATTCATGTTTTTATCGTTATTTAATTTTAATTGGCGGACAAGATTTTACATTCTACAGCGTCCTCCTCTCTATATTTCAATTACTTTGTCTGCTCCGCATGACCACCAACATTTTTCTATAACCTCTTTCTATTTATCAATGTAGTCACTTAAACTTTTAATTGGCACAGCTAAAATACTACATATCTTTCCTATAAATTTTGTCCTTTAAGTAACCTCTGTTATTATTTATTTGAATATGAATCGATTGTTTTCTATCTATTTTCCTTTGTAAGATTTGTATGATATATTAAAGAAATATTCGAATACATAAACCGTCTATTTATGCGGAATGTATTGTCTAGATAAGCGTTGAAAATTTGAAAACTATTTTTATTAAATAATTCAAAAAACGATTCTGAGGTGAAAAAGTAATTATATAGATGTTGTAATATGTGTGACAAATTTGAAAAGAAGAATAATTATATTAATTATTATAAATATCAAATTTCTAGATTTATAAATCCCCCTTGTGTGATTAAGTATAATTAGTATGATTTTGAAAAATTTACGATCCACGATAATAAAATTTAATAAAATGAATGTGAAACTATGATCAATGACGGTTTAATAGAAAATTTCCAAAGATTCTTATCAATTAACAATTTTTTCATTTAATTTTTGCATATATAAATGAAAGAGTTTAGACGAATTAAAAAAGGATGAATGTAATGTTTGTCCATGTGTGCATATTTAATATATCATTTTGATTTATTCCTAATAAATGAAATTGTTTTTATTATTCGTAATTCAATTAGCATTTTTCGAATTAGTTTTACAAACCCTATAAATTTAACATTGCATTTTATATTTAAAAATTTCAATTAATAAAAGTACCATTATTAAACTTAATTAATTGATTAATTAAAGTACCAAAAATTAATTATTTCAAACAGTTGATAGTTTCTGATTAGGATTTTATATATTTTTAAATTCTGTTATGAAGATAGACTGTAATTTTTTAAAATATCGAATAATTACAAATATTATATTAATTTTTAATTGATTAATATTTTCTCAATACCAAATATAAAAAACCATACAACAACGACAATGAATAAAATTTAAATATTTTAAAGGCTATAAATCATCTATTTATATCATAACTTTGTATAATTTATAAAGGTACTTCTTTTAATACTTCATTATCGAAATTATTTGATTTTTCAAATATATATATATATATATATATATTTATATAAATGTTTTTTCAAATTTGGTTTTATATTAATTAGTGATTTTTTCCTCATTTATCGTTTAAAATTTTTTGGATTTTGCAATAAAACTATTTTCAATTGGCTGTACACATTTTATAAAAAAAATTTTTTTTTTTTTCTTCAAAATTGAGAATGTTTAAGCAATAGCAAATTTTGAAAAATACAAAAAGTGGACTCATTTATTTTACACTCCCTATGACAAACTGAATGTACTTTTAAATTTTAAAGCTTTTTAGAAAAATTCAAGTGTATCAGCTGAAGTATGAAATGTACATTAAGTTTTTACTTAATGACTGAAAAATATAAAAATATTTTTGTGTTTATTTGTATGAAATATATAATGTCTGAAATAAAATTAACAATCTATTAAGAATGTTTTTTTATATTTGATGATAAAAAATACAACTTCTAAAAATTACATGTTATTCAGGGTGAATAATATAATTCTGCATTTGTATATTTTATATGGGTTTTATTATTATTTTATATGTTTATACAAACATGTACGTAAAATTCAACAAAAAAATTATATTTAAAATTTACGTTTTTCTAATATTAAATATTCCAGTATTTATTAAAGTAATAAAACTTAGTTGACTTTATATTAATAATAATTTCATATTTTGTTCGCATAAAGTTTTATATAATATTACTTATGAAATCATATTTATATACAAAAATAATATTTCAAAATTCCATGATTTGTTGTTCTTTATATTTAAAAATCATGTTAAACATTAGTGTATCAGGGCCACTAATAATGTATTTAATTATTTCTTGTTGATTCATAAGGAGTTAATTTTCATTAAGACGTAATTATTAATAATATTATTAATAATTATAATTTATACGTTAGAATGTATTATTCTCTGCCACTTAATAGCATTTCAAAATTTCTACAAATTTGTTACAATCGATTAATTTTGAAAGTAATGAATAATAAATATAATTCTTACTCTTTTTATATATATATACATAATTTTTATGAGCAAGTAGTGATATCCTTGTCGCTCAATATGAAAACCTTTTTTTTTTAACGTATTATCATTTAATACCCACATTTATTAAAATTACATTAGTAACTTTAAATAATCAAAATTTTGAATATTATTATATTATTGAAATTATTTAATTATCTTTATATCATTTTTATTAAAATATATAAGCATTTTAATATTAAGATCAAAGTTAGGTATTTTTATATTTTAAAATATTCTATAACATTAAAAATACATCTAGAAAGTGATATAGTTGAATGTTGAATATCTCTTTCATTATATTTCACTCTTTATTTAACATTAAATATTTAATTATCCATGAAAATTTATAATTTTGTATTGAATTTGATGCGAATCTATGTAAGATATTTATAAATATAATAATTAATAAATAATGCATAAGAATTCCGGTTAGCTATTTATATATAATATGTCCTAGAAATATGTATTTCATTCTTATACATAATATATAAAATTAAAACTATAATAATTATAATAATTATATAATGATATTAGTTATACAACTTAATTTAAAATTAGTAGACAATATGTGTTTATATAATAAAACTAGAATTTACTAACTTTTTTTTTTAATTTAGCGATGCTAATTGAGAAGCTTTATTCATTAAGTGGGTGATACCAAAATGTAACCAAAGTTGATTTATATCTATCGATTTGTTTTCTTGCGCACTTTGATTAAACAAATTTGCATGCATCCGGCGCATCAAAAACTTCGCGACAAAAGATAAAAAGAGAAGCAATTCGAGTTTCGTAGTAAATGAGAGACAGCGAGAGAGAGAGAGAGAGAGAGAGAGAAAGAGAGAGAGAAAGAACGAAAGAGTGAGAAAGAATATACACAGGTACACAGATATGTAAGAAAAATAAAAGAATAGAAGGCATTGGTGAATAAAGATTGATAAAAGTCATTATGAAAAGAAAAAGAAAAATTTGAATCATGAGAGAATAAAATTGAATATAGCATATATAAAATATCTACAGAGCATATACATGTAGATAATAAATTTATGCTTAGTAAATTAATTATATCGCGATATCAATAGTATAATCGATAATTTGTTTGATTGGTCTACTAGAAATTCCTTCGCTATTGGAAAAATAGACATACTTGACAAAAGTTTTTTAATTACTCAAAAGAAGTTTTAACTGCTCCAAAAAATAGGTACTCATTAAATTTATATGTAATATTTAAATTTGCAATTGTAGCTGTCGTTAAACAAATTTAATAAATAATTACAGCAGATAAATGTATTATATCGCTTGATAAACAATTGTAGTTTTCTTAAATTTTTAATATTCCATTTTATTATTTAATTTATTCTTCTTAAATTAAATTTTAAATTTATATGTTTGGACCAGAAAAACTCAATTATTTGCATTTTGTGGAATAAGTTATCATAACTAGAATATATATTTATTTACCAAGTATTGATTAGTATTTTTAAAAGTCCATTAATACAAATATGTTTTGCCTTACAATTTTAATTGTAGATTTTCTATTTTTCTAGAATACTATATAATTTATTTTTTTATATGGAAAATTTTTTAAATTGAAAAAACATGTATTTTTTAAAAATCAAATAACTGTTCAACGTGTAAATTTGTTTAAAAACTAAAAAATAACTTAAATATGATAATGTTTAATGAAACGTTAAACCTGACGAAATATAAAAATATTAATTCCTCACGGAAGTTGTAATATTTTTTAATATAAAATAACTATAAAAATGGTTTAAAGGAAGGCATTTGATTTTGAATAAATTTATAATAAAAATGAAAAAAATTAATTTTATAAACAAATATATAAAAAAAAATAAATATATATATATATATATATATATATATATCGAAAAATATATACATAATATATATAGATAACAATGTTATTATTAATTTTAAACGTAATCATCAACTGTAACAAAAACTTGCTACATCTGTAACTTAGTTTGGCTTACAATCATCAAACAGTTGTTACATCCGACTTGAATTATATTATCAAGGAACTTAATCCAAATAATGTAATAAACTCAATGGTGGTCATGTGCTTCATTTTTCATATTAATAATGTTTAAAGTGATTAAAATTTTTTATCGAAAAGATTGTTTATCGAAGCTTTCAATCTCTATCGTAAAACGAACTATGAATTGTACTTTAAATTTTAAAATGAGCGCAGACTTTAAAAATGTAAAGTCATAAAATTATGGATCACGGATGACAATGATTTTCCGCAAAAAAGTTTTTTAATATCGATACTAAAGTTTCTTTTAAAAATTATCTATTTGAAATTTACATTATTATTTATTTTTAGAAATTTATTTTCCAAAAGAAAATAATTTTATTCTCTTAACGTTACTTTAGTATCCCTTCCATTTATGTTCTTATAACTCAATATTCATACCAAATATTGAAATAATTAAATAATTAATATACGTTAATAGTGAATTTTGATCTGAAATTAGAAATATTACATTAATTAAAAAAATTAATTATTATATAATAATATGATATATTTATAGATTAACTATTAATAATTATACTATTAATCATTTTTTAAGTTTTTAAGAATGAAATTATTGTTTAAGTAAACGAGACTCTAACGTTACTTATATAATACACTTAACAGTATGGGTAAATAACATGATAATCGTAATATTATTTTAAGAATTGGTTTCACTATTTTCATAGTAAACGTTATAATTACATATATGGGTACAGAAAATAATAGAAATTGTGCATATTTTCAAAATATTTAATTAAATTGGGAATTATTGAGTAATTAATTGTTTTAATTATATAGCTATTATTGACTATTATTATAATCAAATTCATAAGCTTGAAGGCACAATCCCTAGAAGCACAGATTACTATAATATATAATTTCAATATTACATTGTTTTTTAAATAAAAGAAGCTATTTTATATATACATTAAGAATAATTAATTCATTCTATGATTCTACTATCAATTTTCAAAATGCGCCATTTATATTCTTCAATCTTAACATTTCACTAGATTTCGATAATAATAATCGTTGTAGTCACCGCGTTTTGTTGCTTCAACATATATCTTATTTTATGACATATTTGAACTATTCACATAATATACAGGCATTTAATTTTATTCGTCTATTTAGAATTTATATGCCAATTTACCAATGAAATAATTTCCACTCTATTTGATAGCGTACATATACCGAAGAGTAATGGACTGTCGAGTAGTTTTTGTCCTACAATTATCACTTATAATGTTATACACTTGTATAAATATATTAATTCATCTAATATATAATGCAATTACCATTGGAAAAGAAAAAAAAAAGAATAGATTGGAAAATAAGATATGTAGATACTTTGGAAGTAACTTCTCTTAGAAATATCTCTGTAAATTCAAATAATTGAAAAGTCATATAGGAGATTGAGACCATCGTATTATAAACTACAGGCATCAGTTCTTAAATGATTAACAAAGACAAAATATGGAAATCATTTGAAATATCTAGTTATAAGCGTTGTTACGTTAAAACACGCTTCAATTATGCTGAAATATTTTCTTTTACAACATATAAAATGTATTGTTTTCTCAGATATTTTATTATAAATATAATTTATTATTTTATTTTTCTTCATTTAACTTATATAGATATATAATTTTGCGGCATTTGGCAGTAAGTGTTTGAAAAATTCTAGATTATTGATAAAAAAAATTCAAAATATATCAATATAAGTATGTATAAAAACTAATTTATCTGTGAGAACATATAAACATGATGTTTAGCAGGATATTCATAGAAACCGATATAAATCGCTCATCGTCAATATGTTGCAAAGGGCCTTTAGTTGCCTTTTGCGAAGAGAGGAAAATTGACAATTATGAGCATGAATTTAAGCTCATAGTGACTTGTGCGGCAAAAATTCGCACTTGATGATGGGCTCGGGCGCGAACAAATGGAAAGGTACGGAATTGATGACCGACGTCCGCGATTCAAGGATTAAATTGCCGACCTTGACGATCGGATGCGGCATGGAGCATTTGAGCACTGATGAGCCCAACAACAGCGGACTCGCGTAGGTAGCATGTATAGTAAATAAAGTAACGAGGATAACAAACTTACCATCACTGCCAGCTGCACAGATATCATTGTATTAAACATAAACATTATTAGATAAAAAGGGATTTCAATACCGAATTGCAAACAAGCCCTCGCTTATACGCCCATTGGTTCGTACATGCATTATCGCTAACCAATGCTACACCGCTAACCAATATGTTGATAATACAAGCATTTGCACTTAAGAATCGAAAGTAATAAGTAGATGACATTGTATTATTAATGTAAGGATACTATGACGAAAAGATGCGTAAAAAAGGCTTTATAAAAAAAAATATACATTACTAATATATTTGTAATTTAAGTAAATAATTTGTATTTACTAATAAGCCTTAGATAATAAAATTATCTATAATTTGGCTATAATTGGGACAGAAATTTTCTGAATTTAATAAGACAACTTTTTCCGCGACAAACTATATTATTTTATAATTAATACTTTACATTTGTAACGTACTTATTTACAAATTCTAGATCTTCCTTGGATATATTGAAAAAAATTTTCAGTGTTTAAGTATTATATAATTATATAAATATTATATTATAATATACAAAAATATGTCCTTAGTATTCAGTTTTTATGTATAATAACAGTAAATTGTCACGAGAAACGTTGATAATAATGATAAAATATATATTACCGATATGTCAAGGTTCAGCTTGACCAGGAGTTCAATGTTTAATTTAAGAAAATTGACTGTAAATTTTTGTAAAAAATTCAATTACAAATTGTGAATATCATGAATAATAAATTTGAAATAACAGTACTCGCGAAAAACTAATCCTGTACTATGTTATTTATATGAGACTGATATGTACGCTTATACTGACACATACATTTACTGGAATACGTATATAATACAGGAGAATATTTGTGTGCGCAAACTTTGATATTCACTTTTTCTTTATATAAGGGAATCTCGTATAATACAGATGCTAACTGCATGTTTAAAGTATCAGAATAAACTGATTAATTAATGTAAATATATAATTATAATTTTTTAAATAAAATATATAAATATAATTATAAGTTATAAATATATAAATATAACATTCTGTTCTATATATACACAACATTCGAAATTACTTATTATTAGAATTATATAATTTTTGCATTTCATAAAAATATCTCTACAATTTATATTCATTTTAGCAAAAAAAAAAAAGAAAAAAATTTATTCTCATATTAATTCTTAATGTTTACTATTTACGTAAAATTCAAAAATAAAAAAATTTATAATAAAATGTGGAACAGTGAAGATTTTTGCCTTTTAGAGCAAAAACCTTATTTATTTACTGATATGATGATTCTCAATTATATTAATTATTTATCGAATTATCTGTAGAATATTGTAAAATTTTGCATAGAATAAGAATAATCACACACAGTATGGTCGAAAAATAAATGAATTTTATTCATTTGATTGAATATTAATCATGAATTTCATTGAATATTATTCATACGAATGAGCAAATAGAGTGAAAATATATTAGTCCAAATACTTTGAATTATGATTTTAAATGAGTGAAATAAAGGAAATATCTGATAGTAAAATTATCATTACATATAGTATCGAACGATATGTAGAATTTCTAATGAAACCAACTGATTAAATGATCTTTTAGATTGGCCGAGTGCTATGCCCGAATTAGAAACATTAGCTAATATGCTACAAGAGCAATACTCTCCTGGACAAATGCTTCGCTTTCTCTTCCTCCTTGCGCATTATTATGCACTTGGCGGCAACCTTGAGTCAACAAACTCACCCGACAACTCGCCTCTCATCAGATATAACAATAAAAATACTTCATAATTCATACGCTTACTGATCCCAGCCATGTTTCCGGAGCGTCGATGGAGAATCCAGCCTCCAGCCTTGTACCGCACTCGTTTACCCGAGTATATAAGCCACTTTTTATCCAACCAAGTGCTCTCACATACTATCCCATACTCCATGATTTTTGTCTCAATATCATTTACGAACATCTGCTTCTCACTCGGAACTCCCATACTCTTGGGTAGACGATATTGCGACTCTGCTCGCGTTATTTTCATCGGCGTTTCTATCTCTAATCTGCTCACAATTCTAATTCCTCGTTTCATTAAAATTATATCGATTAATATGCGATCAAGTCTAATCGACAAAATTGTACCTATGCAAGCTTAAAAGGGAATGTTTATGTTTAATTAACTATTTTAAATTGCCTAATATCACTCTTTCATTATGGATGTAACACCTGATCACATGGTAACTCAAATATTCGCACGAATACTTATTATTACACACAGAAATCTTTATGAAATCTTCTAATACAAATATTATCATTAGATCACTATACTTAAGAATTGAAAACTACGTATTTAGTTAATTATTTAGTAATTTCGAGAATCAATAAATAAAATTGAAAAGATTTTATGTTTTTTGATAACAATACATCTTCTAAATAATCTTTTACGATTAATTTTTTATTTAAAGAATAATTTTTATTTAAACCCATAGTAAGCCTTTTCTTATACGAAAAACAGTCATATTTTTAAAATTCATATTTTAAGACTGTGGTTTAAGTAAATATCAAACACTTTGTTATTTAAATTTTTATATTAAAATGTTTAGCTTTTTTAATATTTTATTTTTTAATCACAACACATTCATAAAACATTATGATTATGATTCTTTATAAAAAAAAAAAAAAAAAAAAAAATACCTATATATTTCTATAGATAATTTCTCTAAATACTTTATAATGGCAAAATGATAATTTAAATACTATTATAGCAATAAATATAAGTTTTTGTAAAATCGTTATTCGTGGAATAAAAATTAATTATCGAAAATTAGCGAGAAACTAAATTTTTGTTTTATTTTTTGTCTTTTATAAATTTAATATTAATGACAAGTTCCAATGAACCTCCTGAAATTGATTTTACTTATAAACATTTATATGTAAATAAAGAAGAATTTTGAATATTCAATTAAGTCTTGTGTAGAGTTTATTAAAAGTTTAATATATCTTTAGATCAAGTAACTACGCATTTATAGAAATATTCGTAATAACTAAATAAATACATCCATTTTAAAAGAGTTGAAAATTTGAAAAAAATATTATTGACTATTTATTTTAATACATATTTCATGATAAATTAGTATTTGTTCGAAAAATGATTAAACATACAAAGCTGATAATCAAAAAACTAAATCAATAGTCATGTAGAATTATGTATGGATTAATGTTGAAACGATACTTATATTTTTTAATAGATATTTACTTAGTCAAGAATATTATTTTGTATTATTTAAAAGAAATCAGAGATACGCTTGAACGAAAACCAATTTTTTTTTAAATTTTTGTCAAAATCAGAAAAAAATATTTAGTACAATAAAGTTTTTGAATGTAACACATTTATAAAATCAATGTTGTTTGATCTTCATATACGATCTTAGTATTTGTATAAAATTAATCGCTGATTTTATTTAATATTTAAATTTTTTTTTTAAAATATTTTAAACTATTTATGAATGGAATTCTAATAAGTTTTCATTTAAACAGAGTAATGATAAATTTCTTTCAATATATATATTTTTATAATGTTCATTACTAATATCCCTTGTTTTTCTCTATGATTTATTAACAATATTACAATTTTTATAAATATTATAAGTCAATCTCAAGCTATTTAAAATACTTTATATATTCTAAAAATTTCAAGATCGAGCTACGTTTAATATATTTATTTTATAAAGAAGCCTTCAAAATTCAAGGTTGCGCCCTTTATTTCATATACAGATTGAGTATTCAATACTAATTTTATTCAATGCTAATTTCGATAAAAAATTTTTATTTACAATAAAAACAAACTTGCTGTCTATCAATATTATAATGATTATTATTATAATTTAGTTTAAAAAAAATTAATTTAACTGTATAAATGGTAATATTTTTATTACATTTATTTGACACTATTATATATTTGATTTAAATGTCGTTAAATTTATTACATTACAATAATTACAAAATTTATTCGTATTTCTATTATATTTCAATAAGGACTTTCCGTAAGTAATTAAGAATCGTATAAATGAATTTATGGAAAATATAAAGTATTAAACAGATATGTTCGATGTGAATGAATTAATTCGACTTTATTAATCTAATATATAAAATTAGAGAATAAAATTAATTCCTTTGTTCCTTTGTAATAAGTAAAATTATAAGTTCTTTCATAACCCTTTTTAAGCTTTGGAATAATAACGTTTGTTTGGACAATATTATTCTTTATAATATTTTTAATTAATTAAATTGTTTATCCATTTCTTCAAAATAATATTAATTATTTAATATTATATATTTATATATTTTTTAAATATATATAAAAATTATCTTATAAATATATTGTAATAGCAAATAAAATGTACATAAATCATTATTGAATCCGTGATTTAGAAGATTAAATTTATAAAGTCAGCTAATGTTTTCTCTCCGTTATATTATTTTTAATGTTATTAAAGTAACGTAATTCAGTTAGGGATTAATTGAAAATTACAATTATTTAAATTATAGCTATTAAACGTGGATATTTTAGAAGGAAAATTAATTTTATAGTTTCAAAGTACAGATAATATAATAATATTCATTTATTAGTTTTTTTTTTGTTGTTGTAAAAAGTATTAATTACTACATACATTATCTTATTCCCTTTAGTAATAGAATATCGTTTGTTGTATTCTTAATCCTACGTGTGTTTTTAGGTTAAGCAGTCATAAAAAATTTACTCTACATTTTTAAAGCGTTTTCTAGGTCTATTTATAAGTATATTATTACTGTTCACATTATTTCAAATAGTTGCACTAATTGATAAAAAATGAATTTCTCAATTCACATAATTTACTTAATATTAGAATATAAATTATTAAATGATTTAATCATTTTTATTTTATGATTAAGACATTAATTCATTACATACCTCATTCATTCGATTTTATATAATATATAGGTACATAATTATATGTTATTAACCTTTATTATTAACGTTGTTAATAATGAACGTTGTTACTAAGAACATCTGTTATTAATCAATGGTAAAAAAGTTTAAAACTATTAATTTCAAAAATATTGAAATTTAAAATTGCAATTTTCATATTATTTTTTTATCCGTAATAATTAATGCAGTTGTATCATAGGCAAAAAAATATATTATAAAGTAAATATTTTTTTACATTTGAGGATATACGTGATTTTTTATTTTGAATAGTTTAATGATGATTTAACTCTAAAGCAAGTAATTGTAATTTATTTATTTGTTTTTTGATTTGTCTAAATATCTATATATCTATATATCTATATATCTATCTATATATATATATATATATATATATATATATATTTGGAGTTGTTAAAGTAAGTTAATTATGTACGTCAGAAGTATATAAAAACTATAAATATAATTTAATTCGAATTTTTAAATGGAAATTTATTAATACCTATAGAGTATTCTGCTATATTTTACGGAAGATACTAAGTAAAACTTTATTGGCTATCATCTAAATTATATAAATAGGTGTTTAAATTGTGTTTATGAAACTTAACTTCAGGCCGATGAAACTTGACAATGTAACGGCACAATCGCATCTTAATAATGACGTGGTAGTTCGGAAATTTGGCCAATGCAACTTAATAGAAAGTGAGATTGAGATTATATAGTACGAAATAACATAGAAACATGAAAACAAGATTGAATAATTTCAATGTAGAAAAAACTACTTTCTATTAACATTCTAATACAATTATTTTAGTACATCTTTATATGAATATGAAGTAAATATGTATTAATTTTATTAATTCTTAGCGTATGAATTTTCAAACGTGTTTCAATTATCTAAAAAGCAGGTATAATCAATAGTAATTAAATTGTAATTAAATTTGTCACATGTTATATTTAATTAATTTGGAATAATTACGTGACACATCTCTATCAAATATCAGGTAATATTAATTTATTTTTGGATTAGACTAATTTTATACAATTCTATTGGTAAATACAGTAATTTAAAAGAAAGTTTTTAAATATTACAAATTACATTTATTGCATAAAATTGTATTTTTAAGCACTCCTACTACTTCATTTAAATACTAAGTACTTATTAGCAGAAGTCAAACAAAATTCGCTTTTACTAAATAATTGCACTCGGGGATCAATATAGATGGTATTTCAATTATGCAGCCATATTTACGGAACGAATATATTAAATTACGAGTGCTTTGTACTTTAATTTGCTGCTTAAAATTTTAATGAACCGTTTTAGTTTAATATTATTCTAAAAATGGGAGTACTTATTCGAATTTTTTTTTTTTTTTTTTTTTTTTTTTTTTTTTTTTTTTTTTTTTTTTTTTTTTTAATATATATATATATATATTATATCTCAAAAATATTGTTCCTTTGGTCGTAATACTAATCACATCTTTCTCGAAATATACATAATATATAATTTTCAAACTTTTTTAAAATTAAAATTACTTTCATAATCAACATTTGTAGTACTGTTTTTGTAAGATTTTCTCTTATATCACATTTGAATCTCATTTATTTCGACATAATACTGAATGTTATAAAAAAAATTTCTCCCAGCAAAGTTTCTTCATCTGTTGCATTAGCTAACCACAATGACCATATAAATCCATTTATTTAATATCATTTCTGCATCGAAAGATAAATCAAATAGTCGCTGATAGTATCGACAAATCCCGAGTCATTAGCACAAAGAGCAACGAGTGGTCGGCAATGAGCCTCGCTCATTCCATTTCAGCCCATCGGAGAATCTCGTGTCCTTGACCTTGAAGAAGCCGATCCAGCCAGATGAGCCGATGAGTCAGATCTCATCAGACAAAATAATAACAGACTCCTATCGGTAGGCGGCCGGCCACACTTGCAGCTTGTTATCCTCTTCCGGCAACCAGTTGTCCTTGTACCGGATTCCAAGTGTATCGAGTATAAAAGCAGCGAGCCCGAATCCCGACGCCATCAGATTCCTTCTGCCCTGCACCAAGATACTTATAATCGCCGCTCTAACCATGTACAAGCTCGTGATCCTCGCGACGTGTTTGGCCGTGGCCAAGGCTGGACTCATCGCTGCCCCTCTGGCCGCTGCACCACTGGCCTACGCCGCCCCGGTCGCTTCAATCGCTTACGCGGCGCCCGCGCCCATCATCAAGGCCGCGCCACTAGCTTACGCGGCACCGGCCCCCATCATCAAGGCAGCCCCCCTGGCCTATGCAGCACCGGCTCCCATCATCAAGGCTGCCCCTCTGGCCTACGCAGCACCAGCTCCCATCATCAAGACCGCCCCCCTCGCCTATACCGCCGGGCACATCATCGTCTAGTAAACTTCCTATCTTCACGACGAGAACGAGTTGCCGACTCCACTTACACGAGATATCTCGTCTCTGAACATTACCGAGTAATTAAGCACGTACCTGTACTGGAATTCATCGCGCCCTGATCACAGCCGACCAGGCAATAGGCGTCTCCTGCTATGGCGCTGATCAAAAATACGCGCGAATACAATTTTCTAAATTGATATTCATCTGTGATTAATTGTCGACCATTTGAATAAATTATTGATTTTTATTACAATTCACTTGTTTTCTTCCTATTTACCGCACTTTGTATCACATCTATCATCCCCCATCCTTGCACAACTTTTCGCAAAATCATATCTAATAGGAAAGATAAACGCTTAATCGATGAGTGAGTATAAGCTACTAATCCAAGCTGCCTATAATCGCGTACATTGTTCGCTTTTAAAAATAAATTTTAATTTTCATTGTCAAGATATGAAATTAATAATAATAATAATAATAATAATAATAATAATAATAATAATAATAGCTTTTTGTAATACAATGTCACAGGCGTGAATTCGGTAATATATCATCGAGGCGCATTTTCCATTATTAACGTGGAATAAAATTTAATTATATTTAAATTTTAATTATAATTCAGCGACGGACTTTAAACATATTTATATTAATTTCAGCGTGTTTGTATGACTAATCAGTTACGCCACTCTGATTAACGACATGAAAATACTTATTTCTATTTGTGGCATGAAATAGACACACGCAAAACTCACATTTAAGATACGCGTATTCCACGAGTTTGACTATGAATTTCAATTTAATGGTATTTCATTAGGAACTGGGCGAGCTCCACGAGGATGATGAAATATACGATAATTATTCCAATATATAGTGCACAAAGCGTAGATTATTATTCTCTAACAACCTCATCTTTCTCATTGAAATCTTAAGATTCTGTAATATATCATTATATCAGGACTCTATGTAATATGATATATAATATAATAATCTCTGGGATGAAACGGAATTTCAATTCTTATTTCAGAGACAAATGATACGGTATTATACACATACGACTCGGATGCATAATTTATAAATCTAAAACAGATAATATAGATATGAAGAATAGTTCATGAACAGCGTTTGGTCGGCAAAAAAAAATTAATTAAAAAGAATTAGACGTTTATAATGAAGTTACCAAAAATAATATCGTTTATTCAAATCGAGTTTTATAACAAAATTTACAGACCGGAATAAGGGGCTAAATCACTAAATAACATGATGATAATTCAATAAAAAAAAAAAAACTATCAAATATAAATAAGTTAAATGGAACTTTATAGAAAAAGTATTTTAATAAAGTAGTATTGAATTTCCACAACTTCACGTACGTATTTGAATAACAACATGACAAAGTCTCATGTGCATTTATTCGGCGAAATCATATATCAGTTGCGGAAGTGACGATTGGATCTATAAGAATTTGATTATAGAATTATAGAAGGGAATAGCTATGAACACATTACAAAAATACTTTACACGTAATAATTTATAAATCGACTTTGAAAATTGAGTCTTCGATAATTGGACATTAAAGAAAAATGTCACATTTATATAGAGATCGTATGTTCATTAATTTTGCAAATAAACAATTATTCATTAATTTTCAATATAATATAAAGTTTTAAATGTATCGATAATAAAACTTACGTCTAGTAAATAAAATACCTCCACATATATAAAAAATGAAATTATTTAAAAAAAGAAATTATTTAAATTTATAATGTCTAGGAATAAAAATCTAATTGAAAGATAATGACTTTAAGACACACTTTCGACATCATTCTAATTTTAATCATTAAATAAATTTTATTCTTATCCAATTAACTTGCCAATAAATACGAATTACATAGAACATATATGCTAATTTAAACATATTTTGTAAATGTAAATATGATCATCTTCAAGTTGTAAGTACGTAAGTAGATACTTAAAAAAATTTCGTATGCTTGATTACACTTGGATTGCATACTCAAGGTGGACCAATATTTTTTCCATAATAAGGTTTGCCAAGGTCTAAAGTAACTTGAATATTAAAGTGGTGTTCATTGATATTCTTTCGAATAAAATGGTTCATTAAAATGTTCACTTCTTAAAGGTTATGGGAGGGTATTTGATTACAATGAAATAAGAGAAAGTGGAGGATTTTCTACAGTTTTGCAAGAAATTCTATATAGAAGCAAAATGATTTTACGAGTGTCTATAAGAGATATTACATTCTTGCTTTTCAAAGCAAACATGACTTTTTACAGATTGTTATAGTTTATAAAATTTTTTTGAAAAAATATAAAGAATAATAGTTTATATACTAGAGCCTTTGCTCTAGTAACCTAATGCTCAATTAAAATTATCAGCATTAATTTACACTGCACATCATTAGTTTTGTATTTTATAAAGCGATTGTTCTTATATATTAATAGGGATAGACAAGTTGCTGAACGATATATTGAAGTATAATAATAACTTATATAATATAAATGAGAATAATTTATAAAGATCGATGGAACATTCAATTGTAAAAGAAATTAAATGAATATAAATAATGTAAATAACAGAAGAATTATTACTTGAAAATTCTACACGAGATTTGTAATTATAATTTGGAATTATAAAAAAATATAAGAATAGATAATTTTATATTATATGATGAGAAATTTAAATAAATTTTGGAATTACATATTACTGCATTTCATTATAAACGAATATTAAAAATTAGATGAAAATTTCAAGATATTGTGCGAGTTCAAATAGAATTATACATATTCTATTTTTCTATAATTATATATATATATAATCATAATAATAATAATATATTTTACTTATTATTGCATACATTTATAAATAAAATATAAAAATATAATAATATTTTCTTATTGATGGTCTAAAATATTAAATAGAATAAACAAACAATAAAATTTTAATAATCATTTAAATTTGAATAAATGTTGTAATCATTGTACTCTGTATTCTAATTCGAATTAGAAAGATTTCTATGGATTTAATTTTTAAATAATTACTATATTAAAAGTCCAAACATATAGAATGTCTTAATCGGAAATGATATTAATTTTTGTACATAAATAATAATAAAAAAAAACCCAATATTTTCAAATATTTTAATAAAAAATACGGGAGTATAATAATGATACGATAAATAATCATATAATCATTATTTTTTATATATTTTATATATAATTATAAATTAAAAAAAATTTTTAATTATTGTTAAAATATATAAGAAAATAATATATTTCCTGAATTATACCATATCTATTAATATCTGGATTATGATTATAAATTATTTCAACTTTAAGCATATATTAGGTATATTAAATATTAGTTTTCTCAACTTTTAACAAGTATACCAGTTAGTTTGTAAGTAATCTGAAATTTTATATTATGATTATGATTCCAAGCAATGAAAATATTAATTATTAAATAGGATTAAATAGTAATTTATTAAATATCAAACCATTCTATCGATTCCCAGTCGTATGCATTATATTATAAACATTTAATTGTTTAAAAATTACATTAAAATATTTTTCATCTTAAGGTTAATAAAGAAATGTTTTAAATAAAATTGTATTCTATATATATATATATATATATAAGCAATTATACGACTTTATATTATATAAAAATGTAATTTAACGTCGCTAATGAATGCTGAATTAATAAACGGCTGGACAAACATCACACACTAGCGGGCCATCAATAACCGGTAAACAATGATATGACGCAAAATAACATTTGGTCAAGCACATTTATGGAGGATGAACGTAAAATTTAGTAAAAGAAGAGTCGCAAAAGGCTATACATTAAAAGTCCAATGCGTTGACTAGCGGGACATCACGTTTCTGTGTGTGAACTAAATTTAAAGCGCTCGACCATGCGTACATGCGGTGGAGCGACATTACTCGGATAATTTATATGGTTTGCTCGGCTACGAGAACGTGCGAACAAAAACCGACCCATTTTTCCAACACATGTACACACTAACACACATTTAATTTCTGTCTTTTGACTTTTCGGCATCGCGCCACCCGCTACATCAGCGTCCTCGATAAAAGAGGCGAATCCTACGTGACAATGCGCATCTCGACCCCAATATCCCATTCATTGCTCTCCTCTCGTAGTCTTTTCCTTTTACTCATTCTCATGAAATCCTTATATATATATATGGAATACTCGTAATTTTACACCGTGTGCGCGCTAATCGAATGTGTATCTTCAATTAGACGTCGATTCGTTCCACGATCCATTCACTGCTTATTTCTAATTGGCCGTCAAACTATCTTCCGCGTTTAATAAACTAAAGCATATTTTACAAATTAAAATTTATTACTAAAAGTATACAAGTTGATTTATAATATTGTATTTTGTAATGGTCTAACTACAAAATTATAATTATAAATATTCAAGTCTATTAGAAGCAAAATATTAAGTTTGTAATCGATTATATTTGTGGATGAATGACGATAATTATAAATTTATTAATTAAAAGTAAAAGTTTGATTTAGATTACATAAATAAAATTTAATCTTATCATATTTGTTAAAATAATTTAATTAAATATTTGATTTAGTAAACTGCACTTATGTCATCACACTAATAGTTTTAATAATTTTTGAGAAATATCACATATATATTAATTAACAACAAATCCCAATTCTGTCATAGTTAATAAATAAACATATTACACACGTACGCGCGCGCATACATCCGCCGCCCGCACAAGCCCCCCCCCCCCCCCCCACACACACACATATATATATTATAAATCGTTTATATATACTATAAAGTATATAAAATATTATTTAAGTAAAAATGAAAATTGTGATTTTCATTGAATATATTCGATTGACAAGCGTTTTGTATTATATTTATATTTGCTCAGTATTTCAATGAACTTAAAATAATTTTACTACATGCCAAAAATAAACGAAAGTTAATTAGTTCTAAACATAATTTAAAGCAGCTAATAATATCTAAACATTAATTTTAGCTACAAACATCAACATTTCAATAATATACTTACATAATATGCTATTTACATAATATATTCATCGGACTTATATTTGACAATTTTTAAATATTTTCGATAAGTCATTCTTTTCATAAATTTTTCATAAGATCCTTATTTGACTTATGTTAATAGTACCGACATTTAGCACTTCCGTATTGGCATTTTAATAATTCATGCAGTTGAAGAAGAATTTACATGAAATTCCATTTACACTTTTTTATATTAGAAATATTATGCTGTTTAATAAATGACTAAATTTGCAATAAAACTCGGATGAAATTACTTTGGATTATAAATTACATAGTCGTTATTTCTTAATTGTTTTATTTGCTATTCTGAATTATTTATATTAATATTTGCAATAATTTTTATGTAAATTTACTGCCCAACACGTATTAGTATATTAACCATATTTTTGTATTTTAAATGTTATCGATGCCAAAATTTCTAATACTAAATATAATATATTACGTTAATGTGGGTATATCTTTTATTTTTTATTATATATAAACAATTGTAAAATTAATTTTGCATTCTTATAGGAATTGTACAGTGTGACGATAGATTGAATAAACGAGTTTGGAGGTTAAGTTACAATCCTCGTATCAAACAAGTGAACAGACAAAGTCGCTCATAGGAACTAAGTATTTGTAGAACTCCTTTTGTTCAGCCGAATAAAAGAAAAGGACAACTGCCAAGTTGCAATCCCAAAAGCTCTTTCCCCCTCGATTTCACATTATAAGGTTAATCCGCGTGTGATCGCTTAAACTTGGCATCTACCGCCGTTGCAAAGTTGTTTGCCCGTTGTTGTCGATATATAGTTTAACGATCATTAACGGTTTCTATCTTTGATATTGTTCAGGATATGGAGGAAAATTCTCAATTTTCAATTACTGAAAATTCACCAAATCTATAATAAAGTTTATAATTTAAAAAATTTAACAATTTAATTGTTATATATGAAATATATATATATATAACGCATATAAAATATATGAGTGTAGTTAAAAATTAAATAATGACAAAAGTACATACGTTAATTTTATTATAATTTATTCACCTATTTTTCAAAATGGGAATATTCAAAAATCCTATATTTATAATCATTTCAAATTATATGAAATAAAATGTGTAGATAAAAGTATGTATTTTCGTACTATGGTAATTAGAATTTCAATGAAAGTTCTATTTAAACGACGATGTACTACTACTAATGAGCATATAGATATCATTATACCCATACGCAATGCTAAATAATATTTATCACGTCTTTTTATGCTTTCTGGAATTGAATTATATTCAATCGGTAACCTTTATAAAGTATTTATATATTTCCAATTGCTGAATATTAATGATAAACAAAACTTTGCTATTATTAAAGTCTTTACAAAACAATATTTGTTTGTCAACAAATAATTGTAGCCAAAAAACAAAAACAAAAAAAAACAAAAAAAAACAACAACAACAACAACAAATAACAGTGAAACAACAGTTAGTTTATACATAGTACATGTTAACAATTGTAATTTTTCTAGGATGAGAATACTTTGCATATTTGAAAGTAAAAAAATATTGGAGTTGAGTAGTATTCATATAATCCTTTGGCAGACGTCAAATATTTTACAGTTGAGATGATAACATAAAATGAAGCACGACTACTTGGCTGGATCTTTGTGTGACACATTAAATTAAAATTTGTACTGGATATCGTAGAATTTTTCTTTACCACTATTTTACATTTTCACTAAAACATTTATAATAAACATACTTTTGTATGTTTAAAGTATTAAGTATTTAGTTACATATAGCGTTAGTCTATTTTGCATTTCCTCTGGATAAAATTTACTGTATAGTAAGTATATCGCATACAAGTGTAATTGTAATTTTTAAATTAATTGTCCTACATTATTATCACCATCTTTTATAATTGCTGTTAATGAATAAACTGGTGATTTAATCCGTAAAAATTTCCACTTACATTGATATTTATAATAAATTTAATCTTATCATTAAGAGCGCTCATTCATTAATATTACATTATTTATAATTTGAATTAATAAAAATATTTTAATATTTATTATTTACACATTATTTTACTGTATATGGCTATTAATGTACTAAAAATTATTAAAATTTACGAATATGAATGAAAGCACGTATCTTCAATTTTATTTTAAATTTCTAAAAAAATCTTTACAATCTTCGAAATCATATAGTCGATATAATATTATTATTATCATCTTATAGCTTTATAAGTTTATAAATTAAAAATGCCAATATTATTTATAGATTTAAAAATATAATGATAAGAAAAAGTAAGTAAAAAGAGACTAGTGAGAACAATTGCCATGACCTGATTTCCCAATTGTCCCGTAAATCGAGAGAGCTAGAAAGATAAAAGATTAAAATCCTCTAGTTTCGTTTCTATTCGTGAAATTTTGAATTACAAAAAGTAAATTTATACATATTGTCAAAATGACAAAATGACAAAATTTTTACACAATGAAATGAATTTTCTAACATAAATCAAATACATACGCGCGCGCACACACACACACACACACACACACACACACACACACACACAACCCATATATTAATATTACCACGTACTATTTATATTATTATCTTATTTTTTTATTTTTATTTTATTAACAAGTAAGTTACAAACATGATTATAAATAAAATAATAAATACCCTTTTTATTTAAATTATTTGTATTAAATTTGATAACACGTGGAATGAAAATATCGCTTTAAAGAAAAATAATTTCTGGAATAAAAATGCATAATGAACATTATTCATTTTCAAATGCTATTGTAATTTAACAATCATTACAAATATTTCATACGGAAAGAATAGTATTAACCAGAAAATTAAGAAGGCTTTTAATTCGATTTATTGTAATGTTATATTATATGATATGGATTTATGCTTAAATAATCAACAGAATTTTAAACTTTAAGCATATTTCATAACATAAATTAAAGCGAAATAAGCATATTAATTAATAATTTTATTTTAGTTTTAAGATGGAATGGTATTTATTATATTCTTATGTATCAAAATAACTTTAAACTTTGATAAGAATTTTTTAATGACGAAAATAGTTGAAATTGAACTCATCTATATTTATAGCGAAATTTTCCATGAAATTCTGCTTTCCACTAAATTTACCTGGAGTTCGCCGATCCGTTTGCGCATCTTATGTGCGCCGTAATTGGCTAATTAACATTGGCGGCGGTATTTAATCAAGAATACTTAAAGTCAACTTATAAAAAGCAGAAAGTGAGTAGAAAGCTATTAATGTTAAAATAAGCGTTTATTTTAACAATGTGAGTGTTTAAAACTATGGAAGTCTCGTAAATACAGATAATGTTGCATATCCCGTAGTGATAAAGAAGTTTCGGAAATCATATAATAATCCAAAGTGCATGTTTTG
>NW_011948414.1:7446246-7453342 GCF_000503995.2 Ceratosolen solmsi marchali
TCCGTTGCATTTATTTAAATTCTCATTCTGGCTTGAGTGTAGGGATCGTCGTCCTTGACGCATCGAACCTCGAGCGTCACAGGAAATCGGGAACTTATTTATCTCTCTTACAGATTACTTGTCGTCGCTGTTGTCCTTCCTCTTGTCCTTGGTGCTTTCGTTTCTTTTTCATCATCCGCCCGTTCATGGACACACTCGAAGATAAACTCCCTTTCGTGCTCTTTTTGTTCATTCGTGTGTACGCGCTTACAAAATTGCAGATGTTTTGTCCCTATAAGTAATTAATAATCATTTCATTCAATGCACACATTATTTATTACGTAACTTGATAACTAAAATGTTATTTCGATATCAGTAAAAACAAATTTGGCATATTAGAGAATTAAAAAATTTATATTACATTCGTTAGGTACGGATAAGATTTACATATTAATATGAATTAATATGATTTAAATTAAAAATTTCATTATTATTAACATTATTAGATTAATGTACATAATAAGTAATTTTATTTATTTCAAATAAAAATATTGTCTTTGCTTCGAACAAAGATTATAAATATATATTAAAAATAATTATTTTATAAAAATCTATGAGCAATAAAATGGCAAAATGTTTTTACATAAGGTTTTTACATTTTACATTTATTGCCGTTTTAAGTTAGCAGAACTTAAGCAATTTGTTTTAACTTTTGTCTATGCTGTTATCCGACTACAAATTTGAACCTTAAAGTAATCTTCAATTAATTCGTGGAAAGTTTGTCTGACGTTTGCTTGTGAGGACAAATTATAGTTCTCGAACACACGTGAAGATAAGATTCAGAAAAACCAGAGTGCTAAATATATTCATTTCACATATCATTTTTGCCTTATGTTATGATTATGTATTTAAATTTATAAATATTATTATTATAGAAAATTAATCAATTTATATAACAATATATATTATATAAAATTTATATTACATAAACATATATGTAATTAGCTAAGTGACATTTTTTAATATTTTTAACATAAAAAAAAAAAAAAGAATGATTCAAATTCCTTTTACGTATTAAATATCGAAATATAGGTATAAATATTATTTCAAATAGGATTTGTCGATTCCATTATTTGTTTTATATTAAAAATATTTTTTCTACGCAAAAGATGGATAAAACTATATAGTTTTATTAAAGATAATCATATATTCAATTGACGGCAATTGAATCCAACTTTCTTTCCCATTAGTATTATAATACACTATAATAAAAAAACTCTACAGTGTATAAAATTCTCTGAATAAACTTCTAATTATTGTTTCCGTTCTTAATTATTAAACTAAACATTTGTTACATGTATATTCATCATGATTGTAGACAAAAAATGCTTGACACCATAAACTAGCTTGAAAATCCTCGGAAGATCGTCCACTCGCATCTCGGCCATATGTCCAACGTTGCGGTCCACCTTCCTTACAATGCTTAAACATATGTGTGATGCTGCTTCTTGATGAAAGTGTGTGTGTGTGTGTGTGTGTGTGTGTGTGTGTGTGTGTGTGTGTGAGTGAGAGAAAGAGAGAGAGAGACAGAGCAATTTTATCGCAGAGTGAAAATGGTGAGGCCTCAATTGATACAATCGTTAAGAATTTTATGATGAACCTACATCGAGAAATTATGTCTTGATAATTTCGTCCTCTGATTTTTATATACAAATTTTTTATAATTACAATTCAAATTCCACATATATAAATAATAATTATAATACGAAATGAATTTAGAAAAAAGTTTTTCAATTATTTATCTGCAATATTGTATCAATCGTTTAAAATTCTTTCTCTATTAAACAAAACAAAATTATATCAGATTTTAAAAAACAAAGTATAAAGTATTTTTAAACATCTTTCAATGTTTCATTAGTAGAAAATTTAAAAGAAACTTTGAATTGCCGGCATGTTGAAATTGTACCATCTGCTTTAATAAATATTTAAAAGCTTATAAATGATAATAGAAAAATTTTACAATAATGTATAATACTAGAGTATTTATTTAATATTACATTTATTAATCATTTTGTTTATTTCGCGTAAAAATCCGACAGTTTATTATATTTTATTTAAAAATATCAATTATCTACTTATTATTTTCAGTTAATTCATATACAATATAAATTATTCTTAAAATACATGGGGGATTATTTATGGTTCAAAATTTTTTGTACTTCACAGTTTCATATTGAAAATTAGATACTTGCGGAGTATTCATTAAGTAAATTAACAGAAACTAACTTTCTAGATTTACTTCGACAATTAGTTGTTCGACGTTTCTGATTGAATTTTGTTTATATATAGTTAATTAACAATGATGGTATTAAGTTATCTCTGTATTTCTTGCTTATAAATAGTTAAGTAAGATTACTCAGATTGAAAAATTTCACAATGATTATTTTTTAATAATTTAATATTTTGATACTCCAAAGTAACGACTTACTATTTTATTTAAAAATTAGAAAACTGTACAGCTGTACTATCAACATATTTATTATTCTTAGTGTTTACATAATCCATATATTATTATAATTTCAAAATTGGCTTGAAGCTATGGGGTAGATCGCTTAATCAATCTTTCTATAAACTTATTTTCAAACTCTTATACATACATAAAAACTCTTATAAATACCAAATGAATATTATTCATTATATGAAATATGATCTAATCTTAATTAAATAGCCAGAGATTCGATATATTAAGATTATATGTTCCAAAAATTTATAACGAATTCAAAAAGAAATTTTTATTACCTTAATTTATAAAATTATAATTACATCGCGGACGTTAATTTTTGTTTATTAAAGACAAGCATTTGTTACTAAAGTAACATTTGAGTAATAGTATATATTTAATTGATATCAATATTTATAATATACTAATGTTGAAAAGAATAATACAACTTGATAAATAAGATTATTTATATAACAGAAATTTATTTTTGTAAATGAATTTATGTATAAATGAGTTTAAAAATTCATCAAACCTATATTGAATGAAAATATTATTACAAAAACCTATATCGTAAACATTAGTTTAGCTTTTCATTCAGCTTAACTGCAAAAATGTTGAAAACTTATACACGTAAATTTTACACGGAATTGTACGACATGTAAGTATGAATGGTTTTCTCGGTCCCTAAAGCTTTACTGCGCCACTGAAAATTAAACGTCCCAAGCCTTTCTTATGCATTTCGTGTTTATATTGTAAACAATGGTGTAACAGAATAATTGTATATCTACTAAACACATATAAGAGCAAACAGGTGAAATTTTTATTTCTATTAAAAAAAAAACAAAAACACAACTATAAACTGATTAATAAGCAAATAATATTTCATACGAATGTCAAATTTGATTATTTTTTGACGTACGTATTAGTGAATAATATTGCATATTAAATATATATTTTTTATTATTAAATATATATTAATAATTCTTTCGTTTATAAGGTAACAACTTATTATTCGATTTCAATTGTTATTCCGCTGATGGGGTACAGATAATAGATCGTATCAGTGAATATTTTTTGGTCGATACACTCATTTATTCCTACAATTAATGGGAATTACTCTATTAATAAGTATATTTATCATATTATTCATCAGAAAGATCTTTGATATTTGTTTTTGATATTTATACTTCTTTTCACTCAATTCTTTTCGCACACACGCAATTATGCATTAATATGTATGTAAAATTCAAAATAATCGGAGAATGACAAACAAAATGCTTTACATTGTCTCAAAGCATTGGAGATTATGATTAAATGCATAAATATGAAATGTAGGGCATAATGTTCAATGGACTACCATTGTCGTTGATAAGTTAAAAATGACTCGGTAATTGTATGAGTCTTTCCATGGCAATTGGGAAACTAAAATAATAAGTGCTCAAATTGATATGTATGCGTGTAGTTCAAATACTTATTTACTCGACGCTTTTACTTATATTTTATTTATATCTATGTAATAAAATTGATATCTTTTAAATACTATAGTTAGTAGCTCTTTCGATGATATAAAATTATTCAATTGAAATCTTCTTTATAATTAATGATAATACGATAATTCGATGATAAAATTACTTAATTATTCGAGTGCATTCAAATTATTAGGTAATTTTATCGATTGCTATCTAGTTATCCGGAAACATAGTAGTAATTCACTTACATTGGAATCTTCATTGACTTTATATTTAATGTAACAAATAGCCTGTCGCGAGACGAAAAAGCCCTAGATGTTCGTATTTGATAGTGAGTGAGTTCAAACACTCTCTTCCTAACTAGATTATGATATACGAAATCTGTTTAAGTCTATAAACACTCAAACACTTAACGATTTTCGTTTATCTATTCATACCGTACAATCTCTATTTATAAGCTCTTAACGGCTTTAATGCCATTATTCCACTATAAGGTTTATAGAGCGTACAATTTTTTAATAATATACTAACTTTTGTTTTAAGTATAAATTCATCCGAATCTGACAAACTAAAAATATCAAACTAAAAGATTATTTTCACGCCTTTTATCAATATTGTTCATCATGAAATCTTAACAGTGAACGCATTGAGTGACTTCATGAAATCGTAACATCAACCAAATATATTAATTTACAAATGTATGATGCTATACAATTTTATTAGCCTTTAAGCATCATTTTCAATGGCTTCATTTAATTGTTTTATATTTAATTTTATATTTTACTTACATATAATAATCATTAAGTAATTGTTAATAATTAAATCGTTAAAATCACAAAGAATAAAATAGAGTGTAATATAAAATATATGTAAGAAGTTGCAGAAAGTTCGTAAAATTTTTTAAAATGCTTACATTAAAACAATATTGCTTTAGTCCATACTTTTATGGATATAGTTTGAAATACATTGTCGTTTCTATATTTTCATAGTAAAATGCAATTTTCAGATTAAAGTTCATTACTACTAAGAATTCTTTATCGCTGCCACGAGAAAAATTCCAATACTTAACGTTTACGTAAGCACCAATTGTTATAATCAAAAACAAAATCTTCAAGCAATATGCATAATTTTACTCTCTTCCACAGATTATATATCTTCATCTGCATAATAGCATTTCAATTATTAGTACTGTTTGTGTATATTGCTTCTGCTTATAATAATTATAAATAAAATTTTCTTCCCTAAAATTCCGGAAAACATCTTACAAAACTCTGATCGTACAAACACACGTACACACGCGCACATATATTTCAAGACATTTTTCAGAGAATGAAAAGTCATGCCTATATTCATACATTTATAAGCACCAATTAATATTTATGAAAGCTATTTTATATCAAATACTTGTTTCAAATATAAAATAAGTCATGAAATTGTAGTACGTCCAAAGAAAGAATTCTATCGATACACCACTCGATATAAAATAAAAGTAAACTATAACTAAAATAATATTTCTATTTTAGGAATGAACTCAATAAAAACGTTGAAAAACTACTTATTTTTAGTTGTCTTCACAATTAAATAAATTAATATCATCAGTATAATCAGTTTGGAAGTGATAATTTATTACCAGGCACGAGAAAACTCACCGATGCTAAACAAAAGTTTCTTATGTGAAAAAAAAAAAAAACACTCTACGTTGAAATGTAAGTAATCGACATTAGCGCGACGTTTTTCCTTAACTACAGTCGGAGCTTATTTTCGCAAGTGGAAACTTCGGGGACGTTTACGAGTAGGTCGCACGTCTCTAGTGCAAAAAAGAGAATCAGGCAACTGCGAGCTCAGTCAGGAAAAAAATCACAAGTTGGAGGTTTGTGTGGGACTTCGCACAGGAATTTTATCATTCAGCTTGACGCATTATGAATTGGGAACAACAATAATAAATGACAGTACGACACTGATTTTCATTTATCCAATAATTCAACTTCTTCGGTTTAACCAAAATTGGACGACATTTCTTATAAACTCATTTATATAATTTTTATTGAGCTAATAAATTATTTATATAAATATCAATGAAAATCATACATATATATATATATATATATATATATATATATATATATAAATCCTACTTATGTAATAATGAATGGAGATTCCAGTATAAATTCACCTTCGATACTAAAATCCTATTGAAAAGAAAAACGAAATGTAACCCTTTTAGCTCTACATACTTTACAAGTAATGCAATTAATTTATAATACAATGAGGAACTAATAAAGAAGGGTAAAAAATATAATAACGAACCCGCGCACGAACAGCAATATTACCTTCACGTTCTTGCATTATATAATGTAAATTATTTCTCAATACGCCGAAAATTGATAAAATAATTAATAAGTTATATTACACAAGGTTGTTGGGGACCTAAAATTCTTACTAATGCCTAGAAACGAAATTGCCTTTAAATGAAATTTTAAGAAATCCAATAATTAAAGTAGATTTTTTAAGTATCTATAGATAATATTGAGTATTATTAGATATTATAATGAATTTTTTCACTTTTGAAAATATTAATTATAATAATTATCAAATTACAAATAATAATATAAATACGATTGTATGATTCATCGTTCGTTAATTTCAGTGAAGTCGATTGTTCGAACATTTCGAAATTATAAATACGAAGGCAAAATTTGTCTAATCAACTTTCTCTCGATATAAATAAAAACAACGCAAATTCTTTAATTAAGCTTGATAATTGAACCACAGAGATAGACATTTCCACGTAACAACAAGAGAGATTAAAAGAGAGATTGCAATGAATATAGAAGAACGTTGAAGAAGTTTCAGTTCCAAAAAAAAATATTGGCCATTCGGTGAAACTTCGTTCTATTCATCGCGAGATAATGACGCAAAATTTTCAACCTCAAACCCATACGTGCGAATTCTTTAAATCGATTGCGACTATATTAATACAATTGAATCGCAGTAATAATAAGATGCCTGATTTTTACGAATAATATCTTAATTTGTTAATTGAAATTCAACTTTACATACGAAATTGTATATGTTTCCTCGTTAACAGAATGGTGACTTTTCTTTTACCGAACACTTTGTGGCGCCTCTATTCAATGAAAAATTTGTT
>NW_011948414.1:7453352-7521838 GCF_000503995.2 Ceratosolen solmsi marchali
AAATCAATTATAAAAAAACTTTTCAGTCAAAGAAAATCATTTGGTCGACAGGTATACCCAAACTGCTATCGTAACATTATTTTATTTTACTCTCTTTCGTTTCCTTGATCGAATAATTGTTCACATTCTTATTTGATGCTAATTTATTTCAATGAACTATCGTATATTCCAAAATTTTATTATAAACCTGATAATAAAACCAATTATAAAAGCTCATCAATATGTTAATGTAACATAATCGCATTAACCTATTTTATTGTTGCCTATTGTAAAAAACTGAAGATTTACAAAATATTTAATAATCGAAATCAATATATATATATATATATATACAAAATACAATTAAAAACATTTTCACCTATTAATTACCAATTAATAAAAATTTTGTTCACGTTCAAATGACAATCCAATTATTATTAAAAATGTATCCCTGCATCGATATAGGATAACGTATATGCTTCAGTGAATACTTGATAAGCGAATTCTTATATCTTAAACATGCATGTCAGTGCATCTGCGTATGTGTGTGTAGGTGTGTATGCGCGAGTGCCTATTCACGCGTTCATATTTATGCTCACGCGGATATTAGGTTTTACATATCTGATTTACATATCTTATGGTGAATAAATAGGCCTCTATTCATAATGCTTTCTGTTTAATAAATAAAGTTATAGATGCTCTGTATATTTCATTGATATTATTAATTTAGACATGGAAATGGAAATCTGATGGCACGCAGATCAGAAATTAGAAACAGCACTTGATATTTAGTAATCCATGACTATCGCCAGTCAACTTGTTTCTTCCCCCCCCCCCCCAATATTCCGCAACATTACAGCGGTAAAATAAAATCGATTATTTTATTAATGAAGCTCTACGGAATTTAATGAGAAAATTTATCGGTAAAGAATTTCGTTTTTTCAAGTTGAGCAGGAGACCACTTGTTCGACAACTCTATTGCTTTTAAATTATGCCCATCTCGGATGTTTTGTTGTTATTGTTGTTGTAGAATTAATTAATAGGATGGGCTAATCAGCATGGATATTATAATTAAATCGTTCCTTCCTAGTTTTTCTTATCTCTACATGACGAAATCCTACCGTCTTTACACTCACTACAACAACATTAATGTAAATGAACACCGTAAACCAGGCCGTTTACTCATATGCGACACTTATCGTCCCTCGCTTTCCCCCACTTTTCATTCGAATAAATAAACCTTGTGCCAAGGTTGAAATAAAAATTCCGGATAATTTTACAGAGTTACATTGGCTTCTCGAGCGAGAAATGTCAAGAATTGCCACCCAACCTCTCCAAATATACTGCTGTCGGGGAATTGTATTGTAGTCTCCTTGACGACCTTGGTTTAATGGCCAAATATATAGTGTGCGATATCACAATGATATTTTCTTGATGAACGAAGATGAGCGATATCGTTATCTCTATTGTTCTGGCTTGCACCTCAATAATACTCGATGACTAGATTTTAAAGTACATACTATGATTTATGGAATGTTTAGGAAAAAAAAAAGGTCCAACTATAAAATTTAAATATTGATTAAATTTTTAGAAAACAATTATATTTATTTGTTTAATAAAAATCTGAAATTTTATGATTACATTGAACTCGTTGCCGAAAGCTACATTAACATACAGTTTATTATAACATTAAATTAAATTCTCTATTTATATGATAAGATTGTGTACGACAGTAATACGGAAGAAATTAGTAAAATCTCAATGTAATAAAAGTGGATTCTTCGAGAAGTGTGAAATGTAAATATCGTTTAATTAGTCATTATTCATCCGATGTATATAAATGTCTATAAACGCTTTGGATTCGATAAGAAAAAAGTAAAATAATTTATGATTACGTAAAGCGTCCCAGAATTCGTATAAACGACATCGTGTTTGTAAAGTCTGTTCTTTTATAAAAGCAACATAAAAATGAAAAATTTTTAAACCAAAACAGTTTGGTATTGATGCATGTGAGTTTTAATAAAATTTTCATTTTATTTCATTGCTCTTTAAATACAAATTTGACTCTCGAGACTTTCCAAGATGTGCAACGCCAAGATATATTTCTCTAATGCCGCGAAAGAGCTGATTCAAGTTAAACATACGTTTCCACCTAAGCTTTATCCTGATAATCCCCAGACACTTTTTTCTTTTCAACATCATGCAAAGGGGTCATTATCTTTCTCGTAACGCTTACATCGTTCTCTCCATTCTACAGATTTCCGTGTCCTCAAAAACTTATTCTTATAGATCATCGTTTAATAAAGCTCATCGATTTTAAGTTTAACAGCGAATGAGAAAAACCTGCGACACAAATATTACCACTGATTACTAAATAAATAAATTAATTAATTAATTTATACCATAAAGATTATATATGGCGGACAGTGAATAACGTTATCATTTATATATTATTTATATCGTAGGTTAGTCTCGTAATAAACATATGGACGTCAGTCTTCTATATTTAATTATTTTATTTTTCTTTTCATTTTTCTTCAACTAATTTCTTAATTTATTTCACTAAACATTTACTTATTCTGTATATTTTACTTATAAGACATTACTGGAATTATAGTAGATTATTTGTTATGAAATACAGAGGAGATTATTGATAATATTTAATTGTCATAGCTGCGTAAAATGGCAGTGATAAAATCAATAATTCACTATTTGTCAAGAAATTCAAGGCAACTCGAACTTTATATTAAAATTCCTTTAATATAATTATTATAGTTGTATAATTTCTAGCATTTTTAATTTGAAACATCAATTGGTAATGTATTTACTTGATGCTACAATCAATGTGAATTTTATTGGAAAATATTATATAAATTTCGTGAAAAATTAAAAGAACTGTCTGTTTCATTTAAGCGGTAAAAAGCTACGTGAAACCGTGCTTTATAAAAAATTAATAAGAATAAAATTTCCAACAATGCATATTCCTTATAATGCATTTTATCGCCGAATAATTTATTGCTTAAGAGGGTCAGTTGCAACAATTCGTATAGAATAAAAAGAAAATTGAATAGAATATAGAATGAAACGAGAGTTGTATCAATCATATTCACTTAATATGCATGAAGATTTTTCGTACTTTTTGGAATTTCGAGGGTAGCGCGTCTTCAGAGAGCAACGCTGTTGTTACGAGCCCCAAGATAGAAGGTAACGAAGCACCTTTTAGCTTTTTTCTTTCGCTGCTCATTCGTTTAGCTTGAAATTCTACAATCTCAGTGTTAGTTGGCACTTGGGTCGAATTTCACTTTATTTAAGACTTTAAAAGACGATTCGAGCCACCTTTCATTAAAGAAACTACGCGCCATTTGTCAATCTATTTAGGATAATAACGAACATACAGTGGTTTATTTATTTATCACAACTTACCCGATTCTTTCAAATTTACAAATTCAAACATACTTATAAATAAAATGCCATTTTACATTATTATCTAAGTTGATCGATGTTATTGTAAACTTTATAAACATATTAATCTTAACAGTATTTTTTTTAAATTTTTTTAATGGCAATATATTTTAATATATTAATGTCATCTTTTAGAAGCTATTAAGAGTATTTTATATTATCGCTTCGTTTCACTCTTATAAAATCTTGTAATTTATTTTAACATTATCATTCTTTATAATATTTTATCGACTGTTAATATCATTATGTAGCATAAAATGAATCAAAATTAAACTTAAAATATTATTTGAATAAAAATGTGATAAGCATGCGTACTCCAAAAAAAAAAAAAAAAAAAAAAAAAAAAAAAAAATTAGTTTTTGTACAAATATATAAATGCTATTAAATGTAAATACTCCTTAAAAAATAAAGTATATTCTAGCACAAATAAATCTTCTGTACAAATATATAAATGCTATTAAATGTAAATACTCCTTAAAAAATAAAGTATATTCTAGCACAAATAAATCTTTCTATACTTGAAAAATTTTCTATGATGAATGATATTATCGACTGTGACTTGAATATTTATTTTCAATTGATTATAAAAGTTCAATTCTAAAATTTGTCAATGAATCTGAAAAATATGTCTGAATGCAAATTTTTCTTTTCACTCTCTTTTTGTAAGAAAAGTATAGCAATAATACATTACCTCAATTGAAATAATTTCTAGTAAATACATACACATATGAGGGCAATATATCAAAATATAATGCTATTTAAATGACTTATTATGGGATACAGTTATATAAATTTTAACAAAGCACTAATCAATTGGATCAACCAAGTCTGTTTAGTATGATTGAAAAATTTACAGAATTTACAAAACAAACAATGTATATTTTCATAATATATATGTGCATAAAAAATAATGTCTTTTATAAGGAATGATCAGTACTGGATTAGATTTACTACGAGTATTTTTCGCAGAACAATAAAAATCGTAGAACAGTCCGTACATCAATGTTAAAGTTTTTCAACGGCAGAACATTTCGTTTCATCAACTTGTGCCGCATTTTTCCTCATTTCTTTTGACTATAGAGGAGTAGCGTCAAATGTTTTTCGCTTTTTCCTTCATCAGCTACATATTTTCCCTTGCTAATTCGAGAATCTTGTGAAAAATCGAAGTATTCGGTCAGCAACTTTCCTCCTTTATCCTATTTTCTTGGTAAAGATTTTGAATAAAGAAAAGACGAATACTGAATACTGAAAGTGCAAAGCGAAAAAGTAAAGGATGGAAAGCATAAGGATAAACGGATGATAGAGCATGCGGGAGTCAGTTAGATCAAGCATGGGGTAAGAGAACGTTCGTAACCGCGAAGGGGCTAAAGGGCTACACGAAGCAAGACAAAGACGTAAGTATCGAGGGTGGATTCAAGACTGACTCTGTGCTTGGATACTTTTGCCGTTGCTGGAGATTTATGCCGAGGCTAGAAGGGCACATAGCGGTGGCGAAATTTGAAGCTGATTTATTGGAGAATCCTCACTTGTACTTCGTCGCCGTTATACGTGGATACCAAGTCCCTATTTGTTTCTCGCTCGGCTTTTCCTTACGAGTCCACTGAATGCTTTTCGAAGGTGAAGAATCCTGCAGCATTGCATTTCTTGTGAATTTCATACTTATATGCAGGCTTTGTTATAAGGAACGTTTATTTGATTTTTATAATATCTTATAATAGATGTATTACGAAGAATTTTTTGATACAAAATTTATCTGTCTGCTCGAATTTACGATTGATATTCTCGTGTGCGAGCTTTTACTATCTTTCCTACATTTTCAATATATACTTTCCTCGCTTAAAAGTCCGTCAAAACGATTGAATTCGTTAAATTCTATTGAATTAAAAACGATTGAATTCGATAAAAACGCCTCTAATGAATTCTCCCCTAAATTAATATGATTTTCATTATTTTCAGAGATTTTTCTCATTACAGATTTTTATCATAATACATTGTCTCCTTTTTATATGATATTAATCCCTAAAATTTACATCGATTTTATATTTTTCAAGAATTGTATATGATACAAAAGGAAATATATAATATCCTCAATTTATAAATGATATACGTGTGAAAAATACAAAGCAATAACTTATATAAATTTTGATAACTATACGCTTAATAGACGCTGTAAACTGTGTAAATATTATATAAAATTGAAATAATTAGCTTTAAGATTATAATGATGAGACAAATATAATTATAATAATAATACAGCAGATTACTTGAAATATTTGTATAAAAAGTAGTAAAATCGAAAACATTAATTAATTGTAGATTTATTCGTTGAAATAAAATAGAATATTATATTTGATTCAAGAAGGACTAAAAATTTATTAATATTTTTAGTAAGAATTATTTTTTTTTTTTTTTTTTTTTTTTTTTAAAAAAATTTTCTTTTCAAAAAAAGTTAAGTTGCCTTTATAATGTATCGCTTAAATTAATTATTTAAACGATTGATTGATTGTTAATTATTTTCACGTGACAGATATAATACATAACTTATTTTTGTATTGAAGCACATTTAAATATTGTATATTATAACTGAATCTCTCAACTTTTACAAAAAATTATAATTACAATGCAATATTTAATATTAATTTATTAATTTATTATTGAATATATGTGGTTTTGAAATAAACAATAATAAAGTAAATAATATATATAAAACAGTGAATACATGTAATTAGTATTTATATTGAAATTAAATTTTTATTATTGATTGATTGATAATTTAATTTTAAATTGGATTAATAAATTAAGAATTAAAATGAAGTTAAAATAAACAAAGCAATTTTCGATAAATTGAATATTCTATAAAGCAGTCACCTTATACAGAATAACATTTTTAAATATAAATATAAAATTCAATAATTATATTTAGATCAAATACGATAAAAATTATTAAAATTTTTTTTTTAAAATTAACGATTGAAATTCATTTATTTAATAGATATTACGTTGATTGATTTTATTAAAATTTAAAAATGCATGTCTAAAAAAGAAGAAATGAATGCTTGAGCTCTGAAATTATTCAAATTTAAAAATTTAAATTTTTGTCTGAATATTCTGAGAATATCTATGCAAATATAAATGCGTTCTAAAAAAAAGATTGATCTATTTATCTATGCATAGTGTCCGTAAATTATAGCAATTGCAGAACATAATAACTAGTAGAAATATTTATTTAATTCATAGGCCAATGGTATAAATTGCCTTTTATTCTTTTTAAATAAAATTTACAACATATATTCAACATTAATCCTTAAGAAATCGAGGCTTTTAATGTTTAATTATAAAAATTAGTTAAATGTATATTAAGAATTCTAATTAAACTAAGATATTTTAAACGTGTAATTAAATAATAAACCCTAAATTAACCCTAAATAATGTTAATAAAAAATCATTCTAGTTTCTTAAAGAAATTAATTTTACTATTCTCTCTCGCTCTCCTCCAATAACTTCATTTATATATTCTCGTCATTATAGAAGAAAAAATTGTGAAGCCACTAGAAAATTTTTTTGAATTTTAAAGATTTTTCAACTAGAAATAACAAGTCGCCTTACTATGCATTTTCAGTCACGTTTAACCTAGTGCGCCTGTACTTACTATCTTTTAGAACTTCCGCTTGGACTTGAAGCTTTAGGGCCTTTAAAACGTTATCTTGACTCTCTAGTTACCCTCGTCCACGTGAACTCATATAAGGATCAAGTTGCGTTTTAATGGAATCCATCCTATCAAAAGTCTACGCTTTACTTGAAAAACAGAAAGCAGCTTTCACTGTTGTGCAAAGACAAACAGTTTATGTGCTTAACAAGTGCTTGAAAATCTTGAATTATTTATTATTTCCAGTATAATTTAAATTTTCATATTTGTTTCCTATATTTAATCGATTATAATCGAGATTCTTTGCTAAAAGTGAAATAAGACTAAAGTTGATGTAATTAAAAATTGAACGCTTTCTAGAAACAAAATGTAATAGCTTACATGAAATTAAACACCCTACGAGTCCATTTTTTCTCCATTTTTTTTGTTTTTCGTTTTTTTTTTTGTAACTGTGCGACAAGGTTTTCTATATTTTTCATAATTTATCACTTATTATTTTGATAACATTACGTTTTTAGTTTGTTTGTTAAATCTAATAGTTACTATAAAGAATATAATTTATCTCATCGAAATAAATCCTATAACTTAGACGTAGAAAAGAATTCAACGCGAAGTTTAGAACTGTGCAAGCGACGTTGTAAATCTAAAATACACTACAAACAATCCATTCCTTTGTTTACATTGGAGAATTACGAGCGGTTTACCTATTCATCCAAACTCTCCTAAATCTTCATTCTATCTCCATGTTTTTATAACAAAATCGAAAATGAATACTATTTAAGTTGGCCGATAAATTCATTATGCATTTTTTTTTCCCAAAATCTATGCTCATAAATACTTACTTAATTGACAATTAAATTTAATTAAAAAAAAAAAAAAAAAAAAATATATATATATATATATATATATATATATATATATATATATATATATATGGAATTTACTAATAATCGAATTAAAGAAATTTTCCGCATGGATTCGTGTCCTTTATCAATAATTCAATCATTTCTTCCAAGATGATTTCGACAAATGTTCATGTACAGTTTATACTATTATGTTCCTTTGCTTTACAATTGAATGAAGTAAACATATTTATAAACGCAACATATTTTTCATCCATTAATTATTTACTTATTTATCAATTTTCGAATTATGAAGATGGATGATCACTTATTTCTACCATTCTATTCAAATACTGGACACATAAACACATATTTTTATATTATGCACCTAACTCTAGAATCTTAAATTTTATATGAAAAAAATATATAAACTAAATGTCTCAAAATCATATTAATATGAAAATACTTTTAAATTGTTGATATCTTATTTATATTATTAAGACGCGACTGATGTATTAATCAAATCCATAAGTAATAATGTAAAGAATAATATTTGAAATTAATTGTTACATAGATTATCGTGAAAAAATTATACTTACAATAATAAATACATATTGTATAAATTATATTGTTACATTTCAAGGACAAGCAGCAACGTTCGCTATGAAGATCATGCTTAAACAAATAAATTTTAGAAATAAAAATACGTTTACTAAAATTTAAGTATCCTTTTTTTTTCTCCCCTTCATTAAGTAAAGCACTTATAAATATGTTTTCAATGAGATAATTGCGACACTTCAGCGAATTACGGGACTACTCTATTTAAGAGTATCTTAGGACGAAATAGGATGACATTAAGCTCGCGAGGAATCATTACTCAAGCAAAGTGCGCATAACGTTATCTTAATCCCTGTAATACAGGAATGAAAAGGGAAAATTCGAGGTCGTGACTGTTGACTGAAACGTGCAATTATTGTAAGAGTCACTCGCGGCTCATCGGTCGGGCAGAGTGAGAAAGAGCGAGGCGTAACTACGAATAAATCTTCTCAAGTGCGGGCCCCGCTTATATACATCTATATATATATATATATATATATATATATATACGTTGGCGAGACAAGTCGTTGGATTTCCCCCGAGTTCCGCGTTCTGTATAATTCGGCCGGTGCAATTGTTATGCCTATCTCGTGCCGCTCGTACAACAATAAGATCGTTTTTAGTCGCGCGTGCCTTATCGCCTTTTCACTGAGGCACTCCTAACTGCAGTCGAGGAGCGGCTAAGTCCTTTTGCGACCTCCGCCCTTTGCCCCATTCAATCTCCTCGCTCCCGTCTGGATTTAAATTATTTTCTATATATATTCGTATATATTTCCAAGATCGTCATGTAGACGGCTTTTAAGAGAAGTATTGCCTCCAGGTTGAGTTTTCAAGGCTTATCCAGCGGGAATCAAAGTGCACGACACACACACACGCACGCACACACTCACGCACGCACGCACGCACCCACACACACACACACACACACACACACATACTTAAGCGCATCGTGGGTATCGAGAAAAGGAAATTTACTTCAATTCTCCTTTTTGAATATTATTTACGTATCTAACTGTATCGTATACGACACACGCACACACACACACGCACGCACGCACACACGCACACATATTGTACTGTTTTGCTGTTTATTTTATTAATTCTTTATTCGATAACATAAAACTTAATAGATTTTATAAATGCAAAAATATTGAATAAAAAATTTAGCCACTTACATCGAGTATTTCATATAGTATTTACGTTTTGTAAATTAACACTTAATAGCTTAAAGCTTGCAAATCCATAATCATGATGGTTTAATGCTCGCTTTTAATCACCATAGATAATTAGTAATTATATCAAAACGTTGTGCGAGCATGAGATATGTACGAGAATTACAATTAAATTTCATTTAAGTCTCATTCAAGTTTCATTCAAAACTCAAGATATTAAAATAAAATTAATTAGCTTACACATTTAAACTCATTTGGCTTCACATCATCTCGTAACATAAAAGCTTTAATCCTTAAAATAATAATGTACTTAAGAGTCTGTATTATTTCCACCTGAATATACAACATTTAAACAATAATTAATTAAACAATACTGAAAATTCCAAAATACTGTTATTTACTATCGTTGGGAAACAAATTAAATATTGACGTCATTATATTTATTATCATGATACACCTTAGAATATAGAATTTTAATTATCGAACACTTATGCTACCAAAAAAAAATTGTTAAGACAACGATGTGAATTGGTTTTATTTTCAAATTTTAAAGCAAACACGGAGGCATACTTAAGATATTTCGGTATTTTTTTTCAAAACCAAGAAAAGCAATATTCTAGATTCTTTGATTTTTCAACACGATTCTTAATAATTCTTAGAATAGCAGATATGAAATATAATTTTAACTTGAATGTCTAATTAATTTAATATCCTAATTTAATGGTAGTATTACAGGAACTCGGTAAGTAGATTTTTTTTTTCTTACAAAACAAAATACTAGCATGAGATTCTGGAAATTTAAATGAAAAAAAAAAGAGGTATAGTGGTATTCATTATTTTTTTCGATTCCACATTACAAAAGTTTGATATTGCCGCATTCTATATTGCTTCCCTTGTTATTTTGAAAGTATCAATAATGAATAAAATTGCAATTTTTTAAATTATTCTCGAAATAAACATCTGCATGAAATGTTCTTTCGCTAGTAGAATTTAGAATTTGTTAAAATAAATATGGAAAATCTATGATTCGGTACAATACAACACAGAATCCACATTATGAGACTGGTTGGGTAGTATTGACTATTGACACACACTGATACGAAATGGCATTGTAGTGGCGCGGAAATTCACTGAAAATTAATTATAAAAGGAAGAAAATAGAAAATTAAAAAAAGTATACAAGGGAGGGCAAGGGATGACTCAAGATTATTGTCTTTCCAACATTTTTCAACGCGATTCCTCTTGAAGAAATTAATTGTATATTTGATTGAAAAATCCTTGCAATAAAAACATTCTTTAATAATTTTATACGTCATAAGATTAAATAATTGTCATTAATCTTAAATTTGCCTTTAATTTAAGGTACTTTTAAAGTTCATGACTAAACCACTAAAGTTATCGAAAATAAGACTAAAACGACGGCTCAGAATTGTGATTCTTGCCCCCTATGATCTAGACGGCTGGCCCCCTTGTAATGTCAACATAAATTGGTAGAGAAATTTAGAGAATAATTGTTAAATACCCGCGTGTCAAAATGCAAAAATAGAATACAGGGTACAGGCAGGCAGAGAGATTAACAGTGACAAACAGTGACAAAAGAAACCGAGGACACATATGAAAGCGTAGAAAATAATATTGCGCCGCTGGAGCGACACGTTGCCGTATCCGGAGGAAAGGACAGGATCCTGGCCGTCAGCATGAATCCGCACTCTCGAGACAAATTGTTTTTCCCGCGCTCGGATGAACTCCGCTCCTTTCAGACCCGCACTACTACTACAAAACGGGAATAAAGCTGGTGCCGTGAAATGGAGAAAATCTGGATATTCCCGCGGGATGCCGGGCTAGCGGGAGCGTTTGATAAAGAAAAAAAAAAAAGAAGAAGAAGAGGCGGAGAGTATCCTTTGTGCGGCTTGCGATCGGATCGTACGATTGGACGATGACGACTCGCGCAAATAAAACAAGCGCTAGGGACGGGAGGGAAGGAAATCGTCATATTGTATTTGCCGTGCGAGGATGAACAAGTGACGGAAGATTTGAAATTTATGGGACGGGAAGTGAAAGATGATTGTGATAAGACGAATACATGTCTGCTTCAATACTTGAAAGTCAATTTTCTTTCTCTGTATTATCGAATTAGTAGTTTGGTAAATAATTACGATAATGTAATTATAGTCTTTGTGTAAATAACGGATGCTGAATATTTCAGTGATTTTATAGTTCAGATGTAATGTATTCACTACAGTTCGTCAAGTTACCGGTAAAACAATATCAAATATTTATAAAATAGCTTTTCCATTTTTCTTACGGCTTATAGAATAATATCAATATCAATATATATATATATATATATATATATATATATATATATATATATATATATCAATTTTTATAATTGAGCTAATATTAATATAACAGTATATTGGAAAGATAAAATAAAATTTTAAATACGATCTGTTTAGAAGTAGATTTTTATGATCTTCCAACGGAGATTTGAGAAATTTAATATCCTAGGTACGTTGTAAGGATATATTCGATGAATAAAATTACTCTTACGCTCAACAGCGTAAATTTTACTTCGTGTATGTCGCCGCCTAAATGCATAATCTTATTAATAAAATAATAGTAATTATCAATCTATATTTACAGATTTTCACCAGTCGAGCGCAATTCTCCTTATTTGACAAATTTAATGAACGTTCATTAAAACAGAATACAGCTTTTATTTGAAAATCATAAACAAAAATATTGAATTACTATATAATATTAGTATGGTAGTAGTGATACAGCATTGATAGCATAATGTATGACGAATCAATCTGGCAAGATTTTTCATTTTTAACGTAATACTGGCTACGGCAAATGTGTACGTAATAAAAATTGAATTTTTGCTTTTCAATCGTACACTTGACCTACAAAATTTCGTCCACCGATTTCAAATTTTAATGAACTTATGAATGAAAATATACATTTAAAAGCTTACAAAATTGTTAAATAGCTAATCATTAATATGAATACACTGTATCATATAAGATTCTTATATGATTCTTAGTAAAGTAAATGTTTAAGACTTCATTTTTTATTATATATGGCATGACTAGTAATTAGAATAGTCTTTAAGAAACAAAATATTATTAATAAATATTAAAATTGTAATATCAATTATATTTTGTGTATTACTAATATGACAGGATACGATAAGGTTAGAATTTAATAATTAAGAATAAATAATACGATATTATGAAATGTTTAAAAAATTGTTATAAAAAATTCATGAAAAATACAACAAATATCTAATACGTCATAATTTTTCTATTAAAATTTAACATTAAGCCTTTTAAAACTATTGACTGTGAGAATTTGAAGTAATTTTTTTTATAAAAATACGGAAAGTAAGATAAGGAAGTTGAAAATAATATAAAATTATAGATCGAAAGTTAATTCTTAAAATTATATAAATAATGTTATCGTGATAAACTTTGATTTGATATTATCAAAATAAATTCTGAAGAAGAAAAGAACTCTGGTATGAATAGAATTCACCCTCCATAGTGTCTAAGAATTCTATCTAAAATAAAGTATCAAAATTTCTTTCTATAAACGTACATCTTTTCAAAATAATATATAACAATAAATATTATCAACTCCTTTCAGATGTCACAATAGGAAAAAACAAAATTTCAAAATGTCCGTTATTTCCTTTTAGAAAATAATGACATTTTCATGAGGTCACGAATGGGGATATTATGCATGTTTTACTTTTATTGACTTAAAGTAATCGTCTTATTTTACGAATAAAATATATCTAAATTAGAATTTTGTTAATACCGTTATGAGATAAAAGAGAGTAGAATAATATTGAGGAGACCAATTAACAATTTCACTAATAATAATTCCATTTTAACAATCTAAACGAATCGATCGCCGCCTCCAGACAAAATTAAACATTTCATACAACAGCAATAAATGACTTGAAAAGCCACCGCGCATCAATTATCAATTGTATTTTTATTAATTAATCATCTGCAGACGGGCATGTAATTGAAAGGGGCAAGCTAGATGAAAAATAATTATTAACTTGATCATCGGATCAAAACAGTACGCTCGTGTCATTGATCAAGGAATTCCAAGCGGCGCGATAATCTCGCTATCGTTTATCAGTCATCATCTTGTTTACCTACGAAAATCAAGAAGCAAACAACTGGCTCCTAAGAATCACGAAATTCATGAAAAATTCAAAGTACGCCGCCGCAGTTCATAAAACGTCTCGTCGACTGTACAAACCATCATTTTTATATCGGCCGGGAAGCGTTCTGTCATCATCGCCCGAGAAAAGTGATTTTCCTTCGGGATCTTTACGAGGAAGCGGGCCAATATGACCCAAACCTTCGATTACCAGTTACCCAAGACAAGCCAACTTTTACCCCAGCCATTTGCTTTTAAAGCACCCGATGCTAAATTCGCTTCGTTTTTCGCCACAGGCTTTACCCAATGCCAATAGCACGAATTCAATGGGAATAGCGTAGGTGATTTTCCAACTTTGTTTGGGATTGTTTTGAAACTTGGGCATCACAATCTTGTTCAAAATAGGTTAAATATGTCATTTAATTTTTAAAAATCCACTCTGTTTACATACTTGTTTAATGTGCATTGTGAATTAATTCTTAATACAAAGACTAATTGATTGCATAATGCATAATGCTTTAGCTCTGTTTATTAGAGTCCACTCCACAATTAATATTCATATTCATGAAAATTCTCATCAAAATATAACATTATGATTATTTCATCCATTACAATTTATAAAGAAAAAAATTAAAAAATAAAAATTTATTTCGGAATCTACAAAAATTTAATTTTTTATCAACAAACGCATCACTTCTTAACGCCAAATCGATGAAGTAAAAGTATAGAAAACAAAATCCATACAAACCTTTCATTTAATATGAGATTATCGAGATATATAAATATGTAAACATATATATCAACGGAATATAATTTACATTGTTTCCTATAGAATATTTTACATAATAATGTCAGAGCTACAGATTTTTGGATTTTAATGGCAAAGATTTCCCTATGGAAATCAAGAAAATTCTTAAAAACAAGAATTGAAAATAAGATGTTCAACAGAAATATACAACACTCGCGTAATATTTGTATCATGTAATATATGATAATAATATTCCTATTGTTGTTTATAAATTATAAAATTTACTTACATGTAAATTTGGCGAAATAAAAAAAGAGATAATTTGATAAAACTTATCGTAAAACATCGTGAGTAGAATCCAAGTCATCATTGGCTGGCTAAAAATTTGCGTAATACTTAATAATTATTATATAATGAATATTTTATAAACTCGAGTAAATAATACATTTTATATAAGGGATTTTATATAAAATTAATATAAAAAATATGTCATTAACGTATAATAAATGGAGAAAATCCTTACTTTGTTATAACTAATGCCATTACTCAAAACAAACATTCGCTATATTCGTACGTCACTTAAGTCTTACACTATTGATTAATTAATTTATTAAATTACTTTATGTTTGTGTATAAAAATAGTACTCGTGGTATTAAATAATAAATATAATCATAAAATAGCTTCAAGTAAATAAACAATATATGAAACAATGATAATTAACGATTTAGAATAAAATTTGCTTAAATCCGGTATTTTATGAATATAAGCTAAAAACTCGAAATGCTCCATTCGTACATCTTACGTTGGCTACGGATACCACGGAGAATTGTATTCGATGCATTTTAAACTGAGACCAGTGATATAACGATAAAAAGAGAATGAGGCAGACAGAGAGTGAGAGAGAAACAGCCTCTCGAAAGTCTCTTACAACACGAGGTTGAAACTTCTTAAATCGTGGACTCGCAGTTAAGCTGCATCGAGCGAATTCGACACGCAGAGCTTTATACTTCACTTTCTCCCCCCCCCCAACACTTTAAATCGGATTTTCTTTACGCGGATAGCCTCTTTTCAACAATCTTATGCTAGTTTTTACAGGTGATATTAACATACTAGATGATAAAACTTATTTTGCAATTATACTTAGCGTCATGCAGCTCCTTTGCCTGTGCCTCAATAAGAAGTATAAATATAATTTCAAGCTACTGCTTAGCGAAACGCAAAGTGTCAAAATTTATACCACGAGCCACTTATAATCGATAACGGATTATATGAACAAAAAATTTGCTTTTTTTAAATTGCAGCTATCGTTTAAAAATTCAACAGAATCTTTTAAAAACATGTCGGATACATGAACATTCATGATGACTCAAGTATTGATAAGTGCGACCGTAATTAGTAAAATACCCATACATTTTCAATGATATTAGCTCAATGTACATGTATATACTCATTATTATGTTTTCTCTTCTCTATTATATTTGTCATGGGAACGATAAACATTATAAAGCTCAATAAGAGGAAATAGTAGAAATTGTTCAATAAATTGACATGAGCTTCCAGTCACGAAAAACTTACCGTAATCTGCACTCTAATCGATATTTATAACTTTAACTTGTTTATACTCATACATACATTCTTTATCAAATAAGTTTGTCGCTACTTAACTTGGATGAAATTTTATATAAATTTATATAGTTGTTTGAAAACCAGAAATAGTGGCCACGATTCTTGACAAAATTTGTAAAAAAATTAAGGAGACGAAGAGGATTATACACGTAAATCTCAACGTCCATTTATAAAAAATCCTAATTTCGACATCTAAATGCATCCGACGTTTCGTCACGCGTTTATTCCAGATAATATAACCATTCGAGTTTAATCCTTCTGTTCCCAAACAGTTTTTCTTGTCTGCTCTCTCTCTCTCTCTCTCTCTCTCTCTCTCTCTCTCCTACTACCATCCTGTCTATCTATCTATTACTCTTACTCTTTCTTGTTCTACGTCCAATACTCTTTTTTTGCGCCTTTTTTCCCTCATTCATTTCAACGTATGAATTTCCTTCCTATCTTTCTTCTATATTACACTTGACTATTTTTAACCATTTTAACATCCATTTCTTCTATTTTCATTCGCGCTGATTTGAGAATTCCTTCACTTATTAATATTTACTTATATATTTCGAATTTTTATAAAGCGATTCTCGATTATATTTTTCGTATGCCATTAGTTTATTGTTTTCTTTCTGTAATTTAAAAATTAACACATAAATTTTTGGAATAGTAAATTCTATCGCATTTTATAAAAACCTAAATAATGATTAATAATAAAACTAGTAATTAATTATTTAAAACTTCATTTCTCTAAAATTGTTATTAGATAATCTAAATTATTCGTTTTCATTAAATTAAACAAGCATTTAGCTTTAAATTTAAAATTAAATGTAGTCAAGAGAATTATTATATTTTCAAAACTTCAAAACGAAAATTTTCAAATAATATTTTGTCTTAGAAATAGGCAAATAATAAAGGAAATAGATGTAAAATTTTTCGACTATACAAAATATACTGAACATAAGCATTCGATCTTTTAAAGATATATTTCATTTACATAAAATTATTAATTATAACAAACAAATTATTTCATGAATTATTTTCATTTACATTACAAACATATCCTAATAAAATAATAATATTTAAGATAAAGAACGTGATTTTTTTGTTATAATAAAACTAATAAATAAATAATATAATTTATATTATAATTTACAGTTGATTAAACATGTATAATGAATTTTCAGTTAAAAAAACATTAAATGCGCGCGAAATATTATTGTATTTCAATATTTTCTATTTAATCCAGTAATCGGCTATCATTAGATATTTCATTCTGCAGTGTTTAAATTTTCTTTCTATGAAATTTCTAAAGAATAAAAAAATTGATTAAACGTCGAATTAAGTGAAATTTGTTTGTATACATGGCAAGTTGATGTATAATGTTTCTTAAAAAGATTGCCACAATATTGCTTTCTTATAGTTGTTACTTAGGAATGTGAAAATTAGATATATATATATGAAAAACTATAGCTACCATAATTCGTCACATATTCTATTTGAGCTCTTAAATTTATATTCAACGATATATATTAAAATAATACTTAACAGTAAATGAAAATGTTTATTTATGTTAACTAGATTGTTTTTCATTAGTGTAAAATATAAAAAATAAATTTATATTATAATCATAGTATTTTATGAAAAATAAATTAAAAATATTACATTTACCTGAGACAGAGGACCGTTCTTCCATGGATTTATAAAAAAAAAAAACGTCAAAAATTTTATATCATTCATATCAATTAGCTAGTTTTGAGTGACAGTATCAGCTACGATTAAACAAGTCATACGTAGTTCGACTACTCAATTAATGAAAAACATCCAATATTGTCTTACGTATGTGATAATTAGCGGTTAATTGTAGAAGTAACGCGGAAGGAAGCAAGAGAAGGCTTAACTAGTTAAACGAGGAAAATAATAAGACGAGAATAAGCGGCTATAATAACCTCAAAATCAATGAATCCATCATCCGTTCAGCTTTAAACAGAGGTGGGAACAATTACCGCATGAAGACAAGCTGATCATGAGCTCCCTAAAAAGTGGCCTTCCTCCGAGGCTCTTTGGACGTTCGTCGTTGCGACCCTCTTACCCGAGGAACTCGACGTCCGGCAGTCATGTGCGATGCGATTAATCCGCATGCTCGAGGCTTTTTCAGAGACCTTCGAGCGCCTCGCAGTGCAGTACTGCTTATGTAAGCGGAATAAGCTGCGAGATTTGAAAGGTCGTATGTGCACTATTGTTCGCGGGAATCGCCTTGGACCGTCGGAAATTTTTATAATCGCCTTAGCAGACACTTTTCCGCGTTGTCAGATTTCGTACTTCGATGCGTCTCCATAACTTGGACCCAACTGACTCCAACAGTCTGTCTCCTTGAGATTCATTTTTTTGTTTTTTTTTTTTGGTTTTTTTGTTTTTTTTTTTTTGTTAATACGAAGATATAATGACTTACTTGTAAATATCGTGAACATTGCGTACTTTATTATGGCTTTAGTTCAGCGACTATTGCGTTTATTTTCATTCTATTATTCCTTCTCCAAGTGATTTTCCAATAACTGTATTAATAACGTTAACACGTGTTGAAAATTATAAAAGTTATGTAGTGAAATCGATACAGAAACTTTATATAAATTATTCATTATTAAAAATCTTACTCACATTGATGATACCTAGAAAAAAATATAGCTCTAATATATTTTATACTTTATTTCATTCAGCTAACAGCTAGTATATAATATAGAAGAGTAGGGCTGTTTTAATCTATTGTTTATTATTAAAGGAAATATAAAAATTATTATTCCAAAGATCGATTTTAAAACAATCAAACATAACAAGCCACAACGACCTGCATTTTCGTAAAATCTGCAAAAAAATATACTTTATCAACTTATATAAAACGAGAAAAACATTATTCAAGGTTAAAATATAGCTTTTACATCTGTTACTTAAAATTCAATTTAATAAAATGAAACGATAAAGTGTAATCATTAAATTAAAAAAAAAAAAAAAAAAAAAAAAAAAAATTAATCAACATTAATAAATGTCAAGTATAGTAAAAAATTTTCAAAAGCGTTTTCTCTTGAGGATGTCTGGAAGAAAATACAACTATTCTTGGTAAATTTGGCTTAAGAGACACGGATTTCATGAAAAGTAGGAAGAATACAAATTTTAATCCAAATATTTTTATTTTACCTTATTTGGAAATGTATGGGAAAATTTGAAGCGATTTGCCAATTTAAAACCACTGCACTGCTTGCTCTTATTTATGAAATAATTAAACAAATAACATTTATGAAAACATTTATAATTAACTGAATTGTATAATTGACAATTTATCAAATTAATTATTATTAAAATCCAAAATTAAATAAAGGACTGTGATAAATGTATGATAGTGAAGTAAGGTAATTGAATATGTAAGGTCTAAATGAATTTAATGTTATGTAAATTCGTGTTACAAAAGTTTTACTTACAATAAATAATGCATTAATTTATATAAAACAATAAAAAACAAAGATTCTAATTATAATCGTATAAAGTAGTTTTAAAGATGAAAAGCTTTATTATCATAATTTTGACTTACAACCAATGAAAAAAAAAAAATAAATAAATAAACAAATAAAATAATAATAATAATAAATAAATAAGAAAAAAAGAAATCATTTGATATTCAAAATATAAATTCATTAAAAATATACACAAATTAATTATCAGTAATTTCCAAATAAATGTATTAAATTGAAGTATCAAATTTAGGGAAAAATAAAGTGTGTTCAAATTATGAAATAATTGTCAGGAAATTAATTTAAAAAAAATGTTCAAATATAAAACTGACATGTAATTTGAAAAATAAGTAAATTTAAAACTATAATAAAATGACGAAGCATTTTCATAAAATTTCTTTATTTCTGATACATTATTATTATTATGTAAATCGACATAATAAAATAAGATTTTACGGTAATTCATAAATTTCGGTATTGAAACTTTATTTAAGGAAAAACAAATAAATCCTATAAATCCAATGAATTTTTACCTAAAGGTAATATTAAATAAAAAATAATCTTATAATTTACGCTATCATTAATTTTATTCTGCAGTCTTCGTTAAAATCCCTATTATCAAATTTTATATCACATATGCGTGACGATGGGGATAAATCAATGGCATAAAACTGGACTGAACTCGCAGTTAAGCGAAATCTGGTAAATTGTGAAAGTAAAAGAGTCGAAGAGTTGAAAGAGAAAAATTATTAAAAAAGCCGAAAAAGAGAAAAATAGTATCAGTTTTAAACGTTGGCTAGCAGCACTTCCGTTTTAATAATACGTCGAAAAAATCCCTCACACCGCAATGACGAAGTCTCTCTCTCTCTCTCTCTCTCTCTACTTGTATCTATCTATTACTTAACTACATATGTGTCACTGTTCATTTTTTAACTTCTCTATCTCTCATTTTCGAAGTAATCGTCGTTAACCGTCCATTCTTTATAGAAGCCTTGCTTAAACAATCATCATAAATTTGTGTTTTATCTCTCATTTTATGTATATCAATTTTTAGAATTTTTACATATTATTAGGTTATTTCTTATTTTATATGTCAATTTCATTCTACATCTAATTCATTTATTCTCTTTATGCCATATAAGGAAGTGTAATAGCAACTCTATATAATAAATATAGTCGATAATACATTTAATAATAATTTCATCAAGTCTTTATTAATCAACTGTATTTGCCGAAACATGATATTATTCATAAATTTATTTATTCTACGTAGCTATATAATATTCATAAAAATAATTCAATTTCTCAATATTGTGAGATATATCAAGGCCGTGAATATAGTCTGGCAGTAAGTACTTACTCTCTTTCATCTCGTTTCACAGATTACCTGGGCAATGAGTGTGAAAAGATGCTGCGGTGAAGCAGTCTTCGTTTAACATTAGTCAAAAGGTTATCAAAATTAAACCTCGAGGCGTCTTCAGCGTCAAATTAGAAATAAAGCAGTGAATGAAGTAAGGTAGAAAAAAGAGGAAGAAACCACGAGAGAGAAAACGCCTCATTTTACATTGAGTGAGTAAGAAAACCAACGGACATGTCTGCCTTAGTCCTTCTTTTTTCTTACATGAAAATTTTACGTCATTGTTTTTTTTATATTTATAATTTGCGGCACTTAATCCATTAAAGCCACTGCTTACTACCTAATTATTAATAATAACATTACAGTTTTATAATTGTTATAAAAACTTTAATAAAGCACAGGCGTAATAATTATCCGAGGAATTAACTATTTTCATAAGGAATAATGTTTTCATAGTATTAAAAAATATTTAAATGAACGATTAAATTCAAATTATTCGTAATTTAAGATTGAAAGAAATATATATATATACATAAATTATTATTATTCATATAATAAATATGTAGTAATAATAATGATTCGAACTGATTTTTACAATTACAAGCAAATATTTCAATATGTAAAATATTTTTTAAACAAATTTATGCTGAAACTTTCGTAATGCAATATTTGACAATTCATTTAATTATTAATTATAAATAATTACATTTCACATTGCTGTAAACTCGTAACTTACTAACAATGCTTGTAATTTGCTGTTTTCCAAATAAGCAAGTAAATTAATAAAAATGAATAAAATGAATAAAATTCATCCAACTAATTCGTTGTAATATTTTGTAATTCGCATTATTTTCGTGTAAAATTCGACTCCTCTAATCGTAAAAAATCCAAATAATACTGATCGTTTAATATCAATTACGGATTCATTGTAAAGGTTTGGATGAATCGATTCTTCTGCTACCTGTCCTACTTCTACTATATCCATCGCTTTTTCTTCCCTCTCTCGTCTGTAGTTGACTACTCGCTTCAATCGCCAATCATCGTCCGATTTATTATTTATGCCGCGAGACTTTATTAATATTTGAATGTCAGCTAACCACAAACAATGTACATCCTAATAGTGGACGTTATACATTACCGATTTTGTAATGTAATGTAATGTAACGAAAAATTATTCATAATTTATCAATCGCGGTAAATTTTTCTTATTTTTTTTATAACATCGTAAAAATATTTAGTAATTTATAATATTTTTTGTTCTGATGATTCGAAAACTCTTGCTTTACACAGTATTTTAAGAGAGAAATTAATTTATTAATAAATTTATTCATGATCCATCGAGTCTCCTCTGATTCTGAAACAACTCTATCCTGCTAATGTAAAAATGAATTTTTTTCCTCCTTAATTCTCTTAATCGCATCATAAAATTATTAAATGCATCATAAAATTATTGTTATTAAACTATTATTGTACTTTCTGCGAAATTTTCTTATTAACATTATAATCACGTAGATAATGAGGAACTTGACTCTATGATAATTTACATGAATAATTTTTGGATTTAACACTGAATGATAAATTTTAATTGTTCAGAGAAAAAAAAAATCACATGCTTTATTTTAATTTACTTAATTTTTTTTTAATAAACAACAACGTCAACCACAAGAATAACAATAACAATGATAATAATTATTATAATATAGAGCATATATCAAAAGTCAGCTTTCTAGCTAAAATTAAATTTTCATCAAAGGGCAATCACTAAGCTAAATAACGCTTTTTCATAGCTAAATGCATTCAACGCTTAATTAGCAGAGTAGAGCGGAACATTTTCGATAAGTCGATAAGAAAGCCATGAAAATTACCATAATCAAAGGATTAATTAAAACCGAAATTTCGTTTCATGATATTCATATAAGTAGAAAACAAAATGCTCGCAGTTAATAAGAAATTGCCACCGCATCTAACCCAAATAGCGAGTTCACTTGAAATTTAAACGAGAAAAAAGTCTCAAAGAAGCTTGCAGAACTTACAAGTCACAAAGGTATTGCGCACATCCAAAGCTCCTTGTCTACAACCCAAAAAGCTCGCGCTCGATGAATCGCGGAATCATTTTGCGTTAACCTCCTCCAATGGAGAAAAATTAAAATGTAATAGCCTATTCCCCCGCCCCTCCCTCCCTCCCGCCCTCCACAAACCACCACCTAGCCCCTACCCCCTAACCCCTATCCCCTAAATCGTCATCTGTTTTCCGGCAGGTGGTGCTCGTGTCTAGGATGCGCTCGGCGTGTTCCCTAGACCTCGCGCCCACGAGAGGGACTGAAGCGGTAGAGGCCCGAGCCCTGGGAGGATGATAGATCACAAGCCGCAGATTCTACTGGCGCCGGCGCTGAGCAATAGCAGCTGCTGGCGCAGCCATCCCGGTGGCTTCGAGGCCCGCTGGCAGACGCCCGGCGTCGGCGAGCTCGTACGCGCCACCCTCGTCCTCCTCCTCAGCCTCGGTATCCTCGGCGCGAACCTCCTCGTTATCTGTGTCATCAACAGCAGAAGGTACCACAAGTACATTCACGCCCAGGTGAGTCCTTGAGAGCTGTCGTTCGGACCTACTTCGGACATCCGGAGTGATTGCTCAGGGCCAACATTGGTGAAAATTCGCGAAAAGGATTATAGTTGCCTAACGATCTCGCTCGCATTTACTTTACTTTATTCCTTTATTTATTCTTATGAAAGCTATCGAGCTACTGACACAACTTTATATCGTTCTCTTCTCAAAGCTCTTCTCAGCTCTTCTCTTCAAAGCTGTTTTTCCTTTTGATTCCGGTGGTTGGTCACGAACTGGCTCAAGGCACATCCCAGTGTATGAGCATTTCTTATCTTTTAAGCACATTAGACATTGTTTGTTTAACCATTAAAGGAATGTAATTACGAAGAAGCGTAATTAAATTTTAGTCTTCCTAAGGCAAGTATTCAAAGTCGTACCATTTTCTACGATTCACCACCGTACAACAATCCTATTATATTTATCGATTAAAAAATATAAGCTCAGTCACGTCATTTCTTAACGTATATAACACAATGGCATCCCGACTCCTAATAATCCATTCGAATTTTAAAAATAATTTTACGCTAAAAAGCCGAAAATACATCCAAGAGGCAAATAGATAAGTTTCTTAGGGACATTGACTCTCGAATACTATCTTATCTCAGCTACTTATAAAATTTTATCATTTCCAGTAAAAGCGTCTGTACACGAACACATGATTATCTCATCCAATGATGAGGTACACGTGACCTATAAGTCTAATTTTGCTAAGTAAATCGCATCCATTTGTTTACTTTATGTAATAATCATATATCAGTAAACGCCATATCAATGATAAATCCAGCAAAGAATAAATCACTCGATTAAAATAATTAAAAAAACAATAATAAACAATAATAATAATCTGTTCCTGATAAGACACTGTACATAAATACACTTGGGCACAGGCACACTTACATACATATGTGAATATATATATTTAAATGGAAGAATATACTTGGAAATAGCTTTTAAGATTCTCCAATGGCATAATAGTATTATTAGATTGAAAAAAATTCAATCCACAACAAAAGATTTTAATCGCTATTGTTTAATCGCTCTTCTTCGAATTAAAAATTTTTTAAATATCGTTAAAATCATCAAGTCAAGATTCATAATTTGGCAGTGCTATTTATTATTATTCATTTTTAACGAATCGTAGAATAAGAAAAATTATATCCATTATTTACGCCGCGATGTAATTTGTCAAACTCGAGGTAAGCTTAACGAGGCTCTTCATTAAAACAAAAAAAAAAAAAAAAAAAAAAAAAAAAGTTACAAACATATATTCTTTGGAATATGAAAGCTCGAATCGTTGAAATATATCGAATTTATTCCTCATCTAATTTGCTTTTATATAGCTGGAATAAAGTCGATCATAAACACCGTTTAGTACAATCGAATCCTCAATTTGTTCATTTCAATTCCTAAATGATACAGATTATTATTCCTTCATGCATAACTAGTATTTTCTTTCTTTCAATTACAATTTCGCCAAAATTATTTTAATGTTTCAATATTTTAATGATTCAACGATAAGTTACGTGAATTAATCATACGACATTTTCCAAATACTAATAAATACTTTAGATTATTAGATTTTTTTATATATAAACAGTTTACATTATATGATTTACCTATATATACATTATTTTACAAATATAATTCGTATAAAAGTCACGTATCTTTATTAATGATTATGATAACAGAATCCAAAAAGTCATTAATTTCAAAGAAAAATACCGAATAATGTTGAAAGAATATTATGTAATATGTGAATATAACATTTGTATAATTATTTTTAAAAAGTTTAAAATGTGTTTTCGCATGTACACGCATTTCTGTGCGATTAAAATTGTACATTTATACAATTATGAGAAATTGTGGATAAAAAAAAAAAATATATATATATATATATATATAACAATTTCATATGTACATATTAATAAAAATTTTTATAAATAGTAAGTTATACAATGACAAATAAACACGTGAATATATAAATACGTGAAGTGATTCTTTTAATGAAATAATTTAGACCAATATAAATGAATTTTTTAGCATTTAATTGTGCATCCTCAATCAGGATAAGTTCTCCTGAACGTGCATCTCCAATTATTATTTTCTTTCACACTTCCTTAGCTCTTTGTAATGTCTACAGACACGACCACGGCCGTATATCTATACTCTATATAGAATAAACAATTAGTATTAATAACTATAATTATTTTAATGTAGTTTTAAAATTTTATGTTTATATTTTATTTTTTTAATAAAATCTACATACTCTATATAGTACTTATTTAAAAAATTTCGCCATATTGAAAATCGTGGCTGAAAATATTCTTATTATTGTAGAATAATAATTAATTAAGCGAAGTATTATCACTATCATTTTTTTATCATAAATAGTTAGACGCGTATTAGTATTCTTAATGTATAAAGTTAAAAGTTTATTCGTGAATATAGAGAATTTTGAAGGGCATTCTAACTACATTTAAACGCATTATAAATTTACGTGAGTAGGTGCACTATGGGCTTGTTAGTTATACGTGTAATATTGTCGTGAAACCATCCAAACATTCTGGAAACTTGATCTGTCGCAAGGTGGCTCACTTGATAGTATCGCTATTGATGAACCAAATATTTTGATAACTTTTCATTAATTTTAAATGAGTTAAATTTTCGGTGCAAAAATGCAGAACCGAGCTTTGCTTAATAATTCGTTAAGCTACTCTTAAGAAGAGGAAATTTCATCATTCCAAAAGCATAATAACGAATTTAACAAATTATTATGCTTTCCAATCATTATAGCTATTTCTGATAATCACATCCACAAAATTATGTTATAATACTTGTAAAAAATAAAAAATAAAAAAAGAAAAGAAAAGAAAAAAAAGAAAGAAAAAAAAAAGAAAAGAAAAACAAGACTTAGACTAAATTTATATATTATTATGAGAAATGTATTTGTAATTAATATTTCAAATGTTATATTATTATTGCTTCTTCACTCTATCGGTCCATTAATTTTTATAATTTTTCAATATATATTGATTATGAATTCCAGCACTAAATGTTTAATTTGTCATTATTGACACTTATCCTATTATTAGGATTCAAGCGAACTTATCAAAACAAATCTTGAAACATTTAGTAGTGAACAATATAATATTGTCAAATATCATTATACATATGTATTTTATAAGCGCACACAATGAAAAGATATAATATTGTAAATAGGCTTATGAGCATTAGATGTCGAAAATTAAAATATCAACTCGACTTTTATATATTTAATTTTAATAACTTAAAACATATTTATGCTACGTACATAATTTATTTTCAATTTTATCTATAATATTTATCAAATTACTTTAAAGGCCAATAAAAAAATTTATAATATTATATATAAGTTCATTATTATTATTATTATTATTATTATTATTATTATTATTATTATTATTATTATTATTATTATTATTTATTATTATTATTGATTATTATTTATTATTATTATTATTTACATTGCGCTTAATACAATATATGATATTTTTATACTAAATGAAATTCAAATTATAAAAATTTACAAGATAATATGGATAAAAAATAAAAAATAAAAATATTCATGCACGAATTATGAATATTCTCCTATAGAAGCTATATTTAATCGATTAATAAACATAAATAATATATTCAATTAGAATATAAATTTTTCCAATATCATGTTACGAGAAAGTAATATAGCGCGTCAATTAGTGGCATATCACATGATTATAAAAATGTATATTCAAAAATTGAAAACGAATTTTAAATTATAATTAATAAATTTAATATTTATCATTGATTCGAGTGCATTTGAATGAATTTCCAGAGAGTCGGATAATAGGAAAAAGTTACTTGGTTATTTTATGCCTAGAAATGCTTATGAATCAAGTTGTTCGTGATTATTTACAATGATATAAACGAGTATTAGAGGCTAAGGAAGCCTTTGAGTAGCGACATACATCAAGAAATAATAATCCCAAGCAAACGATAATTTACCCTTGCAATTTTCATGTGTTACCGATCCGCCGACAGCCACGATATTTACTGACAAGTTTGGCGAGCAATGACCTCGCGATCGGCCTCCTGGTGACGCCCTTCGGCTTCGTGCCCGCCATATACAGCTGTTGGCCATACGGCGAGGTGATTTGCCAGATCCAGGTATGTAATCACTAATTATTTTTCCAATCCTTTGGTCAATCAATGATTTATTAGAACGTACATTCTTACTTTCTTTTTTTCTTTACCTTTCTTTTTTTTTTTTTTCTTTTCTTTTTAATAAGTGAGCATTGGGATAACGAGACGATTGAAGGCCTTTGCATTGAAGGGATTTGCGATATAGTATTTTCTGAATTATAATAGGTACTGTATAATGGTAGGACGCAGCAAACGTTCGTTTGTTAATATCATTAAAATGTATGCGAGTAATTTGGCTAAGTGAGCATGAGCAGTCGAATGCATCCTATTCACTTTTCCATTTTCAATATTAACGATCTCACGATCTCCCAATGTGAATATTTCGATTAAACTGATTATGAATTTCAAATGTAAATAAAGAATTCATGCATTATGGGGCTGATTAAGCAAATTAACATAATCACATTTTAACGTAGTAATTTAGGCAATTAATAAATTATTTTATTATTTATCAAATATTTTCCTAATTGCTACACATGGTGATATTAAGATTATTATAGAAAATAAAATCATCAACATCATCAGCACAATATGTATATATGCGCATGCGTGTGTGCATGAATGTATTTATATAACATATAACAACAAGTTATAAATATACCTTGTTAATATTATAAAGTGATAATTTTAAATTAAAAAAGAATTATTATCATTTCAAATTATAATGAAGATCATATTGTTTTGTTTGTAGGAAACGTAAAACTGTAAGTTGTTCAAATATTTTAAAAATCAGTATGATTAAATTTAATTTAGATGAATTTATTTATATCAAATTTTATTTTTTAATGTGTAACATATTAAAAAGAATAATTTAATATTATAAATGTATAAGGTTTGATTTAAAAATTGTTATAAATTAACGATTAGAATTATCAAGAATTTAAACTTCCTTTATTATATATGCACATATATATATATATATATATATATATATATATATGTATATGTGTGTATATTGCCAATTTGATTAATAATATGTATATTTTAAAACACTTTTTATAATCGATATTGAAATAGAAAACTTAATTTAAAATAAAAAATTTAAGAATTAATAATATAACGAATACCGATTGTGATATTGGAATCTGTGAAAAGGACATCGTGTAATACCTTCTTTTTTTAAGAAAATCTTAATGCAATTTGAAAGGAGGCCAAGCAACGTTCTGATTCTCCGGCTCCACTCGTTAATTCCCGCCAATAACTCTTTCATTGGACTAATAAACTAGCAGACGACGATTTCATTTCTTCATTCTCCAGCTCTTCATCAATTCCTTCTTATCCTCTTTCGCACTTCGTCTGAATTTCTACTTTTTCACCATAATTGTCTATCTCTTCTAATTTTACTGCCTTAGTTTTTTCATTTTAATTTTTCAGGCTTGAATTAAAATTTGCTTTTCTCTCTTTATATTTTACATCATTTGTATCTTCTTATTTGATATGATGTAACTTTTTTAATTCACTTCGGTTTTCCAGCATTTTTCATATTCACCTTCTCTGCATTTTTAAAACTCTCATGCGATCTCATTGACCAAATTTATAAATATAAATATTTTATCTACCTTTAATATTTCTACTTTAATAAAAAAATTTTCAATATTCCAAACAAAATTATAAATGATTGTTCAAGTTTTTATAAATATTGCAATGAAACAAATTTTTTTTTAAATAAAATAATATTAGAAATTATTAGAACGCAAAATTAAGCAAAAAAATACAATAAATAACATATTTTGAAATTACATTTAAAAAATTATTGATAAAGCTAATTTTTATTATAATATAATTAATATTAATTGATTAATTTTTAATACTAAGATAGTTTAAAAATTTGTAAATAATACAATTATAAAGCATAAATATATCATGTATATTAAAATATATATATCATAGTTTTTTTTATATTTTTCAACATAATTTAGCATAATTTTTCATATGAACTTTTTCTTGGATATACTTTGGCATTATTAATATGTTTTCTTTTCAGCTTTTGTGCCTTTGTCATTTTTAGACATTTTCCGTCTTTTCCTATTACACAATTTATTTACTTTTATTTCATTAATCCTGACATATATTTTTTTTCTATCCCTTCTCAATCTGTCCTCCTCCGTCTCTCTCTCTCTCTCTCTCTCTTTCTTACTGTTCCTAATACACTTTTTCAGTATAAAATAATTGTATACTTCATTTTTATGTATTTTTAATTTAATAAAATTTTCTTACAATACTTTAAAAAATTCTACTTTTTAGATATGTTAGTGATTAATAATATTTTTAGAAAATAACATACATAAGGAATTTCATCGCTATTATTAAATAGCACAGTTATATGAAGAATGTATTTCGAGATTTTGATTATCCATGTATCCTTTATAAAATACTTGAAAAAAAAAAATAGAATTGAATTTCCTATACAGTAGAAATTTAAGTTATCTCTTACTGAATTATGGAGAACGGAATAACGGAAAAGTACGGAATCTCGAAATACATAAGAAAAATGGTTTAATCAAGTAAATGAGATTCGATCATTAATCGATCATATCGATCATCAGCCAATTATATCATCCACTAAAAACATCACATAAAAATTATTTGATACAATTCACAAGTAAAAAATTTTCATTCGGTCAACAAATGGAACATATAACTCTTGTACAAGTTTTAACTTTCTTCTTTATTTCTCAGCCTTTTAGTTTTATCTTCTACTCGTGCCAGTGTATTTTCTCTCCTTCTTTGCCTTATAGCATGAGCGCATAAATCTTACAATTCACTAAAGGTAGCTATAGGTAAGTGAGAGTAAAAAAGACAGAGAGACCGAGAGGAAATTGCCATCAGGTGCTCAGGCCACTTCCGGGATGGGAAAGAGGCAGAGGCACGTTATCGAGTTCCTGGTAATAATCTCGGTGGCAACGATGGCGGCAACGAACCACTGATTTGTGGTATGGTCTCTCTCACTCACTCCCCCTTACTCTCTCAATCTTTCTATATTTCTTGATTTCCTAGTAGAGTAATGGCAGCAGCGGCATTAATGGCAACACGCCGATGTTACCAGTGGTTACAATCAGGTATGGGTCAGACCTAGTTTGCGTCCATACTAGCCATCTTAACTTATTTTATCGAGTGCACGTCAAGATTTTTCTTAGTGCAACTACAAAATTATATCATTTTTAGTCATTTATATGGCGTTCTCTATAATTTATTATAATTCTACCTATTGACAACCTTGATAAATCTTGATTTGACATTGAGATAGGCTCGATATAATCCTTTAATGATAAATTTTCTTAATTTCCGATTTAACACTCCTTTATATAATTGCAATTTATGAAAATATTCCACATACATTTGGAATATTAAGACTTGTCTTGTTGAAAATTTAGAATTTAAATATTTTATGTTATTTTACATTACACTAATAGTTTGTCCTTATAGAAAATTGAGAATAAATTTTTTTTGCTTTGCGATAGAAATATAATAAAATGCAAATATTTCTCTTAATATTGATAATTAAACTACTCCTAATAATTCAAAAATAAAAAATATTATTTAAAATTTAAATCTGTTTATAGACTATGATCAATCGATCATATGCATAAATTGGTGCATTACATTCACAGTACAAATTATATTCTATTAATGGAAAAGTTTTGATAAAACAATTATTTGAAAAAATTAATAACTTCTAATCTTGAATTGAAAAGATGTATTTCATAAAGCATTCCACAAATATTATAAAATTAACACATTTCGGAATAATCATTATATTTATATAAAACAATTTGAATAATCAACAATATATACTTAAACCAACAGTTTTTTTATTTCAATATTTTTTTAATGGATTATTGAAAGATAACTTGATACATACATAATTTATGTATTCATCTGCATATGTAAGATTTTTAAATACTAGGAATTCTGTCGTATGCCTCTTCTATTTAATTTAATATAATGTATTACTAAACGTCCCATAATATTGAAATGTAATATTATTTTAAAATGTAAAATATTGCTCCTTTTAATGAGTGAGTAGGATTATTTTAAATCTGTAAAAAGAATTGTTCAATTAAAATTAAAACATTAAAATATTGTAATATGCATATATTTTGGAAATTCTATTTTGGCCGACTGTTATTAATATAATATAATAAAATTAATATAATAAATTAATGGAATAAAAATAGCAAATAGATGTTTTCAGACACTTACAATATTTTATTAGACAAATAGTTATTCGCGGGAATTTTTATTTTCATTTCATTGATAATGCATTTTTGTATAATTAGCGTGGAAAAACAAACGAATGAAATATGATAGAAAATATACATATGACGCTTGTCGACTATTAAGTCAGTAATTTCCAGTATACTGATGGATGATTAATGTTTAGAATTTTTTGTAACAATATTTAAAATACAGTGGTAAGCAGTGATTGTTTGAATTATCTCACTCTTAAATTAAAATTAACAATATAATTCAACTGCGTATAAGTTTAATATTTTCAATGGTACTGACTTCGTATGTATACATTATGACAAAAACAGTAAATTTATATATTTACATCTGTATAAATAAATATTTATAATAACTTTTCCTATATAATTTTAGTGCCTATAAATTCAAATTCATGCTAAAAATTAATGTAATAGCGTAACATCGATAAAATAAAATTGTGATAAATTTGAAAGGTAGTTAAAATCTTATAATAAAATGTTATAAAATAAAAAATGTCAAAACAAAAACATTAATTTAATGAAATAAGTACATATTGAATAAATGTATTAAGAATTTTAAAAGAAATTTAAATATGTTCAGATTTATAGAGTAGATACAAAATTTAATATATAACCGAGATGGACAAATTGATTAATTTATTTTAGCTCCTATCATTTTAATCTATTAAAATTGAAAAATATTAATAATTTTGAGAATCCACAACCCGATTCATCTATTAATGTTTATTTTGTTTTAGTCGTTAAACTTATGTATAAATATGCATTTAAATTCGTAAGAATATAAATATATAATAAAGTTATGGTTCTATGACTAATCAATACTATTTTCTAAATATTACATTAGAAATCCTTAGGTTAATTAGAGATCAAGTTTAACGTCTAGAAATCTAGGAAATGGATAAATAAATATGATAATAAACATTTATCTATATATTAATTTGTCTTCAATATATTATAACCACAATCAGTAACATCACTGTCACTCATTATCAACATTGTCAGATTTTTTATTCTCTTAAATAAAAAAAAAAATGATCTAATATTTGAAAATAATGTAAAGAATTTTGGTAGAAACTAGATCATTGAATATAAAGAGTCGACCTAGTACAATTTCATGGATATTAACATTTATTGTTTAAACGCCATTAAAGATATAATTTAATCCCTTAAACTCCCATATAATTTAAACTTCCGATACATATTGTCTATGTATATGTATATATAATACCAATAATATAAATAGCTGATCATAGATATTAAATTATTGGATATTTTGTATAATAAAATGGCACTATTGAAATATGGGAGAAGTTAATCATGAATTTTTACGATAACGAATTTCTTGACCAATTCTTAATTGTATATAAATAATATTTTTAACATATCATTTGGTTAATGATTTATAAATTTTTATTAAAGATACTATAATCTCAAAATATTTTTAAGTTTATTAAGTAATTATACAAAATTATAAATGTCTAGTATTTATCAATAACATTGATGAAATTTGAATAACTTTTTAGATAATTAATATACCTAGAAAAATATCTAATTAAATTATAAAATTATCTTTAACGATTTATTTTTCATGATAAGACAAGAATATTATAACATAATAGTTGAAACATGATAAATGCTTCGACTATCGTATTTTCTTCAACTATGGAATTTTCTTATGTAATAGTATCACTCATTGCCAGACTTATCGTTTATTTTATAATATTACTCATTGCATTATTGTAATACTCCGAATTAAAATTAAAAACTGAAACTATGTATTCGCTTCCTAGATCAAATACAGAATTTTTGTTTCCAATCTATTTCTACTACTTTACAATACATAATTATGTTTCGTTAAAGAATAAAATTATTAATTGAACGTGTATGTACATGATCAATGTCACTTAATGCTTCACAATGTAATAAAAACAATTGGAATGTGTAATAATGGACAAACCCCAATTTCTTATTGGACTATTTTTATTTTTTGACATACATCTGATTACACACTGTGTAATTCTAATGACAAAATTCTTTTCTTGAAGCGAAAACTCTCTGGTAACATTTGCTATTCCACTAATAGTATGTCGAAAATATCAAATTGATTTCCATTATAACGTTTCTCTTAAATTTTTCATCAAAAATACTATAAAAAATATAAAAATTAATTTACATGCCATTTATTCCTTGAATATAATCTTCGATATTATAATTTTCACAAAATCTTAAAGTGAATTGTAATGTCGTTTAATAAAATATTAAATTTTGCCGCATTCTTCAAATTATAGAGCATAAAGTATTTGAGAAATTTTTAAAAGATACAAATTTATAAAGAGAAATCCATTTTAATACTTCATTAAAAATTTCACATCTTTATACAAACAAATAGGTATGTAATAGGTTTGATATGTTGAAAAATTAGAAAGAATAAATTGAAATCTGAGCACAAATATATACACATTTTTTTTTTCAAATAAAAATATTATTATTTAATGATATAAATATACAAATAATATTATAATTTAAATTATACTCTAAGAATGAAAAAGAAAAATTATAGAATTAATATTAGTCGACAATCGTTTAGTTAAATAATAAATTTTTGTTAACCTTCAGTTTAATCGACAAATATATATTTTGTTAGATAAAATTTTTTTCTAATTACTATATTTTATTTAATATAACTTTTTAAAATAAAAGTAAAAATATACAATTATATTATGATTATAGTTCAATTCTTGGAAAAGAATTTTACGTTTCGATATACATGAAATTCATTGAAACATTGTATTAATTATAATTACATTTTTATGAATATTCAAGCAAATGTTGATGTCGCGCAGATTTAAATTACGGCAGTTAAGTATCGCATAGCAAAAATTTTTCCTCTAAATTAGTCATCTACGGTAGAAATAAATAATTCGCTGTTGATTTACAGCTCTTAAGTGTTAATAAATTTCATTAATTGTAATTATTTTTAAAACCATATAATACTAAAATCTAAGTATTAGTAAATAGTAAGAAATTTGGTCATACGAGAGATAATATAATATTGAAGAATGTAAACAACAGAATTGATGCATCAATAGAAAACAAGTAGATATGAAATTGTTTATAAATTAAACATATTTTCTTGCTGAAATTCATGCCTCTGATATGCGAGATTCTTAAAACAAAATTATCCGATAAAAGGGTTTTTCTCGAGTGTATGCTTTTTAGAACAAGGAAGCCAAGGTCAATAAACCGCTGCAACGCTTGAAAGCTGAAGAAACACAGACTTTGATCTTTGTATTTCTAAGCTCCCAGCTTGCTTTATTGATTCGCTCGTATTTTACATTTTAAATATACTTCAATTATTCTCAAAATATAAAATAGAAACTTACTTTGAAGTGAATATTGCTAAATAACTATTTTCATGTTTTTTTTTTTTTTACTATTATTATTATTATATCTTGATTCGTAGTTGTTATTATCGTTTGCTGAAAAATATTCAAAATATAAGTTTTTTTTTTTCATTTAAACTTATTACTTAAATGCATTAGTAGATTACTAGAAATATATATATTTATATTATAATTAAAATTTAATTAAATTCTTAACTAATTACAACATTACAAATGTCGACGATAAATTAGTATTAATAAATAAGAAAATATACAACGAAGAATTTAATTATATTAATTATTTATTATATATTATATTAGTTATTGATATTATTAATATTATTCCAAAAACAAAACAAAAAAAAAACAAAAAAAAAAAAACTTAGTCATTTTACATATATTTTAGTCTACGTCTAAATGGATAGAATTATTGTATATAAGAAAATTTTATATAAAATTATTGAATTAACTTAACATTTATTTTGTATATAATAATAATCGGACTACGGTTTTTCTTTTACTCAAGTTGAAACAAATCATACAATTCAGGATTATCAATATCGCATGTTTTCTCAGTTTTATATTATAAGATCATATTTTCTGCAATGTCCAACATATTACGGACCATTCCACGCGACCTTATGGTCTATATCCATTGATCGATCCATAAATTTAATGTCCTGCCACTTCAGCTTCCTCATTTCTCTTAACCTTTTAATTCATTAATTGTAACTACATTCTTCCCCTTAGACGATTAATATTTCACTCGTGTAGAGAAAAAGATCTTTCAAAGCTAGAAAAATCTGATAGCATTTCCAAGAAAAGGGATATTTTCATTAATTATTTTCGACTTTTTGTATTAGACAACTTATATTTTACATTATTTTAAAGATTATAATGCTTACCGTGATTTTGAAAAAAATCTATTATTCTCCGGTAATTATCTTTTATATGATAATGTTATATGATTTATTTATATGGTTTAATATCAATTTGCACAAGCTAAATTAACTTTTGTTTAAAAATGTATTGATTTCATTTCTTAGAATTATCCTTTAGCTACCATAGTTGGAAGTTTTGATGAATTGAAATGAAATATAATGAAGTTGATTGGAACAAAGGAATAATTAAGAGTAACATTAAGCGATGTGAAGCCTGTAAGTCTAAGCAGATAGCAACAAACGTACTCAAAGTAAAAGGTCATAAGTTGTCCAAATGCTTTATTTCCGTTTTTCTCTCTTCGTTTTCCTCAAAATGAAAATTAAAAAAAATAAAAAAATAAAAAAATAAAAAATTATTTGAAGATGCTTGAACTAGCCGTGCTTCGACTCCTCGTAAAACGCGGGATCTCTTTTCCCTTTCTAAACTGTATTTACGCCCTCAATACGGCTGTCCACGACTCCATCATCGTGCCGTCCCTTGGGCTTTTTTTTTTTTTTTTTTCACATCTTAAATGCACATTGCCGCTTTATCCGAACCTCATACTTCGTAGCTTCTATGAAGCCGCTACTACGACTATAAATGTAGGTCATCTGTTTCTTAGTGTGCCGTAGTGGTTGATAGAATTATCTTGCCGGTCATTGGTAATTTACAAGGATATAAAATTTCCAAACATAAGCGATGCAATTCTTATAGAAGAAACATGAATCATGAGATATGTAAACGAAAAGCTAGACGAAAGTTTAACTACATTTTCTGATGTTTTTCTCGTTGTCCAACTATTCACTCCATATAAAATTGATGATTCCTATCAAATTTAGTGACTATTGTTAAAAAAAGCATTGGTTATACATTAATAATCAATAATTATTCATTTATATTACTGAAAAATAAGATTCAAACTCAAAATACTAAATTCGGAGATGCTATTTGGAACTTGGAGTGAAACATTAAGAAAGTCGATGACATTCAAGTTGCTGTTGAGCGACACCTTTAGCTGACCTAACACTTATAATATTTTTCACTAATACATTCCCGTACATAATACACATTTCATAGAGCTGTGAAAACTTTAATGACGTATTGAAGAAGCAAACGTTGCCATAAATATGAGCGATTTTAACATATGGCAGTAGCATCAACAGGGCCAAAAGCACATGCCACTCTTAAATCTATGTAAAACAAAAAAAAAAAAAAAACAACAAAAGAAAACAAAAAAAACTCATCGCTACGAGCTTCGTAATGTGACAAACAGGATTCTACATCTCACATCCCCATTGAGCAAGTAATTGCGGAAAGTTCGAGGCTTCCGAAGTACTCTCCACCCACTAAACGATCACTAAAGTTCCAGTCGTGTTACGGTCGGGGCACGTGGCTGATGTCCGTTACCCCTCTTATGAATAAGCTCTTCTCCACCCGCATAAAACACGAATATCCGCATGTGTATGTGCTTTCATATATAAGGCAGAAATATAATAATTTTTTCGAATAAGCCCGTAAATGGTTAATTTAGCGCATGAAAATATTTCTTAAAATGGTGTTAAATTTTACTAATAAAATAGATATAAAATAATCGGTGAAACTATGTCAAAATGTATATAAAAGCTTTCGTTTCGATAACATTCCATAAACGTTCGTTGGTACATGCGAAATCAAAGAGAAACCTTTCTAATCTTAAAAGTCAAGAAAATTTTCATATCTGACAATACTGATGAAAATTATTTATGTAAAATATATGAATGAATGAATGAGGAATAATTACATTAATTAATATAAATTGAATATGTTAATTAAGTTATGATAACGATATATAGTAAAATATACCATATTACGCATAAAAATTATTAAACAAGTAAAATTGTTTTAAAATAAATGCATTTACTTTTTATAAGAGATTGTAAGAAAAAATAGAATTTTTAGAATAATTGATTATTACGATCTTATGTTAAAGATGACTAGTTATTAAGATAAAAATTCTATTAACCTAAAACTTAATGGAAAATCTTTAAGAGATGTAGTCTTATTATAAGTATGTATATGTAAAATAAAATTTGTAACCAAAATATTGCAAATATAAAATTGTCGCTAACTGATTATTATTAATCATTGTCATTGTTACTTATGGACTTAATTTATGAGATATCATAAAACTTTGTAGTATACATTGTAGTGTAAAATAATAATTTCTCTTATCTCTTAAACATAAACGCATCAGACAACAAAATTACAGATGAAAACAAATTATTGTAAATTCAAGTATTACTAAAAATTAATAAAAAAAAACTAAAATCAATATTTATTAATGAGTGGCTATTTACAATTCCATAGATATAGTCTTAAATTTAACAATATAACAAACATTCATCAATATAATAAATAATCTTATTGCTTCTTCCCAAATTATATGAATCAGAAACAATATTATATCCACTATGATCTTCAAATGTCAATTTTAGAAATCCCTAATCAATATCAGATCAGTAAATTATCTTATATATTTATTAAACAAATATATTGAATTTAATTACATAGCAATACCCCGAATAACTATTTATCTACTTATTTATTCTACTTTTTTTTTCAAACCCTAACTAATATATTACCAATGTCTCAGACTGTCCAGCATTTACATCAATAACATATAACAAAAGAAGATTATTATTAAAGGCTCTCCTCGTTCTTCAAATATTTGTTCCTACTTGTAGACACAAATTATTGTATAATATAATCGAATAAAGGTCCTACAACTTGCCGTGGCGTTGAATTGGTTAAAATCAGGACAACAGTCGACAACAACTATGAGTATCCTAGTGACCGTTATTTACTAACCTTTCCCTCTCTCTCTCTCTCTCTCTCTCTCTCTCTCTCTCTCTCTCTCTATTACATTATTCGAGCTTTTTTTCTGGCTAACTGCCAATAGTTACCATAGTAACCATCTTAAATCTTTTTCGGACCATCATCCGTTTCTCTCTCTCTCTCTCTCTCTCTCTCTCTCTCTTTATATATATATATATATATTTTTTTTTTAGGATCGTCCTCTCTTCCTTACTACATCTGATGAATTCTCTAATTTATTTTACTTAAATGACTGTACTGAGGCTTATATTACAATTCAAATATAGAAAAATGTGTTATTTATTGTGTTATTCATAAATAATTGATATAAAAAATTAATTAAATGTATTTAATATACCGCTGTTTTATTATTGTAGTTTACTGTAATATTATTGCAATATTATTATAGTTGCATTATTTTTACGTTACACGTTTTATATAATATAGTAATTTTTGTCTCACGATAACATTAATTTTGCATAAAATTTTCACGAAAATATCTTATATATTCCTATATTGCAAAATTCTTAATCATTTCTATATTCCTAAAGAAATTCTAAACCAATAATTTTTCAAAGTGTATTTTATTCCCATCAAAAATGGAAATAATTTGTTTTTTATTACGTTTTTCCATTTAGATCGTTGAGATTTGAAAAAATAATCGTATAGGCCACTAGTTCGCTTCACTATAAATCTCATTTTATTCGTTTTCTACTTGATTTATTGCTTTCTTTTTATAATTAAGTCAGTACGTATGAAATATCTTAATAATAAATTACATTTATTACTTTAGATAGACGATTCTATGATATATGATTATACCTACAAATATAAATAACTACTCGTAAAGCATCGATAAAACTTAGGCTGAAATCTCAGATTTCATTTGAACAATCGGACAATAATCTTTTACGAAAATAAAGGAAATTAATATTAAATCATCTAAATAGAATAATTTCATGATGATTAAATAAAAATTAAAAATGATTAAATGGAAAAATTCTATGTATTTGAACATTGCTAGACTTTATTCGAACCCAAGTCAAATACAAATACCACCATTCTGCCTGATATTTTACATAAATCTATATACATTTATATCTACAATGAATATGCTTTAACATGAGTAATGTAAATAAAATTTTAAACTCTATTTATTTAAATATATAAATAAAATAAAATTAGTTTTTATAAAATTAACTGATATACAATTATTATGAATTAATTTATTAAAAGTTAAATTATTACATTACTGCATTCATATAAACATATATTTCAGAAAACTTTATGGATACTAATCACATACGCATATTTTATAATTAAAATAGACTTATAATTTTATTATAATAAATAATATTAAGTACAATGAATTGAATTAATTTCGTTATTAGCAATCGTTAATAATTTTAATTACACTTAAATATATTAATAAAACGGTAAGGTAATATACGGCGCAAAGAAATGTAATTGAAATTAAAATATTCGATTATATAACAATTCAAATAATAGTTTTAACGAGACAGATATTTTATTGCAAAAAATGCTCATAGTTTACGATACAATACGAATACTTTTGCTTTAGAATTAATTAATTCCAGTTATATTTATTTCATTTACAAATTCATATTTTCATTAACGTTTATTAATATATTTTTATGTATACTATGCTTTTTACACTATAATGTCCATGAAGTATATAGAGACAGTAAAGTTTATCTCTCCATAAGGGAGACATAAAATAATGTATCTCGTAAAAGGCTGCCTTCACTATAGAATTTATTATTTCATAGAATATTTAGCCATGTAAAAGTAACTTTACTAATATCGTTTATAAATATCGTTCTGAAAAATATTAAAAAAAAAAAAAAAAAGAAGAAGCAATCTTCGAAATCTCAACTCAATTAACAATTATTTAGTAGCTCACAATTCGTGAACTACATTGATTTTTTATTTAAAATATAGTTACTGCTACTTCAAAATTGATCTATCAGCATTGAAATAAATATAAATTTTCTTTTCCTGATCTTCATTTCTTATGCATTTATTTAAGCGAGAATAACAAATCACTTTATTCTATTTTTAAAATATCCAATAATAATAATGAGAAAAATGGTAGCTTTAATATTTGATTCTGTATAGTTTTTAAAGATAGGCTATAAACAATTCGGTCCAGACATCTAGTGTAGAATTTATTGAATACTTAAACGTTCAGTTAAGACTTACGATGATATATTTTCATTAAAAAGTACTAAATTAAGTATATGCAAAAACTTTTAGGAACAGAACTTTGAAATATCAATAAAACTATAAAAGTATTTCACGATATATAGAAGTTGGTGAATTGATAAAGGAAGATTATATTGCTGTTGACTATACGCAACACGAACTGGAGACTCTATTTTGAAATTAAACGAAAAAAGTGTAAATAACAATTTTAAATTTCGAAATTGTATTGAATTAAATTTTCAGAAAATATATACGTAATATTGTTGTATATATAAAGTAAATACAAAAAGTAAGCCTATTTGATGTTAGAAAATAATATTTATCTATATAATTATCAAGATATGTTTATCAAGAAATACTAAATGATACAGTATATATTTGCCTTTACACGAGTATATACATATTTAGTCATAACAACAACAACAACAACAACAAAAACAACAACAACAACAACAACAACAACAATAATAATAATAATTAAGGATATTATTATATTTAATAATCAATTAATGAAAGTATATTTTGCTCTATCCAAGCACATAATATATAATATAACATTAGAGAGATTTAAGGAGACTAATACACATAAAACGCATTAAGTGTATCTTCATCATATAGAAAAAAACAGATGCAGTCAATAGAAATGTAATTATAAGTCAGACATACGTGGCGTAATTCGTGAAGTAAGGGTAAATATGAAATTCTCAAATTTTCTTTACCAAACATTCTCAAATAAAAGGCACGTACCATTTATCAAAAATTTTCTAAAAATTTATTTTCAAAGAGCATTATTATTCCTTTATACCAAATTTGATAGTATTCGATTGCAATTTAGGGCGACTAAAGAATGACTAAAATATCATATAAACGATATCTAAGCACAATGATTTTAATTTCCATAATAATAAAACTATAATATTTAACAGTAATTTATAAATTTGCCTTTAAATTGTTAGCATAACGAAAATCTATTCTTTAAAACGTAAAATTAATTTTAAAGTTAACCTGCTATTATAAGCCCATAAATCAAGTAAATATTAATTAAATTATAATGTCCCTTTATATATTATTATTATAATTGTTTGCTAATTTATAATATTATTATAATAGTTGGTGAAATTTCTCCCTCCTACTTTCGAAATAATTAATCATGCCTTATACCTTCAATACATCGAACCAATGTTTGTCTAATAATTAATAAGACATTTTCATATGAATTTCTTTAAAAATCTCTTTAAAATATAATTAGCAATTATCGTTAATTGAATTCCTTCAATTTTTATGTAGACAGTTGCCAGGAAATTTAGAAAGTTTGAAGACATTTTGAAAGTAATCTATATAGGAGTTTAAATGTAAAACGTATTTTGCAGTGGCAGCCATGAGAGAGAGAATTTGTTTTTCAGAAAATGCACTTCTCTTATAGCTTCTTCAGAGTATTTCATGCTATAAAAAAAAAAATAAAAAAAAAAAAAAAAATAAAAATAAAAAAAAAAAATAAATAAATAAGAGTAGAAAGTGAAAAAATCGAAAATCCTAGGTAAAACAACGGAATTCTACTTGTGATTTGTAAAAACTTTTAAGAAGAATTTTGCAATGCTATCAAAGAAAATTACTTAATCACGAGTTTCGATAGCAATTCGTTAAAGTTTCAATCATTTATTATTCCGGCTTTTGTAAGCTCTTAAATTATTTATTATACTGTATAATTCATGTTATTTTATTTACCATAAATTCAACTAGTCGCTAATAATTATTTAGCAGGATATAGCTGTTGGATGAAAATATCCACTCACTGGCATTATTTTTATATTAAGTGTATCTTTTATGCAAAACTTGAATAAAGAAGGATATTAAGAATAACTTTAGTTGTTAACTAACTTTCAAAGAAAAAATTTCTTCGTTTCTAGAGTAATAATCTTGATACAATCCAGCAAAGTTTTTCAAAAATAAAAGAAAAAAAATCATATAACATGCATTATAAAGTAATCTGCGAACAGAATATACACGTACACTTACGCGAGTGTAAGCTCATTTTGCAAAACTCACGCAAGAAGCTCATACAAGCCTAACTACATTTCCTTACGTTTACGTAAACAGGCATAAGACTGCGATAGCATTAAAAGTAAAAACCCCTAGCATTTATACTATGCCAATATCAATTTGCTTATGTTTTAATCGAAGTACAACTGAGTAATTGCAATTTTCCTCTGATTATTTCGCTCGTCTTCTCACTCGCTCTCTCTCTCTCTCTCTCTCTCTCTCTCTCTCTCTCTCTCTCTCTGTCTGTCTCTCTGTCTGTCTCTTTTCATCTTTTGGTCGTTAAGTAGCACTAGAACAAGAATTTTTTACGCTATTTTCGTGTGTACATGGATGCTATCCTTGAGCATATATTCCAAAAGTGCATGAGAGTGCGAAACGCCGAGCTTTACGATAATCGTCGGCTCAGTACACAGTGAAAGCTTTCTTTTTCGTTTCTATTTCATTGTGTATATTCTGGCAATCTTTTAATCGAGATAAAAGCTAGCGTAGAGTAAGATATAGTTCTTTTTTTTTTTTTAAGTATAACGCCATTTGCAAAAGCTGAATTTTTTATTTCTATGTAAAATATTGTTTTTCTTTGTTTTTTTCTTGTTTTTTTTTTTTTTTTTGTTTTTTTGGTATTTTCATTTAACTATATTTTCCTCCAGTTTAAGGTCACATTTAAAAATTATGTCTACCGAGGAAGCAAGTATTCATTTTGCAGAAAACTAAAGCTAACTCGAGAGTGGAATGCCTCATTGTGAGCTTATATTATTAACATAATAAATCCAGATTTATTGCTAGAAAATAAGAAAATTGTCGGCTCGTAAAAGACTTAAATTACTTAGATCGAAAATCTTCCGTCTTCATACGTGAATTTCAAACAGGATTTCAAATAAAGACACTTATGGTCTTTACATTTAAAAATATAATTCATATAATTAAACTTGCCCAAACTTAATAATTAATTTATTAATAACTAATAAATTTAATAGTCTAACCGAATTCGTATCAATGTCTAATCGTAAAACTTTTATCATTTTTAAAATAACGTAATTTAAATTATCAATAAAATAGAGCGTATAAATGCATAAAAATAAAATTAATCAGGCACCACTTGATAATAACAAATTTAAATAAAGTAATATAATTAAATTCAAAGCCTACGTGAATAAAGTATTTATAACCAAAAGTTTATTTTTGTCTAAGAACACAATCAAAGAACGCATCTTTTTTAACTTTTGAAATAAAAAAAAAAAAAAAAAAAAAAAAAAAAAAAAAAAAAAAGAAAGAAAAAAAAAAGATCTAAATATTGACGCTGACATGAAACTTTAAAGCAATTAATTAATTCGCAAAATATCAGAGTTTAAATAAGAAAATTTAGCTGAGATTATAAGAACGAAATAGAATAAAATACGTTAATGTTCACCTAATCAGTCTAGTGGATTGGAAACGTTGTGATATCCGCGCAGCAATTTCTCGAAAATTTACCCACGTAATATTCAATTTCTAGTACCAAATTCTATCTTGTCTTTATTCAAGTTCAGCCTCCCAAATATATATATATATATATATATATATATATATCTATCGCTGTCAGTACTTTGTTTAAACCTAGTCATCTATACCTTTTTTTGTGCCTTGAACGGGCAAGCCTCGTCAATATGATAGAAAATTCTTTAAGTAGACAAATTCTATGACTCGGATATAAAACGATAAACACTTCACCTCAAATGACGATTTCATGTCATTAATAAATACTACCAGATATTCTCTGCATTATCCACTTTTCGTTGAAGTTGAGTAAAAGTTCATATCCCATGATTAGCTGCTTACATGGCGAGCTAGATGAAACTCCTAATATATTAATTAAATTATCAATTATATGTAATATAATGTAATATCGAATTAGAAAGATATGTAATGCATTCGGTATATAATTAATGTAAATTTAAGATGCAAATATAATTAAAGATTGTGGTTCAAGAGATTTTAGAATAGAACAATAATCGCCTATGTGGCAATATTATGGGTACGTGTGAGCATCGTGTCCATAATAATAATAATAATAATAATAATAATAATTTATACATTAAAAGATATTAATAATTAAAAGGACGATTCTTCTAAATAGCAAAAATAGGATGTATGTACGTATTAAAATTAAAAAAATAACTTAATACAAATCTAAAATTAAATAACAAATGTACATACATTTATATATTCTGAAAAATATTATAGAATAATACAAAAATAGTTTTCATTTACAAACATTATCGAGCATTAAAAGTATAATATGTAGATTAATAAGAATTTTAATAAATGATTATGCAATATATCTCGAATGTCTCGACTGAGACAATAAATAAGAACAATAATATACAAAAGAATGGAAAATTAAAATTAAACTTATAATATAAAGCAGTATGGTGAAATGTAGAGATATAAGAATTGTGGAATATATGGGAAAGATTGAAGACAAAAATGAAAGAGAGCATGAACTTTGTGTGGTAATGGAAATGGGAATAGAAAAGAAAAGTAGGTGATGTACAAGGGTACAACGTAAATTATTGTGCGAATTGTACATATGAAAATAACAAAGAAATACAATAAGAGAGAGAGAGAGAGAGAGAGAGAGAGAGAGATTGAGAGAGGGAGAGAATGAGAGTGGGATAAAGGAGAATAAACTATTCGTACAAACGGAAATCGTTTATCCTTCCTGTGCGATTCATTATGTATTCTGTCTCTTTCATAATGTGCAATTCAGCCCCGTTCGATCCGATTCTTTTATTCATTTTTATTAATAAAAGTTTTTATTAATAATAATTCGCTATTTTCTGTAAGTAAGAAATCTAAAAAATTGTCTCTATATCATTTCCTATTTAACAGTCCCTAATAAACTAAGAATGAAATTTCTTTAGAGATAAATATTTATCATAATACATATAGAAATATTAGTGTTTATCAAATATGGTAAGATAATTAATAAAGTATGTTTTATACAAGTATATTAAAATTTTTTATTGATTCTATGTTTTTTCGTGCATATTCTGTACAAAATATATTTAATTGTATACATTATTATAAATTAGCAGGTATAACGTTATATAATTGTAGTGATTTGTATGAATACATATAATTTATTAACCTTAACCATATTATTATTTGTATTCAGTGTGTGAAAAAAATTACTTTCTTAAATAACAGTTAGGAATTTTCAGCCACTGTCTTCTATACCATTAAATTGATCAAAAGCAATGATTTTCGTAATTTAATGAAAGGACATTGGATAATATTCAGTAATTATGTTATATTAAAATTTTTCGTTTGACACGTTAACTACAAATTTTGTTTTTACACATAAATTATATATATATATATATATATATATATATATAATATAATTTTATGGTACATTATGTGAGTGCGAATATCTATTTGTACATTAGCTTTGATTATACTTGAGAAATAATATCATACAAATATAAGAGTTTTTTTTGTTATTGATAATACTCAATTGTTATTGTTCATATTATATTACAATATAATTTACATAATAATGAGGTAAACGTTTAGTAATTTATAATATAGTCTGTATAAAAAGAAAAATCATTCCGTATATTTACATAACTTAAGAATATTATATTTAAATCAACAATGCAATAGATTTCCTAAACTCGCGCCAAAATTTACTACGAACAAACAAAAATAAAAATTAAATGACGAATCTTTTTTATTTATATATATATATATATATATATATATATTTTTTTTTTCTTGATTAATCACGATGATATAATTTATATAAATACTACCAATTCTAAAATGTCTTATTATAATGCCTATTATGGTAAAAAATATTGTTTAAAAAGGAAAATAATTCAACAGATTAGTCTCTACAATTTTTTAATGTAAATCTTCTTTCAATATTGTAATATTAGGATAAATATTTTTCCGAAATTTAAAAAGAAAATACTAAAATCAATCATTAATTTAGAAATACTTTTGATAATAATTCCTGTATTATTTATTGTACATCGTTAATCCGCATAAAACTCTAAAGCTTAAAAAATTTCTAAATATCTTGAATAGAAGAAAAAACTAATATAAAATGAAATATTCTAATCCCAATGTAATGTCATGAGTATATTAAAAAACTATTACCAGTAGTAAAATGAAGAAAAAGAACTATTGTTATTCTTTATATAAAGCCATAGTTGGAATGAATCATTATGGTTGAGATTTAATAAACAGTTATTAAACATACAATTTGCATTTGCAAACAAAAATTAAAACGCCAAACCGCAGCTTCCAGCCTGACTATCGGGAATTTGTCGTCTACTATTTTATTCAACCATTTTGATATTACCATCAGCGGTTATATTTCATCGCGTGAGAGCCTCGAGAAAAAAGTAAATCTAAAATAAAATAAATTTGAAATTTATAAAGCGATATGTATTATATTTGCAAAAAGATTGCAAATTACTGCAGCTATCGCAGGAGAGCTAATGTCCCAGTGCTCCAAAGATTTTTTCTATATTCCGATTAAATATTAAAAATAATACATTTAATACAACGCCTGAAAATAGTCTATTGACGAAGTAAAATAATTATTTAAAGTAATATTATGTATGTGATATAATGGATTTGATTAATATCGTTACCAGATGATTATAATAATTATTTCAAAGCAATTATTAAAAATAGTACAACGTATACATTATATTAAAAGCATAATTTTATCTCATATTATTAATAAAAATTCGATGTAAAAATTAAAAAACTTTCTTGTTTATAATCATTTGTATTAAACTTAAATATTTTTATTTTATGTAAAAGCGTATTGACAATTTTTTTGTACTATTTTTAAAACGACAGTAACTGATCGAATGAATATTTTATAAAAGAAAATAAAAATAAGATGCTGCATTTTTTTTTTTTGTTTTTTTAATGTTATAACATTTTTGCAACAATAGACAAAAATATATGCAGGATATATATAATTTACAAGACACCTATCGTATAAATATAGAAAAATTCATTTTTAAATACTTTTCTGACGCATGCACTTCAAAGTAAAATATTACAAATATATCTACAGTAAAAAATGCGCCAATTTAGTTAAATTATGAAAGTCATTGCATATTTATTAAGATTAATAATTTTAAACAATACACTATGGAACACTGACATTTCTTTAAGAGGATTTCTTATAAATTTTCTTCTAATATTCCTCCTTATTTATTTAAAATGTTACGTTTAATCATAATATTAGGGATAAATTAAGTATAAAAAACCATATTACTATTTGAATAAGTACATTTAAAATAATTAATTAATTGTTTTTTTTTTTTTTTACTTTTCCAAAGAATTATTATTTTTTATTAAAAATAGAAATTAAACAACAAATTTCCTTACTTGAAATATTGAAATCATAGGTATGCATTATCGATTAAAAAAAGTCAAACTATTATTCAATAATTACAAAGGTATATTTATAATTATATTGAGAGAAAAATACCATGGGGCTGTTAATGAACAAATGAACAAATTCCAACAAATGTTTCATTATTAATCATAGAATATATATTAGACGTTGCAATGTATAATTTCATATTCTAGAAATAATTTGAATTTCAACTTTAATTGTCTTTTTATTAATACTTTTTTCCTTAATTTTAGAAATTTTAATTAATAACAAAATAAAAAGTAAATATTATTGTATATTGTAATTGCGAATACGTTCAATAATTAATAATACTTAAATTATTAATAAAATGTTTAATGTACGTAATTATTTGAGAAAGCCTTTCAGATTTCACAAAAAATACAATAATTTCAATTGATACGAATAAGTATTAAAAGTAAATTTTTGCCTATAAAGATTTATGATAAATTTAATAAATGATAATCATTATTATTATTATTATTGTATATTCTTATGTTTCACATAGAAAACTAACAAATATTTTCCTAACCATATATTTTGAATATTTGTATAATATTCGTAGTGACTTTGTAGGAATTCTAATTGAATTTGACGAATATTACTAAAAATAATAGAATATTTTTCATATTCATAACCAAATTAATAATGGTTATATTTATAAATAAATTTAGAGTAATTGATAATCTAGCGATACTTATGCAGATTAATGAGTATTGACCAGCCTTACTGATTATCTTATCTGACGATTTTCGAATATTACTTTTCTCCAATCTAATCCAATCCAATAAGCAATTGATAAAAAAAAAAAAAAAAAAAAAAAAAAAAAAAAAAAAGAAGAAAGAAAAAATAAAAAGAAAAAAGAAAATTAAGAATACCATTGTAATGTATTGTAAAACGACAGAGCAAATAATTGTCAGATGGAATTAATTACCGTTACTTCGCACCTAATCGAGCGAGTAACTGTAGGTAAACTCGCAAAATTGCGCAAGTGAAAGCGCGCAAAGCCAATAACTATAAGAATGTAATCCGGAACAAAAGCATAAATCACAAGTTCACGAGACATCAAATTCACATGTGTTCCAGGCATTGCTACGGGGAGCTCTAACACAACAAAGTGCCGTCATTCTCGTGTGCATGGCAATCGACCGCTACATATGCATGCTGCACCCACACAGATACCATAGGCAGTCGTCGAAAAAGGTAAATGCGCGAGGATTTTCCATTTTCTTTCTTGTTTATAACATGAGCTATTAGAAAGTAAACGGGGCTCACAATCGAGTGACCGTCCACCGCATTTATGTGAAAAGCCTTGTTAAGAGCGCGGGAATTTTATACTTTTTAAAAGTGCGCTTGTATATCACGCACACAGCATACAATTTTCTAAACACTTAATATTATTTAGTTGCTTAGTCCCCTTTAATTAGCTGTTGCGCATTAAACGAACATTTCATTGTCATATTCGTTCGACTGTCAGTATTCATATTGTTTAAAGCGTTAATTGTGACAAATGCAAGCTTGTACATTAATAACAAAATATTACTGCTTAAATAAAATAAAATACCTGTTTTTTTCATAATGGAAATCAATGTCGGCCGAAAGATTTATTTCTCAACCAATCGATAAAAATGTTATTCATTTGCAAATTTGCATTTTGAAATTATGAAAATTCTTCCTCGTCTCGTCGCTTAATATAATAAATTACGTTATTTATGTGAAAATTACGTTTCTTCAATTATACTGTATGTATTGTATCCATTTTCTAAAGATTATTTTCATCATTCGGTTAAAGCGAGCAATGTTTATTTGTATTTATAAGAAAATTTAAGAGAATTATAAATGAAAAATATTTTTAATAATTAAATGGAAAAAAGAATCCTAATCCATAATATTTGACAATTGGAAAGTCTTTGTATAATTGACAACGTAAGGGACTTTTTAAATTTCCACATAATTACGTTAAATAGAGAACGAAATATTATTGAATTAGTTAATTGTTTGATCATCATTTTCTTCGCAATTCTTGATAACAGAATATTTACTATTGGACATAAGAAAAGCAAAGAAACTTAATCTTAAAATAAAAAATAGATATGCCCATACATTAAAGTCAGTAAATCCCATAAATTAAGTATTTTATTGTAATTTATAGTTAAATTGTAATTGTAATGTTCGGGATTGGAGCACCAGACCTTTGGAGAAGAACGTTGGCGCTCCGAATTTTTTATAATCCTTCTAGATCTCGAATTTTGTAAACATTTGATTCCGAGGATTCTCAATTATTCTAATGCTTTACTTTCGAATGTCCTACAATGTTTATCTAGTCTCCGCATAGCAACGACGGTGGAATTCTCCAACCTTCGAAAGCTTGCTTTCTCGGAGTTCTCCAAAACTTCTAAACTTATACTCTCGAACGCCCTGCAATGTTTTCTGCATAGCAACACCTATGCATTATCGCCAACTAACTAAACTGTCGCGTGGATATTTGAAGGAAGCAGACCGCGCTTAGGCGCTCACTGTAATTTAGTCATTCAGTTAGTTTATCAGTCATCCATCTTAAGAAGCCAGGCTAAGCAGCCAGAATCCGCAGTCATAAGCTACTCACTCAGTTATACATACACCTCCCCCCCCCTCACTCTCTCACTCTCTCACTCTCTCTCACCCTCTCACTCTCTCACTCTCTCACTCTCTCTCACTCTATCAAGTCATTACACAAGGAACACACGTTCAATTCTCAAGTGCGCAACTGTTAACAAGCAGTCAAGGGTGCTGACTGCATTACTCGTCCCGTTGGAGCTTGTGTAGCCACAGCTCCTGCATGAAGATTTTTGCCTTGATCTCCGACAGGTGAGGCAAAACCTAATGGGTCAAATAATTTTGCAACTTCAGACAAGATGAGCCGCTTAATGAAGTTAATATCTTGCTTCGGCATCTGTATTGTCGTGAACGTGAACGTATCTTGTTGAGGAGACAATCTTAAACAAAGAATTTTGGTAGAGCCATCGTCCAATGAAATTGAGGTGGTTGGATTCTGATCCGCATTGATTGAGGTGGTGACTTTGCTAGCGGGAAACCGCCCGCCATGCAGAGGACTCATAATTGTGTCTGTACTTTTAAAAATGTCATTAAGATATCTTTCATGAGCGATGGAAGGCAGAGCACAAGTGTATCTACTTCCCTCATCCTCTACTAATTGGAGCAATAATGTTTTGACTGACAGAAATGGGGTGACTGTTGTTGAGTGATAAGGCACTTAATGAGTCCATATCGTTTAGCGTCCTCATCCGATACGTTAGAAAGTCTACCAATTGTTTAAGTCGTGGGTATGAGGTGGAATGGCTAATTGATGACTCCCACAATTCCCTTGTGGCATGATAGAGTTGTCGAGAGATCAGGTATACGGAGATGTAATTCTCTAACTCTTCTATGACTACCAATGCCTTGAGTTGCTTCATTGCTTCCCCAGTGCTGTTGCTAAGTTTTTCCAACTCGACCTATTCCCCTTTAATTGGCTTTAAATCGAAGAAGGCTCGATTGAGGCATGATTGGATGATTAAGCGTTTGTTGTCGTGACGGTTTGTTAGTAGTAGTTCCCAAGCGGGAGCAAAGGAGTCGCTTGTCAGTGGGAATTCAGAAATTAACCGTACCGAGGTGCGGAGGTAAAACAGCTTTTCAACATTGCTAATGTCATTGTTGTCTATGACCAATTCCTTGAAGAGATTGCGAAACTCATATCACTCCTCTTGGTTTACTGGAATCTTGGGAGGAGGTGTGATTGGGAGTGGGATCCTTACTGTTTGTGCCTTGGTTAGCGAGTCTTTTCTCTTGATCTTGGTGGCTTAACGGCGGTTGTTGATAGTTTCTCGCGTGGTCGAGTGTTGTGTGAATTCCTCTTCATAGACATTCTTCACAAGGAAGTCTTGATTACCATACGTAGCTGGCCAGGTCATTTCCAAGTACGTGTATTCTTTGATGAAGTCCTTGTGCAGTTCCTCGACGTATGACAATGCATCTAAAATTTCATCTGGTAAAATGTCGCATTTTGATGACAACACATTCCTCCTCAGTCAGGTACTTCATTAATGAGATACGGTCCCACTGAGTTTTTGCCTGGAAAACGAGCTAAAAGGGTAAGTGTGATGACGAGGCACTACCTAGTATGGATTTTCTAGATTTCTTAATATCTTTTTCATCCATGCCTTCCTTGGTTGCCATGTTGTTGTTGGTTTGCGCTGCAGAGCGCTGGGAGGTTGTAAAACTCCGCATACCTCTTTTTACTGTGTTTTAGTGGTGGGTTGATACAAGGAGGGGTAGGAGGTCGGAAATCTCCGAATGCTCCTTTTGATGGTGAAGTGCCACGTGTTGCGTAGTACGCAGAGATGAAAATGTAACTTTTGAATTTTCAATGTTTTACGTGTGCATGGCATTGGTGAGAGGCGCTACCTTCCACTATATCCGACTCGAAGGACCAAATGTTCGAAACTGTTTCTTGAACTTGTTTCTCATTTTTAAAATTGAATTTAAAGCTAATAATATATATATATATATATATATATAGAATACAAAGTAAACGTCAAACATTTATACTTATATATTAATATGCATATTAAAACACACGTATATAAATATATATATAATAGCATAAACGCAAATAAAATTTATAAATATAAATTACAATTTATTAAATATTAACTAGTTTTCTAAATTAAAACACTATTTAATGATTTAAAACTATTTTAAACTTATTCAAAATATTGTAAATTTGTCAAATGATAATTTTATATATAAAAGTATTGAATATAAAACAAAAAACAAAAAACAATTAAACTAGTAATGTAATAGAATATTACACTTATTTAAGATTCTTGAAAAATTAAATTTCAATTAAATCAGCAAAATGTTTAAGTACTTTTACAAACAAACTAAAATGATATACTATAAATTAGTAATTAAGGGTAAACAGTGTGAAGATAATATTTTTAACAATAAATATTAAAGAAGTTTATTTGAAAAGAAGCTTAATTTATAAAATTAATATTAAATTAAAATAATAAGAAGAATGATGAAAACGAAATTGATATTGAAATACTTGTATTCGCCTATTTTCTTTGGAAATAAAATGTCAAAATTAATAGAACTAGAGTTGATTTTCTCGCTAATCGAAACATGCATTTAAATTTGAGAAATATTTACAACTTCAATTGATAATTATCGTAAATACAATATTTTCGCATAAAATAGAGGGCGGCAATTTAATCCAAACAAAATATAAACAAAAAAAACTTATGCTCAAATGTATTAGTATGCCCAATAATATCTTCTTATTGTAGGAAAATTAAAAATAGCAATTTTGCAGTTCGTCGTGAGACAAAGAATATGCAAATCTGTCCAGCCCAATTAAGCTGCGAAAGAAAGTGAAAGTCGCGTTAAAATATAGACACAATTATGTGGATAACGTTCCAAATTTCCTCGCTTCGAAATCCACTTATACCTCGGAGGAACTGCTACGAAAATACAGGGAACCTGAGGAAAACGCCCGAAGCAATTTAGTCTTCTCTTACCTTCGAATTATCAGCAGAGTGTAGCTTTAGTCGTGCCTCATTAGTTGGCAAAAACATCGCACGTCGGATTTCCTTGCAAAATCGATCTCCATGCCTGTAAATTCGCTAATATCAGTGCACGGGCGCGCGCGCGCCCGCCCATGTATGCGCATACACATTCATATGCATAAGTGGCATCGACGGTGACTATATTTATATCCATTAGGACTATCCATTTACTCACACAAATTCAAGCTGCTAATATGAAATTAACTTCTACTCATATAATCGTTCATACTCTTTAGCATTTCATATTTTGCACAACCAAAACTATAGCTCGTATTAAGCATATTTGTATTATATATGAATTATATGTGCATTAAATTTATGTAATTTTCAATATAAAAGTGTGTTGTGTTGCGTGATACTTTGAAGAAAAAAAATGAAGATGTGCATTATTTTGAAACATTTTGGAAGCATTTTGGAAACAATGAAGATGTTAAATACTGAAGAGCACAATTCTCACTGACAAGCATAGTTAAAAGATGAAATATATAAGGTTAACTTTTTATTTTTCATTATTGATGCAATTAATTTCATTGCATTGTGTTGCATTAAGAAATTAGCATTACGTATATAAACATTAGAAAAATTTAGTTTTTATTATTGGAAGTGGAACATTAATTTTTTTCTTTTTTTTTGTGGAAAATTAAAGCTTTTAAAGGCTTCCTCGCATAGGAAATACAAAATCGATCTACATTTCTGCATAAAAAAATTTCATAAGTAATTTACTCTGTAAACAGAAGAAATTGATTTCTTGGAATAAATAATGCATTACATTTGAAATAAATTCGATGAGCGATTGTAATCCAATGTATTATATTATTTACGTAGAACTTGTGCGGAAATTAAAGAAAATTGTCTCTTAAACATTGCGAGAAATTCGTAATCAAGTAAATTATATCCCTTCCAAGTATTTCAAGTACTCGTGGACAATATATTTGATAAAATAAAGAAAATTAGATGAAGAAACTTAGTTTTGAAGTTCAGGTAAGTGGTAAAGAAAAAAATTCAATATGCTTATTTCGGAGTACCGATAAAGTAAAATGAGTTCCCTTTTCAAAAGTTGCATATTTTTTGAAGAACTATCTCTTACTCTTCATAGCTTAAATTTTTGTTTTTGTTTTTTTTTTTTTTTTTTTTTTTATTATTACCCAAAGAAACTGTTCATAAAATTAATAAAAATCTGGATCATTTTAATTTTTCAAATAAACAAAGAATAATGTCTATTATCGTAATTACTTTAACGAATATTCAATACATAATAAGTTGAATACATAAGGATATTATAGGGAAATATAAATAATTTTGTTTCCTACCCAAAAAAACTAAATGCCATTTCTTACATTCTCAAATAATCAAATAATCATAAATCTATTATGTGTCTATTACATAAAGGTTATAATTATTATTTTACTAAGAATTAGTAATTTTAAGATTATGAAGTTGTTAAAATGAATATTAAAATAGCAGATTTTGTTAATTCGACTTTATTAATCCAGGATCATCAGTTGAATATATTTTACAGCAAAACCGTTAAGAATACCTTACCTCTCTTAAGTCAAACTTAATATTATCCTTCTACGTTTGAGCTAATCTCCCTAAAGGACTTTAACCTTCTAGTTTGTTTCTTAAAATCTGCATTTTAACTTAGAATGAAAAATATTTAGTACACCTTACAAACATTAAGAACTAATATAGTCTCATTGTTATTATAATATCTATTTTGAAAGAATATTCATATAATTTCTATATTAAATAGTTTCTTCAAATTTTCTATTAAATATTTTTGTTATACAATATACCATTTATATATTTCAAAATTTTCTGTTCATGGTCCACTGTACACTTATCTCTGTTTATTAAATATAATAAATATAATAAATTTAATAAATTTCATAAATTTAAACAATTGTTAAAATATTACAAATCTATATATATATATTAACATTGTATTTATTTTGGATCTTGGAAAATATAAATCTTTTTTAAATAACTTGTTAAAATAAGAATATAGTCTAAATTATTTAACTATAAATACTGAATGAGTGTAATAAAAAAAAAATTTTTAAGCATATGATGTAATCTTGATAAATTATACTCATATCATATGTTCATATGAAATTTGTAACTTAGAATTTGTAACTAATTAATTGTCATTTATAAATTAAAATGATTTTTGGATCTACTAAGAATTAATTGAGCATAAATCTAATAACTGTCGACTTTTTTTTCGAGTAAATCATAAAATAAAAATAAAAACATATTTTGCTACTTATATTTATTATGATGTGACAATTGCAAAATTATCACAAGTTATTCGCTATAGAAGTTTTTCAATTTATCTTAAAAAATTAAATAGAAGTAACGTATTCCTATTTGTTCGATTTTCTGGCTCGAAGGGCCAATGTCCGATAGAGAAATTTAATTTGTCGCCCGTCCTAGCGTATGCTTGGGAAGGACTTAAGTGAAAGGGCTTTAGATTAATACAGTGTGCGTGTGCATACTTGGTTAAATATGGTTTATTATGGTTTATTGGCGATTAAATTATTGATGAGTTAAATTCACTTTTCATACGTAGTTGCTGCTTTGTTGACGGTGACGATATTGTTGAAGGGAGTAATGCTCTAAGGACTAGCAAAGAGTTATGCATATATAATTGAAGGAAGTATGGTTTAATTATGTAATAGTTACCCTCAATAGAGACTATTGGTATATCTTCGTGATAAAGAGTACATCGATAGCATGCTTATGGTAGTCGTATATTTTCTTGTAATGCCGTCAGCACCCGTGACTGCTTGTTAACTGATGCGCACTGGGAAATGACGTGCGTTCCTTGTGCAATGGCTTTACTTGAGAGATCGCGTTCCTTCCATGGCGGCCCTGATAAGACAGAGAGCGTATTCCTTCAATGGTGGTCTTACTGTAACAGAACTTGCTCTCTATGGCGTCCCCAGTAAGAGAGAGTAAACGCTTTTCTCGAAGCGTACTTGCTTTAACTACCCACGCAACAGCTTAGTTAGTGCTGATAACAATAGAGCTGATTGTGGCGTTAGAAAGAGACTGCACAAAAAACATTTGGAATTTTTTCCAGAAATTCTAACGCTTGGGAAATTCTCGATACCTAAACACTCGATAGATTCTCGTAATATCGAACACTATTCTTCAAATAATTCCTACTCTTTACTAATTGTTAAGTAATAAATTACCGAACAATCGTTTTGTCAATAATTACTTTACCAATTTACTTTAAAATAAATAAATAAAAAATACCTTATATTGACCAACAATTTATAGTGTAAATCTCTATTACTTTGATTAATAATGGACATTACAACTTTTTATCAGAATAACATTACCAATACTCTCTATAGTTTTTAATATAATTTTATAAGTGGATTACATATAAAATCAATTTTCATACATAAGTCAGAATTTTTAACTATTCTAATAATATTAACAAACATGATCAATATATTAATAGAATCAGACTGGAATTTAAAAATTGAATCTAAAATAAATAGTTAAAATATTTCATTATACATTCTTAATCTTGAAATAATTTGAATTAGAATTTTTAATTATGCAGTCTTTTCAAATGAAAAATAAATATTTTTAATAAATTAATAATAACATTAAAAAAAAAATTTTTCTGTCTGAACATTCTTGTAATTTATGTAAATTTGTATTGTTGTTCAAATTACAGGATTTTATTCGCATAAAAATTATTGGTTGGAGAAAAAATCCAATTTAAAAAGTAAACTGTATATATTGTATATTGAGATAAATATAAAATATTCCTTACATCTGTAATTATGGACTATGATTAAAAAATAAATTATATAAATTTAAATTATAATGATATAACTCAAATAGTCATTGCACGAACACTAAGTACTGCTGTAAACAATTATATTAAAAAGATTAATTACTTCAATTACAAATCGACTATCTTTTTGAGTTATTATAACTTTTTTTGTAATTTTGTTCAATTACATAAACAAAGGTACATAATCTGCTTAATCTAATAACGTGTAGATCAGATTGCTGAAACATTTTATAATTTTCAACAAAAATAATAAATATAGAAAACATTTTATCATATTACATATAAATATTTGAGACTATATATGTTGTTATAAAAACAAAAAATTATATACACATATGTATAAAGAACACATATTTTTAAATATGAATTTAAACGATAAAACGAAACAGTATAAAAAAAAAATATTTAAAATGTAAATATTACATTTTTGACCATTATATTTTTTCCTTTTCTAATTTAAATGAATTCACTACAAACATAGTTGTTTAAAATTAATTTTAATTCTTTTCTCTTATAAAGTGTCATGTAATATGTTAGTATAATGTAAGTCATAAAAAAGGGTATTAATTGTCAAATAAGAAAATTAAATTACACATATAATGTATATCTTATAAGTTATAAGCAATTACAAATAAAAAGCAAATCCAAAAACAATATTATAACATAATAATAATCTAGTAATGTATTTTATACGCAAATCTATTTAAAAGTTGTGACATATTTTAGAAGAGACGAGAAGTATTGCGTATAATATGATTGAAAATTAAGTTTGTAAATGTATAATTCTCATATACCTAGACTATAATTTGTATCAAATGTATGTAAATTATTTTTTTTTTTTTTTTTTTTTTATGAAGAAAATATCACCATTAATACAAAGTCTTGATACTAATAGTTAATGTGAGCAAATTTTTCTTACGATACTGCGACTATGTATTTCATAACATTTTTACGAGACGTTTAAAACTATTAGTAAAAATATATATATTTGTCTCGGCAAGCGTGGATTAATTAAAATAAAGATAATAATAAAGATAATAAATAATTGCTCGAATTACATAGAATAATTTTGAAAGATAAATAAAAAGCTAAAATTGACTCTAGCTACACGCGTTTATTCAACATTTGAAAATACTATTTCCGATTTATGTGTGTAAACGTAATATCGGGTTAGTAAGCAGATAGTTTTGACGCAGCGTTTAATGAAAATTTAATATTCACTATATTCGCGCAAACTACAGCAATAACAATGACCAAATAAGTAATAATAACACGTAAAGATAAAGTGTCAACACGAAAAGCTGCACGACATACCTTTCGAGGTGCCTCGCATTGCCATAGAAAGTGTGAAAGGACTTTTACGGAATTCGTAAGTGAAGAGGAAAAATATAACGGATTGTCAGTGTGAAGAAAGGCAGGCCCAAGTGGGTTCGTCGTAACTCTCGTTACTCTCGTCATTACGAAACAATGAAAAAGCACAAGCCGATGACGTATACTGCACACTCCACTCAGAAATTCCAATTGCGGCCAGACCGCGTCACCTCCCCCATCAATTTCCGATCACGACCGCGAGCTTCACGGAATAATAATCACGTCTCCCTCGCGCTTCTTTTCCCTTGGATTAGCTGGGCTGAGATGGGCTCAGCATCACGAGCATTGCACATTTTCCAAAATATTACCGAGCTCCAGCGATTACTGACCTACGCTCGTGCTAAAACACGTCTGTTTATAGGGATTCCCCGTGAGAGAAGGCAACCCGGGATGAGTGTCCGATGGGGCACTGATAATCCAATTCTCCAGCGAAGGATGCGGGAAGCGTGAAATACGGTGAGAAAAGTTTCTAGAGAAGAGTGCAGAGGAGGAATGAAAAGACAAGCTTGAGTAGAATTATCGCGTTGAGTTTTATCAACCAGCAGGACTGGGAGTGTCCAGTATAATTCCGATATACACGTTAGAGATTCTTATGAGTATGAGATTCTTGTGGTATGCCGTAAGTATGAAAATGGCAAATCCCAGTGGGAAAATTTTATTAAATTGGTTTTTAGACTCAATTGGCTAATCGAACGATTTAATCATAACTGCGATGCAAAATATATTGCGATTGCTTAGTTGATTTTAAGTCACGTGGTATTGTCTGCCAAGTGAATGATAAAGTTACGCATTTTACGAGAATAATAATTTTAAAGGTTCTATGTGAAATAGTCCTAAAAAAAAAGTGAAATAGTCCTAAAATTCTGGATTGTAATTGAAAGGTTAAATAAAATTAATTTTTAAAATTGTTAAATATTATTAATAAAAATATTTACATTTTTCATTGACCATTGATTTTTTATTGTAGAACCAACTGGTGAAAATTCTTATTTAAGCGCAAATATTATTGTCAATCAATCAAGATTCTTATAGTTAAAGCTATATTAAATATTAAATATTACGGTACTTAAAGGCGAGTAAACTTTATTGTTCTATATTTATTTAAAAAATGTTAATAAAAAATCTAAAGTTGTAAATTTTAATTATATCCTATTGGATGTAAAATTGGAGAAATAATAGGAAAACACATTTACTCTTCGATCAATAGCATATATATAGCGATAGCTAACTCCCCTTTAAATCCTTTAAATCATTTATAACAGAAACAGAAATCCATACTTTGCTTTAAAACAATAAATATCAATGTTATAATATAATATTGGCAAATTGAATTATAAATTTGTAAGACGCTTTCGGAAAACTTTGTAAATCATTGGAAAAACGTAAATATGATGATTTTGAAATATTGAAATTTAAATACTCAGTATATTGCTAAATATTACTAATATTATGAATAAACTTTCCTAACTAAATTTTCCTGACAAAATTATAAAGGAATTAAAAAGTGAATCCTTTACTCTTACTTTCAAATAAAATTAAATCCTTTAACCGAGCAAATAATGATCGACTACCTCGGAAAAAGCAATAAAAGCGCGAAAACATGGAGAGCGAGGACAACTGAAAAATCATCGTTGAAACGGGTCGTTAACACTCGTCGTGCACTCAACAAGCGCGTGAAATTGACCATCGCCCTCCAATAAAGAAAAAAACAAACAAACAAACAAACAAACAAACAAACAAACAAAATAAATAAAATAAAAAGACAAAAGAGAGAAGATGAAAAATCTAACAAAACGCGTCAGAGTGACAATGTGCACCGAGGGCGAAATGCCGAATGAATAAAATTCTCTGTTTCTGTGAAAAAGAATAATGCGACGGAATTGTGAAAGTGACAGCGATAAGAGGCCGAACGTCGAGAGCAATTGAAACTCGAAGCTCGAGCCTAACACTGACCCGAGTGCCTTAATGGCCCTGATATCGTTACGCATAAGTGAAATACTCGTCCGCGAGTCAAGTAACTAACTGTTATCGGGACTAGTACGGTTCACTTCACCGCGAAAAAGGACAGTTGCACTTACCGATTGTTACACGAGGCAAGATGTATGTGGATCCAAAGTTCCACGGGGCGATTTCATACTTGGTGCATTACTGGGATACTTGGATTTCCTCTATTCTGGGAAAAGCTGGATAATTCGTGGAGAAAGAAATTGACTGTGTGGCATATAATTATGACGAATAAGCCGTTGAATTATATGAGAGCGATGGACCAGTTTTATACCATACATTTACCATGACATTATTTGAAAAATGATTAATAACTAAATTAATACACCTTCATGCATGTTAAAGTTATTATTTAGATTGCATAATACGTTTTATTTACATTATCGACATTTCATGAACAGTAAGTACGCTTTTCTTACAAATAATTTGTATTTGTATCGTGATATTTATAGTGAGTGACATCCAAGTGGATAATTTGTAATATAAAGGAATACAAAAGGTAGAAGAACTTGACTACAAGTACTAAAGCTTTGTAATTGTACTTATCCGTAGCTAAGCCCTATGTACTATAAAGATAAATTTCTTCTCTTGCTTTTTCTTGAAATTAAAAATACTATTTTACTGTAATTTAACTTTTCTCATTTTAATTAAAGTCATTTATTTTAATTGATATGACTAATCATAATAATTAAGCATCCTCTGTAGTTTTCGATAGGATAAAGAGAAGTAATTTAGTTAATTGATCGTATATAAAGAGAAAACAAAAACAAAAACAAAAAAAACTATGGGAATAAATATTAGTAATAATAGTTTGCTTTATATATTTAATTATTATACGAATTTCATTTTGGAGTCTAATACATTTTTAAACATTTCTACATTGATCCTTTTCATATTCATATTTATTTTAATTATATTAATTTCACCAACGAACAATTATTGCAATATTAATGTTTATAATAATGTTCTAAGATATTATTAAATGACATCAAATTTATACGAAATATAAAATTTAATACTTCAAATAATGTTTAATATGCATTTACATTATTAAGCTATTAGAAAAAATCTTTTAGCGTATATTAAATTCCATTCAACATCATTACTAATATTTAATAAAAAAAAAAAAATATCGTTAAATATAAGATATATACATTTGAACGTCACATAACATAATTTAATTTTATAAAACAATAAAATTACCATGTTAATTATTAACAATGTAATAGTTTTATATTTTGAATAGTTGAAAATAAAACAAATCGAACGATCAAATGAAAATAGAATTAATATATATATATATATATATATATATATATATATATAAGCTTTTCTTACTGTTGCAGTTACGCAATTGTAAATTATGTTTTAATATAACTTTATATTTAATTTTTATGGAGGTAAACTTAATAAGCATAAACAATTCCGTATCGGTATTATCTATCTGAAATGCTAGTAAATATACTTCTGACGAAAAGTCAATCGTTTATCTTTAATTGATAGCGTTACGTACAAATTTAATAATAAATGTGCTTAAAAGCCTATTAAGACTATAAAAATTTAATCACCATTTAAAAGGAAAATTACTATTTCGTCTAAGGTTCAGCCTATAGTTGGCAAAAATGCATAGACAATGTTAAGCCATAAACTGAATCCATACAGAATACAATAGAATAATAATAATATAAATTAATACAATGATGATATTCATTTATGAATAACAAGTAACCTAGTCACCATCTGTTTCGTTCCTATATATATATATATATATAAATAAAATCCAAGATCATATAATTATTTACATATTATTAATTAGCCTTGTACTCAACATCATTTATAAAATTTAAATACACAACTCTGGTGATTCGATATAGATTGTTACAATATACGCACAATAATACTTACACAATTCATACTTTAACAACAAATTTTAATTACATTATCTTTAGAACAAAAAAATTGATTAAATTGATTTATCGATAATGGGAAAATATTTTTTTCAATTAAACTAATATAATATTAAAGGATCGATTACTCATAATACTGAAATTAAATTTAAACATAATTTGTATTAATAGTATATTTTAACAAAATAGAAATTATTATTTGCAAATATTTTGAATAATTAAATGTAAATATGCAATAACTAGATACTTAATAAATAACTTCAACAAAAAAAAAACCCATGTCTTATAGAAATAACTTAAAATTTTGAAAATGACCTTTGAAAAATTGGCTAGAAAAAGAAATGACTAATTGTAAGTATAAAAGTACAATTTTTAAATATTTATATATTATTATTAAATTAATATAAAAAAAAAAATCTCAGACTATAATTAATTACCGAGTAATATATTGTAAATTGAGAAAACCACTTTGAATACGTTAAATAATTTAAACTAGCGCTAGTGCATCGTAAAAAATATAATGGTTAAATTTATGTGAGTTTCGACAACGTAAACATTTAAAATTTTAATTACAAATGTCACATAAAACATATTCATGATTTTTGGTAAATATTCCCTGAACTCTCAACTTTTTTTAATGCATATAACTTCTTCAATTCAATAGACGACGCTTTCAGTATTTATGGTTGAACTTAAAATAAAAACAATAAATTGTACTTCTTATGTTATTTATATTATATTTAACTATATTACTAATATCAATGAGATGACATTAAATTAAAGTAAAAAATAAATTCGTCTTTCAATTAATTTTAATTTTTCATTGGTAAAGTATAAAATATTTATCAGTTATCACAAATAAATAAAAACTTAATATTGTATTTACATATATATATATATATATATATATATATATAACAAATCTTATAATAATTCATTAATATTATAATGATAAATGTTAATTATATAAAATATATGCACGTAAATATATAATTAATAATATATTTATACATAATTGTATATACTTAATATATATTATAAAATAATTTTATATGTAAATAATTATATTATATAAAATGTGAGTATGTATGTGTGTATGAAAATTAATTTTTGTGAAGCCCATTCTGTAATTCTTAATAATTAAATGGAAGAACTATGTATTAAGTTATTTAAAAGTTTTTCAAAGTCTTTGAGCTTTAAAGCAATGAAGTCACCAAAGCTAAATTTATAATTATATCATACTTTACTTGCAAGAACTTTTACTATCGTATTATTAAAGACAATGTTAACGAGGCTGCTCGGTATAAAAAATAAAATTAAACTAACGGCATCGTCAGCTTAAGTCGTTAAAACTACTTCATAAGTAGACAAATTATATCGTTAGGAAATAGTATTTCATAATAATCTTTAAAGGTAAAGAATTTATATAAACGCATTAGTATATTATAAATCGATATATTAGTCCTTGTGTCGAGAATATGGATAACTTATAAAGTAACTTACAAGAACATAAATATTCTCTTATAAAATAGTACGAAAAAAAAATTTAAGATAAAATTTAAATTTATTATCTTTTTTAAATACGATAATTTTAATTAAAATTTCAGAAAGCAAAACTTCTGAAAAAAAAATAATAATAAGTACATTATACAAAATCTTTTCAATACTATAGAAAAAAAAAATATACGAAAATTTGTGTTTTTTTTTTTTTTTTTTCTTTTTTGACACATTATTGTTTATTAAACAAATTGTCACGTACAGAAATCAAAGTTTATCATCACTTAAATATATCGTAATAATTAAAGCTTACAAATGAAGAAACATAGAAAATTACCTCTGAATAGCTAAATTTCCATAATTTAAAATTATTATATATATATATATGGTGTGTGCGCGCGCGTGTATGCGTGTGCGTGTCCGTGTGCGCATGTTGCGTACATGTGCTACTAAATTATAATAGATATTTATATTTTTATAAAATAAAAAATATTATGCTTTTAATTAAAAATTGTCATGTTGATTGTTATTATTTCATTGTATGTTATAATGTATTTTATAGTAAAAGTCCCATTTAATATTACTTATGTATGTATATATATATATATATATATATATATATATATATATATATAAGCATGTATGCGTGCGTGTGTTAAAGTCGGATGATTTAATAAATTATTTATTAAATCGGCAATGTCAGATATGCACGTTTAAAAGCATAGTTCCATTGTCCGTTAAGTGCTTGTACTCGTAATGACTGGGTCGACGCCTCCGTGAAATAGTCTTGGAGATCTCTCAAACAAGCGTAAATAATAGTGAGATTAAAAGATAGATCGACTGACTAAACAAGGCTTTTCGCGATTCCCTAACGGCATCGCAGTCATTCAACGAGGCCCCAATCTCACCTCCATTAAATCTTCTCTCATGTTCCCGGGCAACTCTGCAGTATTACATGCGCCAGGGCTGCGTGGCCATAATGTCCACGACGTGGATCGCAAGTGTGGCGATTTTCGGCACCCTGGTCTTACCCAAGGGCGGCTATTACTTCAACGACACCGGACTCCTCGCATGCGAGCCATTCTTCGCCAAGGCATCGCTCAGGTACTCGACCCTTCCTCCTTCTTTTTTAATTTTAATCTTAATTTTTCTCGTTTTTTGATTTTTTTTTCTTTCGCTTTTTATTCTTTCTATTGGTTGTTTGTCTTCTTCTTTCTTTACGACTCATCGTGAATTTTTATTATGAAATGTCGCGTTACTGTTACTGCTTGTCAAGCAGGAGCTTTGAAATTAACGATTATCACTGCATTATTGGATAATTTGATTTAGAAAACTACTAGAGCAATGCGCTCGTCGGCGTATTCCTAATCAATATCCGCCTCTCATTGTGTAATTGTTGTAAATAATCAATTGTTTGTTGCAATATTGATGTAAGCCTCGGAGTTTACGAATCATTTTAAATTCTCTCTCATTTTCGAGATATTTTGCGTAAAGAGTCAAACATTATTTGATAGATTTTATATGAATTTATGAATTCAGGGCAAAAGTTTTTATCGTAACTAACATTGTCCAACGTAATTCAATACATTCTATTATTTAATTATTGAAAGTACAGGCTCGTTTAACGTTATACAGGAAATGTGCCACGGTAAATAGACTTGTTACATTTAACTTTATTGAGAGTGAATTCTCATCTCACGTTAATACGTTGGCAAATAATAATGGCTGGATCATTTTTAAAATTAAGAATTTCTCTTTTTTGCAGAAAACGTCGTACTAATAAATTTAATATGAATATAAAGTTAAGTTATGAAACGAAGTATGAATGCCAATATAAATTTTAACGTACACAACTTTACAGGAAATATGTTACTCGCTAAAATATAATCGAAGTTTTTCTATAATATTTACGTTCGTATCCAGCTCTTAGTAAAGCTTTTTATGGATTTAGATAACTGGCACATTATTAAATAACAAGAAAGTCTATATATACATTTTAGAATAAAAACAATAAAACAAAACAAAACAATAAAACATGAATTTCAACAATAAAAGATCTTCGATTCATCCTCTTCCTATTTTATTTAATCGATCACAGAGTTATTAAGCAAAACTTTATTTGTAATGTAAAGAATGATGGATTTTTAAGTAAATTATTGATGAAAAATATTCTTAACTATCTTACGATAGTATGAATAATATATCAAGATTTAACTGAAATTTAATTTACATTCCATAGTTGTATATTTATCAACATTTTTCCTTTCCGCTAATTCGGAAGATATAATCTTTCGTTAAGATATATCGTTTCGTTCTATAGAGCCGATTTGTTACTAAAGTTGATTAATACGAATGTTTTTTTTTTTTTTTTTTTTTTTGTGTCGTTGTCAAACAAATAGATCAATTTATCATTTATTTTTACTTTTCTTTAAAACTTTATTATCCAGAACCATACATTTTCTATCATCGCCGACTTATTTTCTTCAGTATTTTCATCGCTTAGAGAATTTTCTTAGAGATCTTTTCCTTATAAAGTACTCACAACACTCAAGAGTTTTTAAGAAAATTAAAATTTATCCTTAAAATTTTCGCTATGATTCAGCCATTATTAAAAATACTCGATATTATTTATAAATAATTCACTTGTGCTTGATATATAACCATTCTTATTTACTGGAGTGTATAATTTAAATTCATCAAAACCCTATAAGTCAGAAAGATTATTATTACTCTACGTCACAATGATAGAGGATAAGACAATATTTTTCACTTAGATATATTTTTCACAATAGAGTTATTGGAGAAATGATAATATACTGATCGAGTCGATTAAAGCTCATAGACATACGTACAACCAATAATGACCAATCTGTTCAAACAAATCTGAATCTCTTTTCACGAGCACTGAAAATGCATTGGTCATAGATTTTCACGCGATCCCGCGGCAGATAATAAAGGGAAACGTCGGAAAAACGATATCGGTATGTACAGAGAGCCTTGAATTTTTCAGGATACTGGCCTGCTGCTGTTTCTATTTCCCAACGACGATGGCCCTGATGTACTTTTACGGCTCGGCCTTTCACGTGAACAAACTCCGCCTGAAGAGGGTAGTTTGCGCCAACGCTCCGGAAGTTGTCAGCGCCGGGCACATCGAGCGGGTAAGTATCTGACCCCTTACCTACCTTCACACGCACCCACTCACCACCGCTTAGCGAATGAGGGAGAGGTTGTTTAGTGGGTTGGTGAGGAATTGGGGGATGGGGATGGGGTGAGGGCGTAGGTGG
>NW_011948414.1:7521986-7627141 GCF_000503995.2 Ceratosolen solmsi marchali
GGGGGTGGGGGGGTGGGGAGGGAGAGCTTTTGATGAGAGCTCGGACAGGTGTTCGCTCTGCGGCATCGCGAAATGGAGCCGAAGAGTCGCAGTCTCGTGCAAATTATTTCGTGAATACGAATATACCAGTGCTGCAGTACGTAGCGCGACACTCAATGCGGATATCCGTGATTTTAATGCCGAGGATTCTCTTGATGAGACAATATCATGGCAATTTTTAATGACAAGAATTTTCAACTTTAGTCGCTTAGACGCGAATGATGGTTTTTAAATGGTGCGTCAAACAATATATGTAACATCGACTTCGCAAATCCCGAGAGATAAGCAGTGGCAAAGAGGCAATGTGCCTCTTACCTTTCCTATGGCTTATAATTTACGCGCGATTAAATAGAATTTTCTATTACATTCGAATAAGTAGGAAAATTGTAGACAAATGTAAATGCAAGCTATAACGAGAGGAAAAGATGAATGCAGGAGTTTTGGATGAATAATGACATTTGTTTACAAATTATCTAAAATTCACAAATAAAAATGATTTTGTGTTCATTTAAATCGTTCGAATTTAAAGACCATAAAATTTAAAATAAATTGTCAACTATGTAAATTTTCAAGCTCCATTCTATGCGCGTGTAGTTAAGAGATTTATATGCAAATAAAATACAAACAATTACATATCAGATTCTTTTAATATTATTACATTTATTATTTAACATAATTTTTATAATATTACAAAATAATGCTGTATTGTATTAAATAATGTGAGATATAAAATTCTGCTATATATAGGAAAAGAATATTTATGGAAAAAAGTAATCTTCAGGATTCTAAATAATTATAGTCCCTCAGATTTCTGCTTTTACCATTATAATCAGCTTATATAAATATTGTCTAATTATCTATAATATATATTATATATATGAACACATTAATATCATTTTATAGCTTCGTGAACATATTAAACAAATTGCAATGTACAATACAGGTTATTACAAATTATTAAATACTATGCGTACTTATCTATAATATTTTCTATAGAAAATAATAAGATACGTAATACCTATAATAAGTAGAAACATTGATATACGTGTGTGCGCGCGCGTATTCTCTTTTTGTTTCTTAGTATTTTAGTTATTAAAACATGACTCCAATAATAATGTATTTTACTATTTTGTTACTACATGTGCTCAATACGTTAGACTTATGCGTGATAGCAAATTCACAATCAATACCTCTATGGCGCTTTATTGTCGATAAACAAGTATCAACTTTTAATTAGAAATACGTAAATTCATTTGAAAATTGAATAGATGGCAATAAGCTGTAGTTGTGAAAAATAAAGTCAATTAAGTGAAATAAATGATTTGAATTTTGACAAAGACACATCTAACAAATTAAATTATCTTTAGCTATTTGTAAGCCATTGACAAATATATTCACTCTCTGCTGCGACTGATGAGAAAGTGCGAAATTCAATTGCATTGGGTGTATCTATTAGCGGCATATCCGTGAAAACCAGCGATAAAAAATTTCTCTCCAAATTGCCGGGAAAATACATAGTCGGCAATTAGAATGAATTAATTGTAAATGGTGATTATATAGAATTGCTGAAAACAAAAATGTCCATGTAGGTCGATTTTGATAAACTCATCCATCAAATCAAATACAAATTTGCCCAGCTTAATTTATTCTCGATCAGAGTCGATTTAAAATCTCAGCCGAGGCGGCAAGCAGCCGACGAAGCCCACTAACGAATACATTTATAATTTGCCGCTCCATTTATGACAATTAGAGCCGCCGGGGTAGAAACACTGAAATTATCCCGCGGGCTTGCACGGGCTTTTCAAAGATAAACGAAATTAAGTTGGTAAACATCGAAATGAGAAGAGGTAGAGAGAAAAGGTTACGCCCGAGGCTCGCGATGACATCGTCCTCTTCTTTGCTCTTTCTTGCGTAAGGAGAAGCATTTGCACACGATAGGAAAGCTTAAAGTGTTTAATTTCTCTCCCCCTTTCAAATCCATTACTATTATGCTTTAATTTTTTAACCGAAGCTTTTATACTCAAATATAGTATAATCGCAAACAAAAAATTTCTCAAAATGTTCTGTAATTTTAATCATTCGTTTATTCTCAAATTTTAATACATAAATATTTATCGTAAAGTATACTGATATTTTTAATTTAAAAAAATGTGTAGTTTATTACAATACACCATTGGGATTCACAATTTTTTCATATAATAATTATTCAACTGTTTGAGAAAAAGAATGCTTAAAAGCTAAGTAAAAAACAAAGGAAAATTAACCAGAGAGGTATAAATTATTTCGTTAATGCTAAAATATTTTGGTACCATTCCAAATTCAAGCGATTTATTCACTTTGCGCAAAGTAGAATGTAAGATGCGAAAAAACAGAGCTGACAGCGTGATTTATTAGAGATTTGGCTTGAAACGAACAAGAATCCACAAAGCTCGACAAAACTTACGTCTACATTGTACATGAAGGAAAACCAAAAGCGCGGATACAATAAAATACACAGACAAGCCCTAACTTTACTCGGGTCGAACTTTCGAGAACGAGACTGTGGATCAGCATCCAATGTACCGGCACATCCGATGTGACGGATGAGATAACGGCGGGATTAGATAGTGCCCACGCTTACCGTGAAAATCTGATAAAAGCTTATCTGATCAAGCGACGGGTGATTGCGATTTATCCGGTCTCGATACTCCGCTAAGCAACTAACTATCGACTCCCTAATTTTCCTGACTTTATCACTACAGACGCTTCTTTAAGCCAGTCTGTGACTGTCTTTTGCGGCGGCCGATGTCGACAACGAGACTGATCACAAGTTATCCTTAGTTAGCGAAAGTAAAGGCAAAATAGCTCTCGAGTAGTTAATGACGTGGACTAGAGTGCGAGTCGACCTCATATTCGAAAATATAATATTCGATGTGTGTGGTGCGCAGATGGAGAGCGAGTCATTGCCCAATAATCGCATTAATAATCGAAACTTTTTTTCTTTTTTTTTTTAATAATATAGTAGGCTTCATACTCTGATTAGCTTCTTTCTTATTTCGTATCTGATTATCAATATCAGCTGGTTAACGAATTCTATTCATCTCCGGCTTTATCAAGAGGCTGCATTCGATGTTTCATTAAAAATTCACACAATATAAGCGTATTGAAAAGTTGAATGCACTTTTCTTGCATTTAAAAAAAAAATAAATAAATAAAAAGAGAAGAAAAGAAAAAAAAAACCACCAATATGTCGACAGTAGTATAAAGAAGTTTGAATCCTAAGGGCAATAATTTGTTATTCTTCGTTTGAAGGATTTATAATTAATTTAAATTAGGAGCATGAAAAGATAATTAAGCTTGTATCAATCATCTATAAATATATCCCAGCAACTGCTATAGCAATTATTATATATACATATATATGTTGAGGTTTCATTTTATAATAAATTAAATGTAATTTGATCGAACGTAAGAATAAGACTAGGAATAATAGAGAGACTTGAAGTAGTAAACAAGGATGCAAGGACAATACCGATAAATAAATAAGAAATTCCTGTAGCTTTAAAATTTCAATAAGTCTCGAAGGTTTCTTTTTCCTTCGGTGTAAGCATCAGTTACTTTGTGAATTCGCTACGACTATATTCTGCCGACCACAGCTACTTCTCCGTGTTTACAAATACCATTTCCATGTGCATCTCTGGGTTTGTAATGTTTGTTTAAGCAATTGTCTGCATTGTGTATATTTTTTGCCTTTATATCGGCTTTCTCTTCCGCCTCTTTATGTTTTTATTTTCTCGTCAAACACTAGAAAATCTTTTCGTGGATTTCTCGGACGGATAAATCTGAATTTACCCTGTAAAATTCGTTCTAACATATAACTAACTGTAATATCTCTTTTATAGTCAGGTTTTATGCTCACGTTACTTTTATTTCCTCGTAAATTTTTTTCATAAATACCAAGCTCTTACTTATACATGTATTATAAGAAATATTTATTACGTATATTTGATAAATACTTAATGGATAATTAATACAATTCATGTATTTTATTTTTTATTTTAATTGAAATTTCATTACTCAAAACTCAGCAGTACTAAAAGATGTATGAATATCACTAATACACTGATAAAGCTGAGAAACATTGAATATAAAAATCTGTACTTATAAATTAAAAGTCTAAGTTATGATCAAAAAAAAAAAAAAAAAAAAAAAAAAAAAAAAAAAAAAAAAAAAAAAAAAAAATTCATTCAGTTTGTATGGGTCGAACAAATCAATTATTAAAATTATTATTACATATATTTTTTTAAAACAAAATATATCTATTAAAATATGGAATAAATAAATAGAGAATATCCATCTGAATTCTATCTTATATGTATAATTCATTATAAAACTTGGCATTTGTTATCCTACAGATATATAATTATAAATGATTAATTTCATAAGCAAATTGATGCAAAAATTGTGCAAAAATTATGTATAAAATTTTAACATAATAATAATATAGTTATTAAAAACATTTACAAATTACTCATTTACGTATCATACGTTCTATATAAATACTGATATATTAGATTAATTCGGTCAATCGCCTTCCCAGAAAATCTAAAAACAACAGTTTAGTAAGACATATTTGAGCTCCAATAAATAAGATCAAATGGGTTTTTGTCGAGAGTTGTAAATCTTTTTACCATTGCAAGTAACGGAAATCGTTATTTTAAACAGATTTATTTTAATAGTGCACCTTTCGATTTAATTATAATAGTTTGTGTGCAGCTTTTATTTGAGCAGTGAAACATTTTTTAATAAAATCCTCCAGTACCTCGCTGGAATCTCCAGAAAACAAGAGCAAAAAGTACAGTTTTCTCTTACCGAGACTCTGCAGGTATTATAACATTTTCATCTACTCACAATGTAGAACAAAAAAAAAAAAAAAAATTGAATCGATTACAAAATATTTATCATCTTAGGTCCAAGTTTTTAAAATATATCTCGTAAATGTCACGGAATTATTAAATCTCTTCGAAGCGTATATTGATTGAATTGAATTTATTCATAAAATAAAAACAAAATTTTCGTAAAATTGATTAGCCCAAATCAATTTCTTTATAAATCGTTGTAATATTCAGCTTATTAAAGAAAAAAGTATATTTCGGTAAATGATAAAGTATGGATAAATATAAAAATATTAATAATAATAATAATAATAATAATAATAATAATAATAATAATAATAATAATAATAATAATAATAATAATAATAATAATAATAGTAATAGTAATAATTACAATAATGTAATTTCGTTGAATAATTTTTATAATTAATGACAATTAAAATACAATAATGTAATTTCGTTGAATAATTTTTATAATTAATGACAATTAAAAAGTTTAATAGTATTTTTTTTATGATGTTTTACAAGTTATTTATTCATTAGATTTATTTAATGAAAACTATTTTGATATTTATTTAATACATTGTTTAAACAAATTATAAAAAATTTAGTCCATATGTAAATTGATAAATTTCTATATTTTCCGATATATTCAAAACCATTTTCGTCATTAATCATTTTCCTTTGTATTTATTGTTTTGCAATTATGTTTTAAATATAAATAGATATAATATCATTATGTCAAATTAAAATAGATAGAATGCATACAAATATTTGAATTTATTATTTTTCAGTAAACTTGTAGCAGTTTTTTTTTTCAATGTCTACACTGATCCACATCTACAATCTCTATCACTGTCCATCTATTCTTTTATACTCTATCGCATGCGTAAACACGCGCGCGCGCACACACGCGCGCGCACACACACACACGCACAATCTATTTTTGAGAGGCGTAGATCGCCTTCTCCCAAGTGCATTTCGAGCCATTGAGCGCGAAATAACGTTTTAAGCACGAAATAGAAAGAAAGTAGATCTGACGGAAGAAAGAAAAGGTAGAGGGATAACCTGGTATATCGCGAATGAGAGCGGAAAATGCGCGTACGAAAGTACACTTTTAACCCATCGGATGCGAGTATATATAAGCATATTATTGTGTATGCACTCTTGTTCCATCTCTTTCTCCAGTACTAATTTTTCAAATTTATATTCGATTTTGATCTTCCTTCGTTGCTTTCAAACTGAAAATAATTTTCGCAGATCTCTTTATAATATCCTACGAATGAAAATTGTGATTATGGATATACGACGAATTACTACTGAAATAAAGATGCCTAGTGAAAACTACCAAAATTTTTATATTTAAATAATTGAATTTAGACTTTGTGAAATAAAATTGTTAAATTTCATTTTACATCTAATGAAATATACGACATACGCATTAGTACATAGCATTTTTTTTTTTTGTTTAATACTCTCACTAAAAGAAATATGAAAAATTTTATATACATATGATTATTCTTCAATTAAATGATATAATAAATAACAATTAGCCGACAGTGTTACATAATTTTAAATTTATCGAATATCAAACGTTAATAATATTTTATCTTTATAAACAAAACATATTGTCATTTAATGGTTGTTTAATATTAAAAAATGTGTAATGAAGTATAAATGTAATAATTAAAATGAAGGGAAAAATATGATTTGAATAAAAACTGTTTTAAAGAAGAAAAAAAGTAAATAGAAAAGCAAATTTTTTTTAAGGGGGGCTCATTCTGGCTATTGCTATCAATAAACCAATGAACTAGAATAGATATAAAAACAATTTTCAATACAAAAACAACGAAGTAATAGCGAGAAAAGTAAGATAAAAATTGAAAAATTGGAAAGTACAAGTAAAAAACGTTAAGATAGCATCGAGTCAAATACATCGAGAATGGCATGCGATTAAATCTAGCATTTCGAAAAATTATACAAAATGTGAAAGAAGAAGTCTCGTGTTTTTTCTCGAGACAGAGAGGGGATTTAGAAAAAAATATGAATGAAATAATCGTCGTGTAAGGAATAGGAAAACCATCGTGTCTAACAACGTGGTCCACTTATTACTTATAACGAGGTTCCGACGTGGACTATGTAAGACAGCACAACTCTATCGAGAAATGATTTCACTCGAATTAACTACGTCGTTATACTTCCAATTCTTTTCTTTTTTTTCATTTCTTAACCTTTTTTTTTCCTCCTCCCTACACTTTTATTTCTTTATTTCTTTATTTATTTCCAATCTGACGCCAATTTTCTTTTTTTGCTACCTGCCTTCTTCGTGTTTTTCTTTATCTATACTCTCTCTCTCCTCCTCTCTTCATACTCTCATCATCTCCATCATCATAATGTTGTAAATCTTTGCTCCTTTACCTTTATTTTCTTCTAAATTTTACGTGAAGTATGCAATATTTACTTTGTCACACTAACTCTTCCTTTTTGTATCATATCCAGCAATTATTTTTATCATTATATTCTTTGCAACCATATGACTATAATTTATATAAACAATAACTTCTCCTTTTCTTCACTAATCGGATTTATCTTCGTTAAAACTTTTTTTTTTTTAATCTAAATGTAATTTATATTCATATAGTTAATTTAATTTTTATCACTTTATTTGATGAATGATTTTTAATAATTATTAATAAATTATTATTCTTCGCAATTTTCTAAATAAATTCTGCTGAAATGTTTTCATTTACATTTCATTTAAAACTTTTCTTTAACTATAATAATATTTTAATTTTACTGAAATAATAAGGCCTTTAGTAAATATAGGCAGATGAAATAATTGAGAAATCATTCTTTATTTAGTATAAATATCTTGATCTAATTACATTATACTTTCAATCGTATTTATCAAGAAGGAAGAAAAGGCTTTAAAATCAATAACAATTTGTAAACTATAAAAATTGCCAGTTAAACAAATTTCAGTAAACTAAAAATAATTTGTGTAAGAATAATGGACCGTATCAATACTTACTTTCAATTTTATATTCTAAACATGTCTAAATTAAAATTATAAATATATAATTAATAACCTTACAATATGATAAATAATTTTGGTAAATAATTATAGTTAATAAAATTATTATAAAGTTATAAATACACAAGTATTGTTATAATATTTTACTATTTTGCGTATTGTAGAGTATGTAAAAATGTAAGTTTACAATAAATTTCATAAACTTTCCAAAATCTGTGTTATAACTTTCTATTATAAATATGTTATGCACGCAAATACAAGTACGTGCACATGCACACATGAAAAGGGATCCACTCACTTACACTCAAATATATATGCATTGTCCCTGAATTTTATTTGCTTTTGTCTCCATTCCAAGTTTTCGTACTCCTCTCACTTATCCTTAAAACGATACTTCTTCGCATACTTTTCCTATGCTCATTCACTTCTACACTTAACCTATTTTACTTGAAATCTAGGAAAATACGGGATAATGATAGTAGTATAGAGTGTGAAAGCTAACGATCCGCGCATTCATAGCCGATTACGGAACGAAGAAAGGCGCCGATCTAAAAGTAAGAGACAAAATTGATGATAAGGAGAGTGTGTGAAGGTGAGAGAAAGAGAGAGAGAGAGAGAGAGAGAGAGAGAGAGAGAGAGAGTGAGACGTAATAGAGGATGACGGTATGACAATCCTTTTTAAATTGTTACGGTATAACTTCATATTTACTATTTTTTCTCTATCGACAACAAAAAGTTTAGTTTAACAATTTCGTAACGCGTACACGTCATTTTTCATCATATATCCGAAAAATTATTTTCCCGTTACTTCATATAATATATTTAAAATGTATAGACGATATATTTGAACAGTTGATTTGATAATTTTTAATTTTTATTAATAATGTTTTAAATTCTACTAACACGTTTTGACTGGTATGCTCATAACAATTTTTAATCTAATTACTTACGAGATTCTACTGTTTGAGTTGCGCACCAACGCGAATTAACGATAATCGATTGTAATATTTTGTCATTTAATACCAAATAATAACATATTTTGCTTTATTATTATATGTATAACATTAATCTCTTGACATTAATATTTATAAGCAATTCTTACCAAAATGTAAATTAAAAATCACTGTATCTAAGAACATTTGTGACCGACTGATGGACGTTACACAGCCATTGAGGCTGAACACAACCAATTCATCGTGAACTTTTACGATTCAGAATTTAATACTCGTAAATGCATACCAACTACGTGTAAAAAACGTGATTTTGCGCAATTATTGCGGTTGGAGATTTTCCGGATCCCATCCAAGCATCAAACAGCAATCGACGAAAGTGACAATCTTGATTTAGTTTCCACATCCAGGCATTCTCCATCACTATTTCTCTCCTGATGGAAACAATCTTGATTAAATTTAATATTTGACATTTTCTAATCTCTCCATATTTCGTGTGTGATGATTTCATCTCTTAACCGCTGATTTGGAACTCGTTAGTGCTTTAGTTTATTTATTAGTAAAGTATTCGACTTTACTGGAATGGCTTGAACATAAACATAAGCGAGGAATGCAGAATCATAATTTGCATAATTGATAATCGCCAATATGGAGAATAATGTCATTATCATATTGAAATTAGAATAGAAGTATTAGTAACAAATAATTAACCGAATTTTGTTAAAAAAAAACTGATAATAATAAATGAATAACACTTTCGTTGCTTATATACGAGCATATTTTTATTTTATACGAAAAACCTATTAAGAAAACCTATTTTTAACCTACTCTAAAGCATTTACAATAAACAAATATTTTTAATAAAAATATTAACCAATACAAGAATGTAAATACATAAAAACGCATAATTTCGTTATATAAATACTAATATGTGCATGCTGCTCGTAAATAAAATTTGTCGTTGAACGATTGAAATTTATTTAATAAATAAATAATACAATAAATTTACAACTATACAATTTATTAGGAATTTTTATCTTTAAAGTAAGAAATTATTTGGAATAAAACACATTGGAAAAACTTTTATTGATTGTGTTTAATCTTTTTATTGTTAATAATAACAGTTATTGCTTAATAATTATTTAAATAAACTTTTCAATTTTAACAATAAATGTAATAATAATAAAATTAAAGATTCTAACAAACCAATAATGTTTTTTCTATTTCCTTTATATATATACAGAGATCTACTTGTGGCGGTAAAAATCAAAATTTGTATTTGATGTCTTAAAATAGGAATGACAGTAAAAATATTATTAACGCTATAAATATGATTTTAAATATAAAAATATTCAAACATCATAAGCTATATGACTTATATAAATTGTGTATTGTAAGAAAATTTTAATCTCAAAGTTCCCTAACTTTTTTCATTCACGTGCTATATTCATGAATATATCTATGCATCTTTACTAAATACAAAATAAATAGAGATAATACATAAAAGTGAAAAGGGCTCTCCCAGTGAGGAGGCCAAGGAAGAAGGGGGCTCTTACTTACTGGGGACACCATTGTGAAGAAGCTCAATCTGAGTCAGGCTACCGAAGATGGATGACGCGTCAATTCTCCTCTGCTGCATTTAAAAAGTGTCTTCTTCGTATAAAGAAAACGCCAGACTACGCAAAACATTCTCACTAATAAGGCGTATGCATGATTCGTTGATGATCCTTGTAAAATCAGCAACAACAATACATCACCATCAACAAGGAGCACCTCGCATTGATAAACTATTCACCACAGGATCACTTCGAAGCAACTGCATCATTGTCATTCAATAAACCCAATCAATAGTGTAATATATATTATTAATTAAATTATTAAAATAAAATTTTTCATTATTCTCATTCTAAAAGTAACTTAATAAACATTCGAAATAAATATTAAATCAAATTTAATATATTTAAATTATATACATACAATATATTGTACTACGAACATTTTCAAGTAATATTCAAAATATGATTATGATTATTCTTATTTCCTTATTGATTATGAAATTAATTAGTTATCATTGAAGTACTTAAATGAAAATTGTCTAATTTATTCATATACAAATTGCTCATCAAATACATAATTGTCTAAAATAATGTATAAAATTGGCAAAAATATTTAATTTTTTTACATATAAATTCATAAATTATATGATTATTTACAGAAAAAGCAATAAAACTTATAAAATATTTTTACATATATAATATAAATTAATTCATAATAAAAATGAAAAATTAAAATATATTCTTATTATAGTATTAATAAAAGATAAATGAAAAAACATTATTACTATGCCTTAGCTTTCATCCGTATCTTACATTATTTTTTAAGTTGTACTTAAAAATTATAGAATTATTTATATACATGAACCATTTATTAAAAATATAAACAGAGACTCGACAGAAGAAAAACAAAAAACATAATTGACTCGTTGATACTCTCAATTAAATAAGCCTGAACTGTACAATTATAATTGATATTGAAATATTATTTTCAAACGTATTCATCAAGTAAAATGAAATATATTATAATTAAATTTTCAACGAATATGTATAAATTAATGGTCAACTCGTATTAATTAATTGAACAAAAAACAAAAACAAAAAAAAACAAAAAAAAACGAAAAACTAAAATTATTTATCATCGACGTATAATAATAATTATCCTAATATTTTTATTATGAAACAATAATAAAACTTTTGCTTTCGTTTTTGCATTAAAACAATACGTATCATCTGTTAGTGAAAGCAAGATGACTGCCTTCGTAATGACAAGCCTCGCGCAAATTCCTATTACTTTTTTATAGTTCCACTTTTATTACATCAAAGCTCCTCTTAGATCTGAAATATTCGAATGATTGACACTCGTAAAAGAAATTAATTAGTGGCACATAGTCCAAGCGTTTGATAATAGAAAGTGGTATGCTTATTTGGCTTTCTCATTCGAATTGAAAAACGTCGTAAAAGTTGCGAGAAAAAGACGAATGGAAATATTATAGTGCAATAATGTGAGAAACCATAAAAATATGGAAGTAAGAGAAATAATAGAAAGAGAGTTGAAAAATAAAAAGCCTTTTTCATCGATGTAATGATAGCATTGACACATATTTCTGAACATTTTGTAATATTTTTGTTGGTTAAGCGTAAGTAAGTATAGAAAGAACAAAATATCGATTGCGAATCATCTATCGGCCGATCGATTTGCCTTAGTTACTTCGGCGAATCTTCATTTCATCACTTTTTCCTTTCACTCGCAGACAAATATTTAATTGTATTTTAATAAAATTGAGAAGTACTATAAAATAATGGTAACAGAAAAGTTTGTATTTCATATATTTTTTAAGTGTTTAATAAAAATGTGTTGCATTAGTGATTCATTTATAATAGATCTACAAGAGAATTTTGTCGATTTCTTTAAAAATATTATTGCATTTGCAATATATTAGATATATGCGACTGTAATAATATGATAACAACATAAATAAAGTAATATGGACATTATAATCAATATTATTAACATTATTAACATTATTGATAAAAATAAGATTTATCAAAATCGCGTATATTTTCTTCTCATTTCATCGATAATATACTGTAACTGAAATAAATTAATATTATATGATTGTATTTATTATCTAAATTGAGATGACCATAAGAACTCTTATCATATTCAATCATTATTCGTTATAAAAAGTATCGTTACAAATTGTTTTAAGGTTAATATCGTTAAGAATGAACATTAACATATAAATTAATATTTACAACTATCTCAAACCTATGTGATTATTCATTAAATTTAATGCATCTGCATCACCAATATATTACAACAACAGATAATTCTCGAGTATACAAATATATTACTTTTTTTTCAATTCGAGTTAATATAATGGACATCATGAATGAAGTATTTGGCAAAATTAATAACAATATACTGTACATGAAAAGTCTGTATATGTCCTTAATGTACCTTCGACTGTTTGCGTTAAAATCATAATACAGAAATTAAAGCCAACCATATATAAATTAAGATTTTCTTAATTAAATTAATTATAAAAACATTCAGATTAGATCTCAATTGCTACTAAAGAATTTTAAGAAGGATTTTAAAACGTAAAACTACTATTATAGTATGAAACTACTCGAAATAATTAATAATATTTTAGTAAATTATATTTTTTAAGAATTGTGATTGTCTTGTATAATCTCAGATTATATATCATAGACTACAAGTGTCAATAAACAATACAACCCGTAGAGAAAAAACGAATAAATTCAGAAATTTTAAACAAATGTTTGACAACATTTTCATAGTAAAAATATTAGATTCAATTAATTTAGTGTCTCAAAATTTTATTAGCCGAGAAAAAATTAATAATTAAAAGAAGATTAAAAATTAAAATTTAAGTAAATCAGAAAATTTTACATTTGCATAAGTTATTGAATTATTAATATCTGTAAGTTTACAAATAAATTTTTAATATAAAATTAACTATTACATTGTTGTTTTAAAAATATATTCTTTCCCAAATTAGTATTTTTCTAAATAAAAATTGTTTTGCAAAACAATACGAGCGATGACTACTACATATACGTAAGAGAGAGAGAGAGAGAGAGAGAGAGAGAGAGAGAGAGAGAAACATATTGAAAGATTAATAGAATATGTTTCACTTTTAATAAGAAAGATATTTTCACAATATGATTTTATAAATTTATATATATATAAGTAGTAAGTTTATAAAAATTATATTTATAAGATAAGAAAATCATTAATACATCCTATTTTGTAATTGATAATAGACAATAGGCATGTGTCTAAGTAACATATTTAGAAAGAAAATTGTATTATATAATTAAAATCGTGCATATACATTTCATGTAAAAATTTATAGAAATAACTAATCATTAAAAATATGAATCATTGACTTAAAAAAGAAAAAGAAAAGAAAAAAAAGAAACAGATCATAAAAGTTCTTAAGTGCATTTTTCAGATTTTCCCTTCCGTTTTCTCTCTTGGTAAAGAGACCCTACAAAATATCTATAAAGACTTGGCGCATATTCTCCTTAGACAACTCGAGATCACAACAATCCTTAAATGTTTATAATAAGATATTCGTGGCGCATCCTTAGCCAGATTAGATAAGCTTCGCGTTAGGCATCTCCAAATTACTCTCCAAGAATTATGAGGCGCAAAATATAACTTTAGAGACCCATAGTGCGTGCGTGCGTGAGTGTGCGTGCGTGTGTCTGCGTGTGAATGCTTTTCTCGCACTTCCATCTATACGCTCCCCAATCCTTATGCTTACGTTTGCTTCCGAGTGTGCGAAATAATTAAGCAGAGATGTCTGCTTTCTCCGAGACAAGTACATCACGAAGGAGTATAAAGAAACTCGAATGCCTACCCTAACAACTCAAGTACTTTTAAGTGAAATAATATGTCGCCTGTATGCGTTTATTAGAGGATTTTCCAATATTCCAATCGTCTGTCTTCCAACATAATTAATTTTTGAAATAGCTATTTCCTTCCACTCCTAAGCTTGGATTAAAATACACCAACTCAACTCTTATTCATTATTTTGATTTTCATTAATTATAAAGAAATTCGTAACATACTATATCAGTGTTATGAGCAACTTATTTAAAATCTTTGATGCATGCAAGAAAAATTATACAATATTCAGAAAAACATTCGCTCCAATTGAAAAATAAAAAACAACTATTGTAACGTAAAACTGCTAGTGTATGAAACTCCATGAAGTAATTAATAATATTTTAGTAAATTATATTTGAACATTACAATTCACTATGTGAATGTAACTGTTTAATAGGGTTATATTAAAAGAGCATTTTTTTCCTCGAATATGATAAACAATTTATAAATCAAACTTTTATAATTAGATATTTAAACAATCATAATAAAAGTTTTAGAACAATATCTGCAAAAAACATATTAAACTTGAAGTACCGTATTTGTCATTATTGCGCGTAATTATTATTTATATTTTAATTGATAAAAATTGTTTTGAATTTGTTTTATATTAAAGAATGTATAAATATATATATATATTATTTTAATAGAATTTCAATTATTATTAAATACATATTTACTAGTATTGCAATAATTTCAATTTCAATTATCTAGCCGAAATAATTTATTATCAATAATATAGTCGAGATAGTTTGTATTTTGTGATGATTGAAAATCCACCTTCAAAAAAATTAGTAAGAAAATATTTCCTTTAAAAATATCGATAAACATTCGTCTGTTTTATTTAAAAAATTTCGCATTTTAAACATTAAGTACAATAGTACGTAATGCATTTTTATAATAATATCATGAATATAATGTTAGTAAATGAATATAATGTGAGTAACGAAATTAACAATAATATCAACGAACTTGTTTATATAAATCCGTAATTACATAAGTTGAGGAGAGCCTAAGACCAATAATATATCAATACGAAGAAACAAATTCATTCTAATAAGATTAATCACAAACTTTCGAACATCCAAATAAAAACAGCGGTTAAATGAGTTTGCCAAGAAAAAGAGAAAAATGACAAAAGTAGGTACAAACATGTAGCGACAAAAGCTTAAGAAAGGAAGAAGAGATTACCGTGGGATACTTTTCGTTTGTAGCGCTACTTTCTATTCTCTCCTTCCCTCTCTCTTTCTGGTTCATCTGCTAGTTTCGTTACTCTTTCCTTTTATCTTGAAAACTCTCTTTCGACTAAATGTCCTCAACGTTTCTATTACTAGAATGACTCGTTCCGCAAAAGTCCACCAAATTTCTACATTTCTTTTTATCTAACAAATTGCGATGTTATTTTGTTGATATTTTTAAACGTAGATTTCACAATAATACCAATATTATTTAAATTAACAATGTTTTTTATGATTTTCAGATAATTTTTATTGCATTTTCTACATAAATAGCAGTGTACTATTGAAATTTAAAATTCTATTGAAAATGTTAATTTAAAAGTAAATTATTAATGAGATAATTATTAATAGAAACATTATTGCATGAGTTGAATTTTTGTTATCTTATTTTAGAATAGCCGATAATAAGATATTATTCGTTTATTAATATAGTTAATTAACTAAATAAATAAGCCGGCGAACATAAATTTTCACTAAAAAATATACACACTTTAAAAATAAAGTAATTAATTATGTATAATCAACTAAACCTTGCAACTGATTTAATTTCATTTATTTAAAAAAATTAACAAATTGAATATAATAGTGATTATATCGTTATTTTGAAAGATATCGTTAATATTTAATTTTATTCAATAATTTCATTTTAATTTTTTATAAATAATATTAGTTTTAAATAAAGAAGTAAGTGTATATATATATATATATAATTATATAGACCACTAATATAAAAAATATGTGCTAAAACTTATATTGATTAAATATAATTTTGTGATATGAATATATGAATTTTTTTTCTACATAAAATCTTAATATTCATTCGTACATGTAAATAATTTCAAAATTTCATTAGCTTACATCGCATAATAAAGTTATAAAAAATTTTTATATATATATATATATATGTTACAATTTGAGGCTGGTGAATGAAAGTGTGTAAATTTGTTCATCCATAATGTCATAATTATACTTTCAATTTATATAAATTAATAGAAATATATAAATTTTGTGTAACTTATATAGAAGAAAATATTGCGTATATTATTTTAAAATAATAAATTCATATACATTTATAAACTCATAAATTTATGTAAGCACACACATATATATATATATATATATATATATATATATATATATAAGTTAAAAAATGTGTCAGATATATAAAGATTAGATAAATATAGATTAAGAAGTTAAAAATGATCGTGTTATTACTCGGGCGTAGATGTATTACGGGAATTTCCAAGCGTATCGCGACGGCACAAATCACTACATTATTAAAGATACTCCATCCGTGAAAATTAATGTGACAATCCCTTATTTACCAACACTAATGCACGGGGCACCTATGCGCGTCCAAATAAATAAAAACTCACGCTCGCGCACCCACGCATTGTACATATATGTGTGTACAATTTTAAGCTGGTGCTGCACGAACGCAGACTGTCGACGGCCGCTTCCCGGACAATGGCTGCTATGAGTCTCGGTTTCATCGTCATGGTCACGCCGTGGACAATCCAGGAAGTGGTGGCTGCCTGCACCGGAAGCAAACCGCCCGCCTTCCTCGACTTCCTCGCCACTTGGCTCTCGCTCTCTAACAGCTTCTGGAATCCCTTCCTCTACTGGCTTCTCAACAACCATTTTCGCAGAATTTCTCGGGAGCTCCTCTTCACCAAGGTAAGCAATGAGTGCTCGACCATCTCTCGACCACTCCAATTTTCAGAGCAATCTTTACATAATTTAACCGAAGTGCAAAGATATGATAATTGCCCATAATTGTTCAGAAATCTACCCCTGACAAGAGCGGATCAAAGTTTATAATTACTCTTTGCGTTATTTACAAGCAACGCTTTTTTTTCTGTTTTTTTTTTTTTTTTTTTTTTTTTTTTTTTTTTTTTTTTTTAATGCTTTAAGGTTTAATGAAATTCAATGGAAGCTTGAAAGAAATAAATGAATAGTCTAACAAAATAGCTACTATTATATGAAATAAAACTATTCTAACGAACAAATTTCACCTAATCGCATGAACAAACTCATATTTTATCGTTTATTTTACATTTAAAGCCTAAGAATAGACATATTATTTTCATATTTTTGTATTTACAATTCAATATTTAATTTTTAATCGTTAATTTTTTGTTTATAATTTTTTAAAAATAGACATTAGTAATAATGGCATATTAACTAATATTTTAATAACAAGTAAATTAGTCTATACAACACATCTTTTAACAGATTATGTATAAAAAGAATATAAGTACAACTTAAAAAATGAAAATAACATCAATCCGCACTCTTTGTGAAAGAAAAGACTGTTAAGGTTTATCGATAATAAGATTTTTTCACTTGGCTTTTTCGTATACTCTCTCTCTCTCTCTCTCTCTCTCTCTCTCTCTCTCTCTATCTATCTATCTTCGATCTATCTATCTATCTATATCTCTCACTTACTCTATAGTCTCATATTTTTCGTTCCTCAATTTCTTCATCGACTATGCTACATTAAACAATAATTCTATAATTCACATTTTTCGCAGCAATATTTATTTATTGTTAGAGAAAATTTTCAGAGAGCTTATGTGTAATACTACTGATAAAATGCAAATATTGAATATCAATTTCACAATAACTATGAAATAGAAACTTCTTTTAATTAAAATAATTTTAAGAGAATGTATGCATTAAATATACCGCAAGTTAACCAATTAAAGTGGAATTCAAGGTATTCCATACTTGAAATTAAAATTAAAAGAAACTTTCTTACTTTAACATTATTTATATTAATTGTGATATAACATATAAACATTATGTTATTAGATAAAATATTTAGCTCGTTATAAAAATAGATTATAATGCGTTAATTAAAACTATTTTCGACAATATTTGTCTCATTTATATTTGATTTTCAATAAAACTTTGCAGATTCAACAAAAATAAAATATCTGTAAAAAATGAAATAGATAAATTTATAATATCTTCATTAGTATAATTTTATAATTTTAATTACTATAAGGTTATTTTAGAAATATTTACAAGTAATTTAATATAATTTCTTTATTTTAATTATAAATTAATTTTTTTTTAAATAGATGTTACTTTGCTTGTAAAGATCATTAGTATTTTTCAAAATAAGAATGACATAAATATCTATATTCAAAATATAAGCATAAGTGGTTTTTAGAAAAGGACAAGGCCCAAACACCCAAATCAGTACAATAAACAATTTTTTATTACCGAATGAATTAATATATAGGATGAAAGCAAGTTGATAATAGAATCGCACGTTAAAAAAGAAATTATTACGCAGATTAAAGCGCCAATTAAACGAATCTCGTGCTTTTCTTACGTGTACCTTGAAGAAAATTCGAAAATTCGATTCATCGTTTATATAAGGTCCCATGAATTTCCAATGACATTACGAACCACTGGAATAAAAAGCTTATCATGAAAATTGAATGCTCATTATAGGATAATTTACTTCAGATATGTTATAAGTAATTTTTTTATTTTATATAAACTTTATGATCTTACTCCATTCATTAATCCATAGTTATTCTGTATTTCTTAGTACTTTAAAAGGAGTACTTTCTTAGCTCAACGGTAAAATACTGTTGAAATAATTTTCATTCAAATAATACAACTTTTTCTCAACTAGAAAAACTAAAAAATTATATTAAAGCTTTCTTTAATTTCAAACTTAAGAAATAAAAGAAATGACTAATTATTACAATATTTTCTTGAATCTGACCTTCTTAAATTTGAAACTAATTACCAATAATAAAAAACGTAACATTTATGTTTAAGGAAAGCAATTTTTATTTATATTACGTAACAATTTATTAATTATGATGTAATACTCATTTTTATAATCTGCTATCGTAACAATGTCATTATATCATTTGCAATAAAAATTATCATTACTTATAGATTTTTATAATTATCAACGCTTAACTTTCACGTTGAAAGAAAAAAATATAAAACTATTTTTCTAAATTAGGGTGTCATAAATTCAATATAACTATAAATTATATCGAATTTAGTAAACGTATATTTAACGAAATTAAAAAAGTAAATCTCAGAATTGTAGATTTATTAACACGCTAAAGCAATGTCTGATTTTTATTTAAGCATAAAAAAAAACAATCTTTGACAATAAAATTAATTAGTTTTAATAGTCGCTTTAGCTAAAGTTAAACTTTAGCATTTTAGTATAAAACTGTATCAAAGTTTCGTTAATAATGGGTGACTTAATATCTATCATTAAGAAGACATAAAAAATGTTGTTTACTTTTTTGCATTGAAAGTAATTTAGATTCAATAAAAGAAAAAAAAATCAATAGAGTTAATTATCTCATGACGAAAAGTAGTTCTGATTGTTGAAAGCTAATTGTTAAATAAATGGTATTTAAGCTACACAATTATAGATATCATTTTAATTTATTATTTAACGTTACTTCATTATACATTATTAATGTTTATAAAAATTGATTATTTTTTTCTTAACAGATAGTTAGTTGGTTGTACGAATAATTTACGTGATTTATATTTAAATTGGAAATTTAATGAGGATTATAAAATTTAATGACAATTGTCATAGAATATAAGATTGCACTTTTTGATAAAAATATATCATGAACTAATAATTTGTATTACCATAAAATTATTCTTTTGATTTTTTTTTTTTTTTTTTTTTTTTTTTTTTTTTTTTTTTTACATATTTTAACCAAATATTCCAGTACAAAAATGCTAATAGCGAAATTGTAACGCATTAATATAATGAGAGAATTTAATTAGTTTTATAATTAAATAATTCATGAAAATTGTATACATTAGAAATAATTTGTTAAAAATATTAACTTATTAATATAATAATTATGGCTTTGTAATTAAGCAAAAACATTTGAAAGCTGCAAACATTGGGAATAATATTTTAAATGAACGTCGTTTATATAAAATCATAATTTTATAATTGTAATTATCAGGATTTGGTTGCTCCTTTTATGATAATATTTTGATTCATTATTTAATTAAAATTTGTCCAAATTAGAAGGGGTTTTAATAACATTTTAAAACTGTGAAAATTATATTATAGTTACATTTAAGTTTTAATATTACCGCGGTTACTTTCAATAATTGGTCACATGTAATTTAGATAAAAATTTTACGTAAAATCTAACTGATGCCAGGAATCAATGAATTATGGAAAAGTAATAGCCGAGGTAAGGTAAATTATATTTTCATTATTGTAATAAGAATAAACGTCTAATTAATTGCATAATGCTAAGGATCACGGAAATTCGAGTGGTATTTACCATTGGAATAGAAAAAAAAGTTGTAAAATTAAGATGACGATTCATTCGGAATGAGTGCTTTTTCATTATTGTAGAAAACTACTGGTGGTTAGAAAAATATATATGGAATACTGAGATAAAGGGAGAAGCGATCGATTTAGTTAGATTATTAACGCATAAAAGATTGTGATATAAGTAAATTTAATGGAGAAGCAAGATTTTATACACCGATAAATATAAGTGACCGGGAGCGCATAATTTATTTGATAATTACAGTTTTGTTTTAGCTACCTTTATTTATACATTTTCGACGAATGAACGTCATAATCATTTCTACTTGATAAAGAAGTTCTAAAGTACGACGGTGATGGGGGGTGGTGTGTGTGTGTGTGTGGGGGGGGGGGGCTTGCTGAAGCTAGAATATAATTAAAATTAATCATCTAGTTTTAATAGCACCAGTCGATTAATAAAATAACGACGATCGCTTAAAAATCTATAACAGCAAATCACGGATATAGTTTTTTTTTTTATTTATGGAATAAAAATACTTCGTTATTTATTTCATGATCGTATAATTGAAGTAATAACGAGCGTGCATGTGTGCGTGTATTTTGAGCGTAAATATTTATTGCATTGTAATGAAAATTTGAACGGTAGTTTTAAATTAATTATCTATTTATTAATATTCGAATTAATTAAAATATTTTTATTTTATAACAGTTTTATTCGCTCAATTTATATAACATTGATAATAGTTTATGCGTATCTATGCACTCATATAAAAAATTTCTTCAATGTACTAGCGTTTATAGTTATAGATTTATAGTTAATTTACTGAAATGTTTTATTCCATTAAGGATAATATGCAAATGCATAAATACATTGTTAATTATTATTCATATGTATGTAAATTATATAAATTTTTCAAAAATTATTAATTAAATCCTGATAGATTTTATTTATCCATTGAAAATTAGTATTTTAACGTTGCTTATGTTTATTATCTATAATCTATAAGCTAATTTAAATCTATGAAAACTTAGAACATTTATTCATTTATGTTTAGAAAAATTAATGTCAAGGCTTTTCAACTTCCAACAAATAATTTATTCTCAACAAAGTTATCGATATAATTTTAATTGTTAATTATTAATCGTAGTGCAATGCAATACTTTTCGAAAGTTAGATATTTATTTAATATATTGCACATTTGATACCCTGTGTTTGTGAATAAACTATCCTATAATACTTGATTTACATAAAATAATATAACCGATGAATTATTAATGATACCAAAGTGAAATTCGAATTAATTAAGTGATAATCAAAGATGTTAAAGTCACGCTTCAATTTAACTTATGAAGTTATTTTACAATCGATGATGATAATATGGTCTGACGATAATTCATCCGAAGTACTAATTACAATGACCAAAAATATTTTAATAATTATAACGTACGTAGTATTAATGGCGTGACGAAAATTTTTAACAACAACGAAAATACATTTCAAGCTCAATTATAGTACATAGCATTTTGAAATTTAATTTATATAATTAATTCGTATATTAATTTACGAACTCTTTTAATTTTACAATAAATCCAAAGATATTCCTAATATCAAAGAATATTAATTTATTAATATTCTTATACGTTTTAATATATTTAAACTTGTCTTGGCAGATTTTATGCAGACCAAAGCCAATGAGACCGAAGCAACATTGTTGCGCCACAAGTACTGGTGCTTTAGATGTGTGCAACATTGGCGGCTTAGATTTATCAGGTATGATAACAACCAAAATAGTAAGATAAATTACATAATATAACCGAATAACTAAAGTTACTGAATTTACAAAATTGACTTAAACAAAGATATACATCTTCTATTGAGCAATAATTTTATTGCCAAAAATGGACAAAAACTGAATTAAATATATAACGATAATTCATGTGTTATTAACAATTAAATTGCTAATGAATAATAGTAGTATACGAGCGTATGTGAGCGTGACATATAATCACATGAATAATTTAATAAAGTCGTGTACATCCTAGATCGGCTTACTGGACTCGGCAATAACACTACGATGCCCGAAAGTGTTAAGTGTTACAAAAGTAAGAGGATTCACTTAAGTACCGACCAGAGGAGCTCCTCATATTGCTTTCGGGAAACCTATTATACGTACACCAAGTGTAGTCGCATGGTAATTGTTTAGTCCCTCGGTCATATATGTAAATATATACACAAGCTCCAGTTTCCACAGTGGCAAAGGAAAAATTTGTTAAATCTTACGTTCATAATATGAATGAAATATTATTTGAAAACTCGAATTTAAGTTATTAATTATTTTTCTATACTCAATTATTATTATATAAATGTTGATTGTTTAAAGTGGCAAGCTTAAAGTGGCAACTCTTTAGGAGCGTCGATATAACTATACACAAGGAAAAATAATCCGCGCCTCTTAATTATATACACTGCTTATGATTATTATATTATTGTTATTATTATATTAATCGTTATTTCTCTTCGAATAATTATCGCATATTAGCCGAGGGAATGCCTACTTTTCCTTCGCTAGATCAACTCTTGAAATTTGCCCGAAGCATAAATAACAATGCGATTCGATCGATCGATGGTAGCTGATGCGATTAAATAGCGAATGCCACGGGAGGACTAATGTTTGCGCCCGTTCGATTGATCTCGCATGAATCCAACGTTTCGAGGTGAATTCACTTATGTCCAGGCCATCCCGGAGATTAATTAATTAACGGCTTTAGCCGCGAAGAATAGCTTTTGATTTTCATTCGCTCTTACGGAGGAAATGGATGATGAGCTTCTGAGCGAGGTAACTTTTATTATATCGACGCGTTAGGCTGTTGGAGTGATTTTCGAGTCATATGTCGATACTCGCTAAGCACTTGATAAATTTAAGGTAATTTATCATCAATGATAAAGAAAGCGATCTCATCATTAAGTCTCTTACGTCTATAATGTACAATTCCGCTCGCATATTAGTCGGACAGAAAATCTTATTATTGTTTTTTTTTTTTTAATTTGTATTCTATGCAATGAACTTTCTACGTTCATACGAGTTTCTTTAAGTGGTTTTATGTTTTTCCGACATAGGAAGAAAATATTAATCTTATGTCTTTCGATTCACCGTTTCATGAATTATCTATTAATTATCAATTTACTTCTATCGGAATATCGTTTTCATTACTTAATTTTGCGATAAAATAATAAAAAGAAAAACTCAAATATTTCCAGAACAAGCATACACAGTTATAAACAAATTATTAAATGTATGTGTATCATATATGTAATGTAAAGCATATTTGAATAAATATGTGCTGTAACAAAAAGTAGCCCACGACTTATAAATGGCCTGATTAATCTTGAATCTGAAATGTATAAGCTAATAAGAAGTATTTTTTAATTTGATAAATTAAAAAAATATTGTCGTGGTAATTAAGATATATGTATTTATCTTAAAAAAATAAAAAAATAACAACTATCCATACAATGCAAGTGTGATTTTACTTAATTAAAAAAAAAATATATATATATATATATACATATGTGCGTAAATACGATAATTTGAATAAAACATCTGTGAGATAGACAATAATAAACTAATTTTATATTTCTTAATTTCATAATTTAAATAATTTAATGATTTCAAGTACAACAAAATTATAATAAATTTTTTCAATTTATTTTCCAAGCGATTGTCTAAACAGTGTTTATTTACAGTCATTAGTGCGTAGGAAATCACTAGTGTTTATATAATTGTCAGACCTTGATTCGCCCTTACTAGATAAATGCAAATCATCGCGAATTTCACTAATGTCGGTGAATATGATGTCCACATTAGTCTATGTCATACCTAATCAATCATCTCAGAACAAAGGTCGTTAGTAAAATGATAAATAATGATAGTTCTCACGAATAAATGTAGTCTGTAGCAAAACTTCTTTTGGACACGCAAAATTGTCTACAGTTTTTTTTTCATAAATTACTCTATACCTTATCTACGTAAAATACTTATATCGAAAGAAAGAAAGATTACGAATAGATGATAAGATAATGAATGTATGGTTAAAAAAAAAAAATTTATATATATATATATATATATATGGAAACTGTTCTATAAATACGAAGGATTACTAAAAATTTCATCCAACTACTTATAAAACTAAATATTTGTACATTTTCTTCAACTAAAAGCCATCGTCCTTCGCCTCTTCCTTCTCATAAAGACGTAATAAAAGCCGTAGAAGCAAATCAAGGAAATAATAATCCTCGCTTATTGCAGAACTGGAACGCTACTCAATGGAGGGCTGCTCCCTGGCGCGCTGTTCGACCCTTTCACTCGCAACAACGCCACCGCTACCTTGGGAGATGACACCCGGTGGCGTGCTGATCACGTGAGGAAGGGACGCCGCCACGCAAACGGACGATCTTCCTGACTCGTTTGAAGACAACGTCAGTTAGTATAGCGTGGCGGCGGCGACGTCGGTGGCGTCGGTGATACCAGTGGCGTCGGTCGAGTCGGTGGAGTCGAGGGCGTCGGTGGCGTCGATGGAGTCGAGGGCGTCGACGGCGTCATCGGCGGCAGTGGCAGAGCAGCCGGACACAACCGCCTCGGAGATCCGAAGCAATCAGCCGATTGTCAGTCCACCACCGGCCACGCACCGACGACGAGGACGACGACGAGAACGACGACGACGTAGTAGGGAAGACGAGGTCGACACCTCGTACCGAGCGATCTGGCGCTCGCAAGATTCCCAGGTCCTTATGCTCATGTGGGGATACGCCGACTGTTTGGCCTTCCTCCTCGTAAGGAACAGCGTCTGCTACGCAGGCGTCTTTCAAAGGGGGAGGGATGCTGATTTGGCAACCCTCGAACGTCTGTAGTAATATTATTTCATCCGCGAGCCAAAATCAGTATTGCGTGCGCTTTTAACCCTTTCGGTCATACATGAGATCTTTGTTTAACTACGACGGTTAAACAAATTATGTCTCGTTACCTGCAATGGATTAATAATTTCCGCATTTTAGATAAGCAGGAAAACTAAAGTTTCTCCAATTAATTAACAATATCCTAATTTAATGCAATTCTAATGATGTTATTATAATTGCCATAATTAATTTTATAATTCAGTATTTATTAATCACAAGTATTAAAGAAGTATTTGCAGTAAATTTAGCCGATTTTAAGGAAAGACTAATCTTATATTGTACCAATAATTAAATTGTGCTTGTTGTATCGAATGCCTTTAAATGTGAAAATCTGATAGAAACATAAAAGAACTGAACTACTCTTAATTTATACACAATAATTTGTTATATTACGAATTTTCTATCTACATTAAACGTATACAATAATGCATAATTAATATAAAAATATTAAAACGTGCAAAAGTAGAATGCTATTAATAATTTATTTCCTTATTCAATTGTTAAGGAATGAAATACCACCTCGTTTACCTTTATAATATCTTTAAATCATTGTGATTATCATTTAGTTTTATATTAAACAAATTTGATTGAATTATTAAATTAATATGAGCGATTGTATATTGATACGTAAAAGGCATTGTATAAATAAGCATGAAAATTACGTCTAATGTAGTACAATATGAATTCAACTGCAAATTGAACATTTAAAAATTATATAACAAATTGGATAAATACTTTTGATGAAAAATATTTTAAGATACTGATTATAAATTAATATTTAAATTATAAACAATTTTTTTACTTGCCTTGTTTATGTTTAACACAATTATATTTCAACCTTTTTTACATGTATTTATTGCCTTACCTATTTCAAAAAAAAAAATTTTCCTTATCCATTAAATATATACATAAACATCGGGTCCTAAGTGCGGATATATATAAATGTATATTGATCTTTAATAAAATATATTATAATTCACACTTGTAAACAGTTCCTAATGCAGATTTTTAATTTCTTCTCTTGTTTATGCACATACAGTATAAAATATTGAAATATTAAAGTAAAAACTTTAAATTAAAACTTTGTATACGTTATATTTTACAATTTACTGCATTATAATAATTATGAATCAAACAATTTTGATACGATACAATCGAGTCGAGAGCATTGTTTGATTTTTGTTTACATCTTTTATTTTAATATAAAAGAGCAATTTAGTAAACAGAATATTTCTTAAAATAATAGCTTAAATTGATTATTTATCGTAATTATTGATTATTTTAAATAATATAATACAGTAATTGATAAATTGGGAAATTTTCTTAACATAACTTTACACGACTATTGTTCGAAAGCTAATGAAATATAATAAAAAGTCTTAAGCCATTAAATCAAATAAAATAAAAAAAAATTATTGTGTCTTCAATATCGAAATGCTAAAATAGTATAGTTTAACTAATAATGTAACTACCTTAATTAATAAAAATATACAACATTTAGAATTATTCGTTGGAATAAAAATTTGATTGTTTGAAAAGGAAAAAATGTATAAAGCTGATTTATCGAAGCTCAAAATTATCAAATTAAAATTACCAAAACAAAATATCACTTATATTCTTTCAACCGCTACATAATAAATGAAAAAAATACAAATAATAAACATAATTAAAATATAATAATAATTTTAGGCTTAGAAATTATCATAAAAACATAGGAATACTATACATATAGTGAGAATAAAATTTACTTAAAAAATATTTATCACAAATATTACAATCATTCAAATTATTACATAAAACTTGAATTTTTTATATTATTAATATCAAACACGTTTTATATTGAATTTAAAAAGCCATTGTATAAAGTCATTAACAGTTCACAAACAAAAATTTGCACAATTCTCCTTAACAAACTATAAAAATTCAAATACTTTTATAATTCAGCAATAAAATAGATAATATATAATAAGACGTAATAATTTATAGAAATTAGTCAAATGAATCATAAAAGTTTTCATTGGATCATATACATAGAATATTGTTTATAAGCATTGAAGCTTGTGTATAAAGAATCTCTAAAAATTAATTTAAACAGTTGATATAAATAAATAACTAACATATGAAAGAAATTAAAAAGAGACAATTTTATCCATAATATTATTACGAAATAATTTGTTTTATATAAGTCAGATTCATAATATTCATATAATTAATTTATATTAAAAAATCATGACTGAAGGGGTTAAAATTGTATTTGTTATTATTTTATATATTAAAAGTAAATAATTAAATTAAGTTAATAGAAATATAGTATTATTAAATTTTTCAACAGAATATGTTTAGATGTAACATTAAACTAGATAATAATGGTAAATCATTTTTTAAATATTGAAAATACTTTCATATTTCACAATATTCTACTATTAATCGTAAAATATTGACTAAAATAACGTATTTTATATTCGTAGATTTTGCATTCGTCTTGCATTTTCGTACACAGTAAAAATCAGGAATAAGTAGCGGTGGCGCTAATTTATTTAACAAATAAATATTTCTAAATGACTACTTACTAGTCAATCAAACAAAAACAAAAACAAAATAATAAAAAGAAAATAATTAAATAAAATCAAAAATTTTAAATAACAATTTGAAATTAGATTTAATATACTGTAACATACTTTATTAAACTGTAGTATTAAACTGCAGAAAAAATAAACGAAAAATTATATTTAACTTATTATGTATTATTATAAAAATTCAATATTAAAATTGCAACAAAATTAATGTTTAATCAATTTTTAATTCTTCCGGTTCATTATTTAATAAAATACAATTAAAAGTGTAACATATAAATCATTAGAAAACTGCAAATATTTGTTACAGATATAATTAAATAAAGAAAATAAAATTATTCGATTTGATTATATTGAAATAATTAGAAAGAAATCGTATAGTAGCAACTTTATTATTGCAGCCAAACGCTTAATTTACAAAATCTTTGATAAACAAAGTATATCAGAAATATTAAATAACCTGAAATAAGCTGAAATAACAATTTTGCTTTGTATTCCATATCGCATAAGTATATACTGTATTCAACATATTTTTCCTTATAATTTAACAAGTTCTGCATTGTAAAATATTAATCTGAATTTTGTTAAATCTAGTAGTTTTTACATGTGAAAATTTGAGAACTTTGTGTGGCTTCATAACTATTTATTTTACTATTGTTTTATTAAAATAAATTGTTTTAATTAATGTCTTTAACGCGAATAAAGGAAAATCTACGGCACTTCTTCAACATAAAATCCAAATGCGAATACTCGATACCAGAAAACAAGCTGGCCAATATGAAATAAATAACGTCAAAATAAAAAAATGTACAATAATAGAGATAGATTTGTATGATACATGATCGAAAAATAATAATGAAGTGGCAAATACTATGACAATGATCCAAATTTGCAATAAGAATTATTCATTTACATATGAAATTATAAACGATAACTAAATACACATAAACAAAAATGAGAACCGTTTACATATTTATACCATAATTAAGCTTATAATCATCCACATGATTCAAGTAATAATTCAAAACAATTGGCCAGCATATGTAATTAGTAAAGGATCGCAGCGTTATAAATATCGAAAGAATTTTAATGTTTATTATGTGATTTTATTTTGTAAAATACGTTTTACGTATTCCTGTTGATAATAATTTTATTTATATATTGTGAAATATTTTCCTTACTTATGATGATCGTAAAATTACAAAAATGCTTATTAAATTTAAAAAATTCAAATTAATACGCAGGTATAAAAATTGAAAATCATTTTTACAAAAGTAATTGCGACTTCAAACATTTACCAATATTACAAAAATGTAAATTTTATCGTACTTCAGAAATTTCAATTTAAATAGTCAGGATAAAAGAAAATAAGCCTTTTCTCTGAGACATAAATTATATGTTATTTAAATATTCGCTTATAATTGTATACTTTTAATAACTAATAATACTTCAAAAAAATCATAATAATTCTGTTCATCAAATACATTGTATATTAATTGAATATTAATAATTTTCTTTTTTATATGTTTGGCGAAAAATACGCCTGTAAATAAACGTAAATTTATGGATACATAACTGCCTCTTCAAAACAGTCTATTATCACAAAATATCATCAATTTGATTAAATAAGCTATATTTTTCATATAATTTAATGAATACCAGTATAATAAAAAATAATTCGTATATATATATATATATATATATATATATAATTGATTTGAATAAAAGGAAATTGTTCTATATGATATAATCTTCGATGCCAATATTAGAGAAGTGATTTGAATAAAATAATATGTACCTTAAATATGATTTATGATAATGAAAAATTTCTTTCCTTTTATTATAAAAATCTTATCTACTCGTTATAAAATATTATACGTAGATAAATTTTTCAGAAAACGTTTTATATTTGTTATTTACTATTGAAAGTACTTATTTATATTTATGGGAATAAGAATTGTAGAGAGAAAATTAATTTGCTGAATATTACATCGTATGACAACTCGAATAAATCACATCAATTACCGACTTTTAGGTAAAAACAAAAAGACAAATTTATTTTGCTTGATAATAATATGTGAAATATATTAATTAACTTATCAAAAATTAAATTATTACTGATATAATATATAATATATATATATATATATATATATATATATATATATATATACCAGTAAATTTCATTGAATAAATAATAACGATATATAAATGTCATATTATACATTTATTTATAAATAATATTGTATAAATATTATTTTTTAAGGATTTTGTATGAATAACAGAAACTTTATCATAAAAGATTCTTTAACAAAGTCGATTTATAATGTCCTGAATGTACATAAGTTTTAAAATCTTATCTTTTAACAACATTTTAAATATTATTAATCATATTAGTTATGTAACATTTAAATTTAAAATTATATATTACATGTGATCCTAACTACATTAAATGATTATTTTAATTGAATTCTAGTTTTATGCAAACTATCCATGTATATGGAATATTTTTCTTAGCTTTTCTAAAAAATGGAAGGTGTAACTGTTATCAATTATTGTCACATACGAAATGAAAGTTCGAAATTTAGATATTGAATACAAAAAAATAAAGTTCTACTTAGTATAATATAAATATAGTATGTTATACTTAGTGAAATAATTACAAAAAATTACTGTTTACTTAAGCACAAATATTGTTAGAGTTAACGTTTTTCTAAGAAAACAAACTAATAATAAAAAATTATACATAATTTTTAAAATAACGATGATTACAAGTAATAAACATAAAACTAAATGAAACATAACAAACTATACCATAAATGCGTAGGTGATATAAAATAATCACATAAATATTATTATTAATAAATTGATTGTTGAATAAAAATTATTTAGTATACACGCCGATATATATTGCCTTACTATGGAAATTCAGAAAAGACAGATGGACATTTAACTTAAAAATTGAATCGCTTGGATTTTATAACACATGTACGTATGTTATTGATGTGATGGCAACACAAAAAATTTCCAAGTTCAAAGTCTATCCTTAGTCTTGAAAGACGGGCACTCGCCGAATTCTACTCGCTGTTACGAAAAACTTATTTTATTGTGAATAAGTTTTGATTTTTTTCTTTAACTACAAATAAAACATTTCGTTAAAATATATATGGAATATCTTAAATTTTATTAACATGAAGAAAATGATTGTGTGTGTGTGTGGGTGTGCGTGCGCGCCTAAGTATGCCTGCTATGAATAAATTATTTATAATGAACATTTCCAATTTTTTACATATATTTATTGATATCTTCCGTACAATATATCAAGGGTACTAATATATAATAATGTATTATTTACATTAACTGTATTATAAAATATCCTATGTTTTTAGTATATGTTTTTATATAAAAAAATTATTGAACATATCATACTTAAGAGGTAAATTATAAAAAAAAAATTTATCCTATTTATTTGCACATGTATATACAAAAAGCATGCATATATATATATATATATACATAATTATTTCCTATATATATATATATATATATATATATATATATATAGGAAATAATTATGTATTATAATCAAGAAATATACGAAAACACATATTGACTTGTCTATCCCAATTATAAATTTATAATTTATTTCTTTCTATTTCGTTCATTATTATGAAAATTCATAAATATAATTAATTAACTTAAATAATTTAAATCAAGTACATTTTATTTTATTCTAAAAATAGACCAAACTCTTATTTAAACATAATTCACTTTTTACAATTTCTTATTTTCACGTGATTTAATAATGATATGCTAAATATAAATATAATATCTACTTTATGTACAAATAATTTATAATTATGGTTATTTATTATAATCATTATAAATTTCACCTAAATTAACGAATATTTTTTGCACAATGAATTCATTAAACACACCTAAAATTCCAAATTCTATATTTAAACAAATTGTAAATACATATTGTTAATTTTCTGGTACTATTTGATCGAAAAATTTACCTTAAATTTATTTTTTAAATATTTGAACGGGATAGATTACGTGTTGCTTTGTGTCCTATTTATGGCTTACATATTGCACTTTTGCACCATTAAAAACCAGTCTGTCCATATTTTTTTTAAGCTGTCCAATGAATTCCATGAAATAAAATAAGATTCATTTTGTCATATTTGTCAATATACAAATTATTGTTATATAATGAATTAGATTTATTTAATAATATCATTATATTGAAAGTTCACATACCTTGCTTAATTTTCAAAAATATCTATTCAATTTAAAATTATAAGATTAAATAGTTACGGGAATTTTTCAAAACATTCGCATCAAAGTGAATAAAAAAATTTCAAATTTATTAATTTATTAGTAATAAATATATGCGTTATATATGGCTAATTTATAAATTTATATAATTCTATATCTATTTCTAAAAGGAAAAAATGTATATCTCATGGCGTCTGATCAAATTAATTTGAAATATTGATAGTAATAAATTCCCAAAATTAGATAGTAACAGTAAGTAAATATAATATTTATTAAAACTTGGAAAATGTTTGTATATTTATTCTTAGAAAACGTGTAATAAATAATCCGTAATTAGATTACAAATGAAACATCTTTTAACGAAGTGAAACGATTTTTTTATTGTGAAACGTTAAAAAAATTATATCAATAAGATGTCGGAAATTTTTTTTAATTGTCACTCTAATAATTAAATATCGTAGATGTATACAATTTAGAAAGCCGAACATATGAAAAAAAAATCACAGATAAGCTCAATTGGTTGATTTATCCACATTCACTTCTAGTCTCGAAACAATACAATTTCCTCATAAAATATTGTTATCTCCGATTAGCTGAAATTTTAATAAAAACGTAGTATAATGCAATTTATTTCAATTAATGCAGTATATTTTATAACTTTTTTTAAGCCATATGATTGTTAATAAATAATTTATCAAATTAAACTTAGGGAAAGTCAAATATCTCTCGAATTGACAAGCTTTTGCGCAATACATAGATGCCTCGATCTAAATACATTAAAAATATCATAGTTACCTAAGTATATTTAAACATATCTGAATATTTAAATCTGAATGCGAATAATATTTTACTTTATATATATTTATTAATTTTTCTGGCCCATTTGCATCCCTAAAAATCTCTATACCAATGACAATCGCAAAGGATTAACGTTGCATTAGCAAATCCATTGTTTTCTAAACATTCAATGAGAGTTTGGAAGTATTTTAAAAAAAAAAAAACATATAAATAAACACTAATAATAAAAAAAACGAGAGAATTAAAAGACTAATAAACAAAGAAAAACACAATGAAATATTATGACTTTAAAAGAAAAAAAAATATATACAACTGCATCTTGTTTTGCTTTCAATATGTACTTGTTAACGCACTACCTGTTATTGAATTTTAAAATAACTTCGTTATAAATGTCTCACGATTACAAAAATTTTACTAAAATCGAAGGATAGCCACTGGCAACAAATACATTTCACATTGGTAGGAAACAGCAAATAACGCCGCGAGATATCTCAAAACATCGATTGTTGTTATTTGTATCTTAATCTATTTAATATCATAACGTGTTATTGAAAAATTGTATCCCAACGGTAAAATTCAATGAAAACTGAATAAAGCTACTTTTAAAATTTCTTAAAAATAACTAAAATTGAATTCGTCGTTATTTAAACTACAGTATAACAAGTTTTTATGAAAAAAAAAAAATTGATAAATATGACAGAGTGCGAATCAAAATAGTACGTTTAAAGAAGAATTTTATCATGTAGTATAAAAAATATTATATAGTCATCAATAACATTTCAATGTATTCGATTGGTTATAAATTGCGAGAGAGAAAAAATTTAATTTATATATTACATTTCACTGAATAATCTTTGCTAAATAATATGCTGAAAACATTCATGAAAATGAATATCGAAATAAATAATTAAATTTTGATAATGATTGAGAAAAATGAAAAAATACCGCCAGCGTTGTAAAGAAAAACAATATAATACAGAATTTAACCTTTTTTGTCTTTTGCTGGACCCTTAGTCTATTGTGATAAAGACACTTCCCATTGCGAATTTAAGATCAATTAATTAGGTTCGAAGACCTGTTACTAGGAAATGCTTTTCAATGCTGATTGTAGAAGAAGAAATCGATAGAAATGAAAAGGTTGGTAAATCAGATGGACAATACTACATATTATCTTTCGAGCTAATAAATATTTCCAGCATCTTGCACGTGTACTGTAGAAAGTCATTGCTCTCACTTCCTAAGAGAATCCAAAATTACATTCAACAGTAATCGTCACTAAGGCATGGACGATAATTCTTTTTTAACGATTGTAGAACAGTTTTTAACATTTGATGTGTGTAATCATTTACAAATACAATGCTTTCATAGTGATGAGTTAACCACGGCGCTATAATTAACTAATTAAACGTTAAAATTGAGTATTTACGCTATTAATGGTGGTAAGAGTCACCAATAAAATCCAATAAAAGATAATATAATAACAACAAAAATTTAAATAAATTGATTTAAATTTTTCAAACTTGGTAATCATGCTTGATAAACTTGCATATTTGACTTGCAAAATAAAAATATTGCATTCATATTCTTTTTTTTTTTTTTTTTTTTTCTTTTAAAGACATTACAGTATTAAACACGTTTAATGTATTTTCTGATAAATTATAAATTACTTTTGTCACCCGTATATGGTCGTATGAAAGTAAAATTTGAATGGGAATTTATTAAAAGCAAAGCTAACAATTATTGACTATTGTACGTAGAGACATTTAATAAATAAAGTAATAAACGAAAAGTAACGAATGAGAAGTAATATCAAATTCTCCAAAGAAACGTACCTCAGAATGTAGTAATTTATATTTATTCGCAAGACTAATCGCAAGTTTAATTAATAATCTATTTTGTTCAATGTTTCATAAAAATACGATATTATGCCGCATTACAACTTAAACATTACAATATAAACGTTTGATTAATATTTCAATTCCATAAGCTGATTATGCTCGTGTAACTACAAATTTAGCAATTTCCATTTTGTTTAAACTTCAATACAAAATGCTTGATATTTGCAAAATAAATTAAACATTTAACAATGGATAAATGAATTTTAATAGCAACGTCCACAATTCATAAATTAAATATAAATTTATAAATTATATCTCTTGTGAAAAAATAATAATTGAACGTATTGATTATAAAATTTTGCTATTTTAAAAAAAAAAGAGCCTATCTATTCGATATTATTAAACCGTATAAAAATTTGAAAATATATTGTTAATTAGAATAAATATGAAATATACTGTCTACGAAAGCTTCAACATTATCATATTATAATCAAATGGAAACAGAATTTATTAAAAAATATATTAAGGAATAGAACTAAAAGACTTTGCAAGCTTAATTTTTTATATTTATTTTGTTAAATTTATAAAATTACCATTTCTCTTATAATTTTAATGTACATTTCTAAATATTTATAAATATGAAAATCCAAAGTTTTCAGCACAATCAAGACAACAGTAATGAAACGTCAAGAGGAATTTTATTTCATAAAAATAATGAGCATAGATTAACAATTTTATGATCCAACAAATTTGATTCTAAACAACATTCAAATATTAAACTTCCTGTTCGTAAAAAAATGGTTAAAATTAAAACTAATGCAGAACATGACAAAGCAATACAAATGCCACAATTTTTTAAAAACAATTAGAAAAAATACAATTGTCATTACTTTTTAATTCAGTTGAAACATATTTTATTTTTTCACTAAAAACTGATCTGCAATAAATCTTATAAAAAAAAAAAGTTGATTCCGAATCAAATAATTAAAAATATATCATCCGACTAGAGTGTTTCCTATAAAAATCATTGTATTTAAAAATTTTATGTATTTTAAGTATTTTATGCGATTAAGAAATGAACTTTCTTTTGTTAATTATTAGAAAGCTGAATTTATTTTTGTGACAGCTATATATAATATAACAACATTTGAAACATTTTTTAACGGAAATGAATTCATTCCCATTCGAAAAATTATAATTGCAATAAGATTTTAATCAAAGTTAAAAAATAAAATATTACAAAACTTGAAATTATCAAATTATAATTTTTTAAACTAATGTACATTTATTTAAAACTAAAATAAAATTAATATTTATTTTTAAATATTGTAAAGTTATATAATATTATTGGAAGCAAAAAATTCTAAATCTATAAATAATTATACTAATTACATATAAAATGGTTTCTAGAAGAAAGTTAATATATTTTAACAATTTAACTAACAAATAAATATAATAATTTTGTTTCCATTATTGAAAGCTCGAATTAATAAATCACTAATGACACAAGGAAATTTTTAATAAAACTTATAAATACTTTAAGTAATATTTGTAATTCAACTGAGTATTATCCATACGATTTTCACAATATTAATCGTAAAAGATTATATTTATCATATTTATCAGCTCTTATATTTATAACAAAGTTACTAAAAACTAAGAAAATAAAATAAAAGTTTGAATGAATGAATCGAATCATAAAAATAGCATTTATTACAGTACAAGAAGAATAAAAAATATTTAATGTAGCTTCACATGATCTCTTTTAAATAACATTCTCCACAAATATAACAGAAAGTAATCTTGCAGTCACCAATAGAAAATATAAGTAAATTAATATTTATCATTTATGATTGATTATTTATATTTCATAGATTGTGTTTTTTAATTCAACGATTAGTTACGCTTTATAAAAAATCTTTGAAATAATAGATTCGAATCTACGGAATGTATAAATGATGTAGAATTGATTCTCTTACCTCAAAAGTAATGTACAAGACATAATATTTTAAAATAAATCATTTTTACTTCCAATGGATTTTTTCTCACTTTATTAACATGTAATTGCAAAATATATTTAAATTATATATATTACGAATAAAATTTTGATTCTGTAAGGTGTATATTATCTTTTTAAGCAAATCTATAGTATTGCAACAAGTTTTTTCAATACTATAACTAATAAACTATATAAATTTGTAAAGTAAAGTAGAAATAAAATAAAATATATTTTGCTTCAGTCAGTTTAATAATACAATTTTTATAATTACTCAATTACTACAAAACTAGTGTTCGTATAATATTCTGTTTCCTATGAAATAAGTCCAATAGTATGAAGAGATTTGATGGGAAAATTACATGTTAGGTGTATTGTTAATCTTCTGAATACCTTCTTATTTGAAAAATTGATGATAGCTCTTGATCGTGTATTTAACGCACTACGCAAAGTTGACGAAACGTCCTTTCAAAAAAGATGTGGAAGTATAGATCGATAAACTTCGTTGTATCGATGACTCGATAAGCCAATACTTGGCATTTTTAATTATCCACAACATTTAACAAAGACAAATAACTTATCAATTTATAAAGCTATATAGAGGAGACAAATGAAAAGAAACATTAATTAACATTTAAGTATTAAATATTAATAAAAGCTATTATTTACTAAACGAAAATTTAAATACTATTTTATTTTAAAGATCCAAAACTGTTAGAGAATATGTGTATCTTCAAATCTTCTGCAGATTTTACAACAAAAACAATATTTGAAACGGAAGCCCTCGGAGTTCAAGTGTTTCAATAATAACACATAGAACAAGAAAAAACTCCGTCTTCTCTAAAAAGTTGATTAAAAAGTACATCCTCATAATTTCATAAAATATGTAATAAAATAAATAATAGAATTTTTCATTATTATTATTAGTGGTGTATTTTTATTAAAAAAAAAAAAGTAAAATATACCGGTTTTTACTTATCGTCAGCCGTAAAATCTATTACAATTCAAAACAATCGTTAGAAAAGGCGATTAAAGAGAAAATTTTTCGCCACTGTATTTAGTCACATTAAGCTTATAACAATTTACTGTTTGTATTGCGGTTGTGTAATAAAATATAATTTCAATTATGTCACATTAAACGTCTCGTTGAAGATATCGTGGTCCGGGCTGAGTATAAAGAAGTCGTCCTGGTACATTTGCGCCAGCTACACTCACATAAGCACCCGGAGGTGCCGGTGGATACGGTCCTTGCGATGCCTGTGGAGCTCGAACCGGGTAACCACTTGTAATACCACCCGTCTTCGCTCCCTGTAAAATCGTCACAATATTTCATCAGAATCGAAGAATTTCTTTCAAGATCTAGTTATCGTTAGATAACTAGAACATGATTTCGGTCAAAATTTAGTCCAACTTACTCCGTGAAAATAAATCACAAAGATTGCATTACTAATGCGAAAATCTATCATTAATGCAGTAATAATTGACAATGTAACGAATGTAACAATTCAATAAATTTCAAGCAAATATAGTCGATAAATGTTTGTATATTGTTATAAATATAGTTGATATGTAAATATAGTTGATAAATGATAAGTCTTAAATATTTTATTATCGAATAAATCGTAAAAACATTAATAATAATCATAGGTTGTGCAAATACCTGCGGAGGTTGTTGAATTGGTATGGCTCCACCGTGAACGGCGACATGACTTCCTGGACGTGAGTAGAACTTATCTTCGGTATAAGGTACTGTTTGCAAAAAAATTGGTAGTCAATAATAAGTAAAGACTGTAATTTAATTAGTGTTAAATATCAATACCGAGTTCATTAATTGTTAAACTAAATTTTTGTTAAAGCATTTCTTCTGATTGCATAAGGCTATCTTATTCAATACATAATTAATTACGCTCTACGACTGATTGATTCAAATAAATTGTAACTACCTTACTAAAATATATTTCATTATATCCGACTGATTAATAGACACTCTAATTATGAATATTAAAGTAATGTGAAGGAATATTGTATCGTTGATTTAAGTTGGTCTTTTGAAATTCAAAATTCAATACAAAGATTTATAGTCGATTAAAATTTTGAAACAACTATACATTAATAATATCACATTTATAGAAATATACGTAATGATTATTATTTTTTAATTTTTTTATTAAGAAACTTGTATTATTCACATTTCACATTAATAACTATCTATCTTCAACGATAAAATTTAACATAAAATAGATATTATAATATCATTTACCTGTTTGAATGGTTGGTAATGGGGCACGAGTAGCAGTTAAATAGACTGGTTTTCCAGGCTCTGAGACACGTTGCGATGTAGGCGGACAAAAGTCGTATTGACCAGCGGCAGGCCCATAATAACTTGAACCAGGAAACTGATTAGGAGACTCTAAAATAGTGTAAAGCGAATGATTGATAATGTGATTGAAAATCGTCTATTAGTATGTCCTATTAGTTTGTCCTATGCTTAAAATAAGATTCAAAACTATTCACAACGTTAGATTATTGAAATATTTATTCCATTGATATACTTATTAATAATAATAATAATATATATTTTTATGATAAAACTGTTTTACCAAAGGATTGTTATTATTATATTTCATAAAATCCAATAGCGATGAAACCATGAATTGGAACTCTAATTTACTTCTTAAAGTATAACAATAATGAAATAAATACTCAAAATTAAAAAATAACAAGAATAGTGACAAAGAATATTTAAGAAAATATTTTTTGAAATCATACATTTCATAGAACGAAAAAGTATTTGATTATAATTTTAATGATTATCGCTATTAATGTTATCAACAGTTTATTAGATGGCAATTGATGGTAGTTTCAATAAGAAAAGAAAATCTTGCTGTACATGTATTTGTGAGTATATATACTTTTAATTTTGTTTATTATTGAGTAAATTTAAAAAAATTAAAATTAAAATTCTGAAAAAAAGGAGAGTTTATTACTTTTTAGCGAATGACAAAATCATCACATATGTGAACGATGGTATAATTTATTAAAATAAGCATAAAATGAAAGCGTAACTTCATCCATTGTAATAAAAAACAATTATTGATATATTTTTATGTACAAGATACTTGCTGCAATAATTACAGATATAAAGATTACATGTACAAATAAATGCTAAATACATAAATAAGCAACTTACTATTCCATAGAACAACTCGAGAATCACTCGATCTCCTAGCAGCCTCTTCAGATTCTGTAAGAATACAATCATGGATTTATGGCTTATTTGAGAAAAAAATTATCTTATAAAAATGTATAAAATGAAAAAATTCTTCAAAGACATATTAATCAAAGAAAATAATAAATCTTTAAATGGCAATAATATTAATTCAACATAATTTTTATATATATATTTACATTTATGATTAATTAATGCACATTAATAATGTTGGTATTCAAAATTAATAAATTAAATTATCTTCTTTTATTAAATTTCTACATTTTGCTTTTTGGTAAATTCTTGTTTAATTTCAATTATTCAAATACTCAAATTAAAAAAGTTGATACTTTAACATTTAACTTACTGGAAGATGTTGAAATATAACTTGGCATAGAAGGAGGTGGTTTATAACCATAGCCGGGATGATAAGATGACACTGGTGGTAGCGGCGGTGGTGATGGACTATGTGATCTTTTCAAAGGACCCTATTATTTAAAAAAGCAAAACTTATTAAATACTTTATAAATATCTAAGATCATAAATTGTGCACGTCGTATGAATTATCTAATTTAATTAATCTAAGCTTGATACAATATACAATTATTGTAAGAAGTTAAAAATTATTTTTATTTACCAGTTGCTTATAATAAAAGAATTATAAATTTTAACATTTAAGCAAAGTGATAGTGCATTTTTAAAAGTAAAATTTCAACTTACACTTGACATTAACGTATGAGGAGGTGTGACAGCAGTAACTTTGTAAAGAGGACTTCTGGTTGGAAGCGGAAGATATAAATGAGGATGTACCGTTGTGCTTGGGTCAATATATCCACCGACTTGTTGCATTGGCTCTGATAATACACTTTAAAAAAGATTTTTTTATAAAATAACATGTAAATTATAGAATCTTAATCAAGAATTTACTTTAATAATTTACTTTGTTTCTTTGATAAGTCTTCTTCTATTATCATCTTCATGAAGGACCTTCTTTAATTGTACAAATAATTGATGCTTTTCGTTTTTAAATTGCGTTAACTCACTTTCTAATGTAGAAATTTGTTCTCGCGTTTCTCCCAGAGTCATTACATTTTGCTTCTGTTGCGTTTCTCTTTCTTTTCTTTGGCGCTCTTCTTCTGCGTCAGCTTCTTGTTCTAATATATATCATTTATTCACTATACATATTATCAAATAAATTTTTATATACAATGTTTACCTTGTTTTTTACGCTGTCTTTCTTTTGTAATATGTATTTTGAGAGCCTGCCACATTTGTTCGCTCCGTTGAGGAGGTCCAACCACTACGGCTGGCATTTTTATCTGACTCAATAAACGTATAGAGCGGCAATCTACCTGGATAAAAAAAATTAATTTTCATAACATTAAAACAAATATTTTATATTGGTAGGAATAAAAATTAATTGATACTTATAAAAGAAAAGGTAAATGTACGTCAATGAAAACGTATCTAATCATAATTATGAAAAGATTTAACAATCGCATTGCACATCTGTATTACAAATGTTTAAGCTTAAATCCAATCGAAGGACATAAATGAGCGCATTAATGATACAGCCTAATAGTTTATCAATATAAAATCATTATACTAATAATAAATGGCTAATCGATTATTTTTCTATTGAATAATATACTAAAATTTATCTATTTGCAGATTGTTAAAATACTGTTTTCCAAAACTTTTAGATATCGAGAACCAACTTAATATTACAAATATCATATTTTTAATATTAATTAAAATCAAATAAATTTTGCACTTCAAATGATTCTCGGCGCAACGTTCTCTAATTAGCTAAATTTTCTCATTTTTATCCATGACGAAGTAACCCCATTTACAGGGTCATAAAAAGAAAATAAAGATAGTAGTAATATTAGTGAGAATGATAAATAGTTCAACATTGATGGTCGATAACCCTGATCAGGCAGTTTTCTACTAAATAAATAAATTATACTATTGAGTTGTGATTATTGTGAAACTTGCTCGATAAACAACAGCACGTAATCCACTGGACTCTCAAATCCCAAGTATTAATTATATACAGAATAAGAAAGTCCAAATCTGCAAACACTACAAACTACCCCTGCTCCATTTAATAAACAATAAAGTTAAAAACATATATATTTTCTCTCTGTTCTTAAAAACATATATATTTCTATATAGACGCAATGAAAGTCGGATTCTGCGCACTTACGACACCTTTGGAATTGCTTGGATTGCTCAACATCGTCGAGAAGGGGGAGGGCTTGAGGGTTTCGGGAGTGGGGATTATTGTTTTTAATAGAAAATATATAAAATAAGAGCTAGGCACGGGGATGTAAAAGAATGATTATACAACAGAAATTGAAAAAATAAGTATAAAATATTATTATTTTCTTATATTATATTGATGTTATTATTAGCGTTAATACCTTTGCTTTCTGATTAATTTCACATAAGCGTTTATAAATATGAAAAACACACTAATTGAAAAGTACTTCGATTAAGAATGACAATTGTATTTAAATAGAAATAATTATCTTTATTAACATTTTATTGACATTTTAGAATAAAAATCTCGACTTTTTAATGAACGAATGTGAAAAATGATTTTATCCTAGAGCTTACCTATATTTGAAATTCGTAGGCACGACCGAACCAATTGGATTTTAACGGTTCGGCGCAGAATCGAAGTCAGTTCTACTAAATAGACAAAGATCATGTAATGGCTCCCCTCCCCACTTATCAACCCAAACTGTGAGAATCCAACTGTGAGACTCGAAACGAAACGAAACTCTCGCGAGGGCTAATGACTCATTACTAATAAGGGAGGAGTCGTGTTGAGTAAGTGACGCCATTTCAATTTACAAATTCTGTTTACAAATTTATATTATTTTCATTGACTGAATCGAGTGAACCCAGTGCCACATTATTATTATTATTCTTAATATAATTTTTAACGCATGTCTGAGTTCTGCGTTACGATACAGAGTTTCATTACCTTGGGACTCTTCTTTTCATACGATAATTTTCATCGTAAGTATCATATTGCTACTGAACTTTATTCAAAGGCTTCGATATATGGATACTCGTTTTTATCAGAGTTCGTAATACTAAATGTATTTTTACTATTTTGCGTTAGTGAGATAGTTGATGAAAATATTACAAATTTTATTCAAATTTACTTCATCGTAATGAATATTGCAATGGTCGTAGGTGTCTGGACACTTTTTACTTAAGTTTACTCCAATTTGCATTTGACAAAGTCGATACAACACTCAAATATATGAAAAATTGTTATTTTTCTAAACACTTATTGCCTAGTTAATTATAAATACGAATGTAAGTCAACTTTCAAGACCCAATATTTATTTAAAAAATAACATTATTCTTATGTATTTATTTTTTTTTTTTATTTTCTTTTTTCTCGTTTCTTGTTTTTTGTTTTCTAAGAATGTATAATATAAAAATTATAACGTAAAAATTATTTTAATTTGTAAATATATAACTTCTTATGACGGAAACATACGATAAAATATTTATTTTGAGGTTATTCTCAATAGTATTTATAAAACAGAGAAAAAAAAATAATATGATATTTTCATTGAAAGAAACCTTTAAGATTCAATATTTTAATTAAATATTATCTATAGAAATATAGATTAATTATTCCCTGAATAAAATGATTACTGTAAGCAAAATTATATAACTGATAATTGCTAAGAAATCATTATAAGTTATTTCTATTAATTTATTTAAAATTTGTAAATACTTTTCTAAATTAAAAAATTCATTAAACAATAATTCCTACTTATATATTAAACCTTAAATTTGTAATGTGCTAATTATATACAAACATTTTTCATTACGTAAGAAATAACAAATGTTTTTAAAGATGAAAAAAAAATTATTTTCAAGCATCATTTATATTTAAAAATCTGTTTTCATTTTCTCTCATGATTTTGTTTTTATTTATATTCTATATATCTATATTTTCATTATGGGTGCGAATAATATACAATGTGACGTATTGTTATAGTATATATTTATTAATTAACTACATATAATTATGTTTATTAAAAATTATTTTTGAAGCATATCATTTGGTGAAATCTAATAAAATAAAACATTTAGATGATTTAGCCATTTATATCGAGCATGATTTTCTAATACAAATAAACCTTTCATTTATAAGAACTAAATCATTAAAATTTCTAGAAATATCATTTTACCATTTATGTTTAACAATTAAGCCTAGATTTTTTAGGTAAAATTATTAAGTTATTTCAATTTTAAATTATTGACTAATTTGCTGATTTCATTAATGTACATAAAGTTAAATACTGATTCGATATTATGTAAAGTCATATGTTATTTATTAATCATGTTATTTTTAATTGATATTGAAATTAAAGACTACTTGTAGTCTTATAATTAATTGCAAGTTGCTAATTACTCATTTGCCAAATTCAAGATTTAAAATATTTTTAAAAATTATTGAAATACCCACGTATAGAAAAAATAAGTTTTTAAAAGTCAACTTAATTTTCTACGCAATAATGTTAAACGTGCAAATTAAATTTTAACGCTTTTAATAAATTTTCTGTTTAGGTAACTGGAACACAAAAATTAAGATTATACATGCAGATCAACAAAGATAATAAGAGCAAAAATTTAATAAAGCAATTTTAGACAAAACAACATGCTATAATGTTAGGTGCTAATTGATATAGACAGTCGTTTTGATAAAAAGAATAGAGTTGGTAAGCCATTTATGCTAATACAACTCGACAAAGATATTTTCATTCATTTTTTTAATCGCATTTACATAAAAAGTAAATAAAATTGCTTGTAGATATTTTTATAATTCCTACATAAATTTCAAACAATTTAATTCCTTAATAGATTTTGTTGAAATCATATTATATAACTTTGTTATACTTTTCCGCAACTGAATATTATTTAAATTAATTTAAATAATTGAAAGAATATTATTTTGTTAGTAATTAAATGTGTGCTTATTACATAGTTTCGCTATACTCAATATTTAAACATTACAAATTACTAACTAAACATAAGACTCTATTTTAAATAATTTAATTTGCCATTAATAAATTAGAAATTTATTGTTTCTACAGAGAGATTTTGAAAATTAAATAGTCACAATGTCGTTAAGTGCTAGTGCAGAAAACTTGACGACCGAAGGTCAGTTAAGTGGTAGCGATTCAAACATGTGTTTGGAAATTGCTTTAGAAGGTGAACGTCTTTGCAAAGATGGAGATTGCAGAACTGGAGTGGCTTTTTTTCGAGCAGCCATTCAAGCTGGCACCGATGATCTAAGAACACTCAGTGCCATTTATAGTCAACTAGGAAATGCCTATTTTTATCTTGGAGACTACGTGATGGCTATGCAGTATCACAAACACGATTTAACATTGGCAAGATCCATGGGTGATAAATTGGGGGAAGCAAAGTCGAGTGGAAATTTGGGAAATACATTGAAAGTTTTGGGTAAATTTGATGAAGCAATGATTTGTTGCAAACGTCATTTAGAAATATCGAGGGAAATTGGAGATAAGTTAAGCGAAGGTAGAGCATTATATAACTTAGGAAATATATACCACGCTAAAGGTAAACATAATAGTAGGGAAGGACATCAAGGTCCGGGTGAATATTCGGAAGAAGTTAAAGAATGCTTGCAACAAGCCGTCAGTTATTATCAAGATAATTTAAAATTGATGAAGGAACTTGGTGACTCTGCAGCTCAAGGTCGCGCATGTGGTAATTTAGGAAACACGTATTACTTGCTAGGTGATTTTCAGAAGGCAATTCAATACCATAATGATCGACTCAAAATAGCTCGTGAATTCGGTGAAAAAGCAGCAGAAAGAAGAGCTAATAGCAATTTGGGAAATTCTCATATTTTTCTAGGCGAGTTTGAAAAAGCTGCCCAACATTATCGACGCACTTTGGTTCTGGCCCAAGAACTTGGTGACCAAGCATTTAAAGCACAAGCTTGCTATTCTCTAGGCAATACGTACACACTGCTTCGGGATTACGATGCGGCCATTGAATATCATTTACAACATCTCTTCATAGCCCAACAATTGAAAGATAGAGTGGGAGAGGGACGGGCTTGCTGGTCTTTAGGCAATGCTTACTCGGCAATGGGAAATCATGAAAAAGCACTCTATTACGCCAAATTACATTTACAGATTTCAAGAGAACTTGGTGACGCAATGGGCCAAGCAACTGCGCAAATGAATGTTGTCGATCTTCAAAAAATTTTGGGTATTGAAAAAGTTGATGACGATAAAAAAAATCTCAATACAGCCTCGGTGAATATCATTGCTTCATCGCCCGGTAGATACAGACTACGTAGGCAAAGTATGGATAATTTGGATCTCATAAAACTCACCCCTGATACTAAATCAAAAGAATCGCAAGGGACTTTCCATGCTCGAGCTGGAATGGCTCCGGAACCATCGCAAAAGGAGGAAGAAGACGAAGAAAACTTCTTTGAATTACTTTCACGATTTCAATCAGGGCGCATGGATGATCAACGCTGCGTTCTTCGTACAAATCAGAAGAAAAATATTGGATTAAATCAAAACAACGACAAAGATGAAGACGATTTATTGCAATTGATAGCTGGAATGCAGAGTAAACGAATGGATGAGCAGCGTGTAACATTGCCATACCTACCAGGATTAAATATCACAAAAAGCAAAGCGTCTGTTAAAACGTCAAATCAATCCTTGGTTGATGACGATTCGTTTATTGAAATGTTAGCTCGGTGCCAAAGCTCTAGATTAGAAGATCAGCGCAGCCCACTGCCAACTTTCCCTGTTCTCAAAGATGTCGATGAACAAGAATCACAAAATAATGATAATAGTCCATCTGGAGCTACAGTTCCTGAGGAGGATCTGTTTACCCTTATACAGAGGCTCCAAGCAGGTCGCATGGAAGATCAGCGTGCTAAAGGGCCAATTAAAATATAAGTTGTAAAATTAGCATTGTATATTGCGTATACTGTCTGTATATTATAATTTCATACAATTGATAATCGGATATTTAGAAAAATTATGTTTTTATTAAGTTTTAGCTCATTGGACTTTAAAAACCAGACTATAAACAATTGTGAGCTCTTGACCCACAGTTCAAGCTCACAAATACTTTAATAATAAAAACTAAGCTTTTATTAGATCATATTCGAAAGAAAAATGAAAAAAAAATTTAGATATCAATAACCGCTCAAATAGTTATTACTAGATTAATTAAAATGTCCCTTCCAAAATAACTGATTTGAGTGCTCATAGAAATAGATATTCAATTGAAATTGTGATGACAAGGCTGTTAATACACAATTAATTCTCTTGATATAATTAAAAAATTATTTTTCATTATCAAAATCATTTTAACAGGATACAATTGTTATACAACCTATGTATGGAATTAAAGAATTGTTTTATATTAATATAAAAAGTATTTTGGTACATCGATTGTTTATATCAATTTTTTTTATACAGAATGTATCATTTAATATTATATTTTATACATTTATAAGCTAAATAATTACGATCTACGTTTAAAGTATGAATGAGTTTAAAGTTTTTTTATAAGATAAGTTGTGATTTTGTTAGTTGTACACAAGCTCGCTTCAAAAACAAATCATATAATAATATTCTTTACAATCTATTTGGAACTTAGGTATTACAAAATTAAATTTACATTGTAATTCGAAATTCAAGTTTAAGAACCATCTTCATCTAAATAATACTCAACTTACGAGATTAGTTTAGGATATAAAGTAGTACTTGAAGTTGAGTACTTAATATAATCGAATGGAAATGCCTATTTGTTATTTATTCAAATCATAATTAAATCGTCATTATCATTTTTAAAAATAATTATGATATTTTAACAAACAAAATAGAAGGAAAAAAAAATATATATATATATATATATATATATATATATATATATATATATATAGAACTGATTAATTATCTACTATGTAAAAAAATATAATAATAACGTCCTAAAAGCTAACGATTACTTTATCTGTAAGTCGATTTATGACCAATTAAGTACCTGTAGTTTGTAACTTTATTTTTTATTACAATTTCAAAGACAATTGACTGATTGTACTGAAATTTTGATAGTTGTTCTTTACTTATCTACTCTTTTTCTACAATGATAAACTATGTACTATCACAATATTTTATGATAAAAATTAGGATTAAAAAGCCATCGTAAATGAACCGCCAGGAATCAGTTAGTAATTAATATAAATTAATACAAGTTTGTCAATTCAATTCTATAATCCTTATAGATTTGTTAATTTATAGAGTCCATCACCCTAAAACCTTTAGTTTTCTAATGTTTTGTTTATTCATGCGGTGCATCGTCTACAAACGTGCCAGAATATTAATGAAGTATTGTGTAAATCATGTGTGCTTCGATATTCCAAATGCTTAAACTACTGTATCGTAACCATATAATGACATAAATATAATTAAAATTATCACTCGAATCTGTAAAAAATACAGAAATCCACTATGATTATTATTTATAATAACTTAAGCTCTCAAAGCACTCATTGGTTAATGTTTGGATGAACCTGGAAATTCATTGAAATGCTTTTCAGTGGAAAAATACTGGGGATGGCCCGTCCACTGTTAAAGTAAAGCATTCGGTAAAATGCATTTAAGTTGTAAGCTTATTTCACTCTCTGTTTAATTCCTTTTATTAATTAATTGACGGATGTATATTTATTCAATTTTTTGATAGCGTAATATTGATAAAATAATGCCAACCTTGATAAATAACATCTACAACTTGCATTAATACAATTAATAATAACTAAAAAAAAAAATATATATATATATATATATATATATATATAATATATAATTATATATATTAACGTCTTCTAGAAAAGATAGCAAAGAATAACTATTCTACATAAATTCTTCTTAACTTAAATAAATTGTGTAGTAATGGTAATTGTATATCAAATCATCGCTTAAAAATGCGTCAATTTTATTGTAGAGTTTAGAAAATATAACTTAAATGATATTTTCAAAAAATACGAAAAAGTTATGAAAATATTGAGGGTTATACACTTTAAAATAAGTTCATCACATTCTACATATTAAAGTAAAGAATTAAATTTTTAACATTTATAATCATACTCGTAACATTATTCAATTTAATTTTTTATCTGCCTTTATAGGTAAATTATAAAATGTATTAATCAATGATATTTATAAAACTTTTTAAGTTTATATCAAAATATCAGAAATATACAATTATTAATTTATAAAAATAAAACAGTATTAGACCATCAAATTACTACTCTGAAAAAATTCAAATATTTTTACAGTAGTTTCAATGAATAATCAAATGACAAATACTTAAAAATATATTGCTAAACTAAGTCTATACTTGACATGTGTTGTAAAAATATTTTTCTTGGTTAATTTTTTGAAATGTTATATTATATATTAAATAAGATTTCATAAAAAATTTTTCGAATTTGTTCACTATACGTTAACCATTCCATTACAATAATTTTAACCTAATCTCATGTAAAAATCATCAAATAAAATTGAATTGTTTTTTATTGCTGTTATTTCTGAAATTATTCAGCATTTGAAATTAAAAGATTTATAAATACAATTGTTTGGTAATTATAAAAAAATTTGTTTATCTTCCCTTAAATTAATAACAAACTATAATAATATTTTATATTACATGTACTATAAAAAATTTACAATTTTAGTATCTAATTATGTGCAATACATAATATATACATGAGAGGATGGAGTGTTCGTGCATTTGACACATTGGCTCCATCATTTAGAAAATAAAAACAAAAATAATATTAAAAAATACGTGCAGACATATTTAACTCTTTACTTTATTATTATTACTTAAATATTACATCTTTCTTTATAAATACGTTTGTATTTTTTTCAAAAGAAATAACCTATTAAAAATGAAATAGTTTTTTTATTTTTAAATATTTTAAATGAAATTATTAGAAAATTATAGTTTATTATTTATAATAAACATTTCAAATACTATTGCATTAAATTAAATTTCTTCTTTAATTAAATATTCCATAATATTTTTAAGTGCACCGTATAATATCACTTCTTTAAGATAGGAATAAAGCTGTTATAAAGCTACTATATTATTAAATTTTATTGTAGGAAAAAGATGTGACAAAGGACATATTGCCTCAAGAAGTCAATTCAGAGTTTCCATATATATGTATATTGTTATTATTATCATATTAGAAAAATACAGAGCCTCGACTTTATCTTTTTTTATTATTTACCTAGTAATATATATATATATATATATATATATATATATATATATATATATATATATATATTATATACATTTCGATGATCACGCCGTTTTCCTTATGCGTACCGTATTCGTATACATTAGAATATTCATTATGCGACAAAAAAATAGTTATGGCGCAGATCATACCAATATATATTGTATTTATACCAAAACAAATAGTTAATTAAAGTTTTAAGTTTTTTAAACTGAAATTTCGATATATCATTTATTTATCAATTCCAAATCCTCATAATTTTCAAACACACGCACACACGCACGTACGCACATACATATATAGATAGATAGATATATTTTGCATATAATGTTAATATTTAATTTTTAATACAAAATATGAATTAATAAAAAAACTCTATTCTATTTGTCTAAAATGAAAGTAATATATATATATATATATATATTACTAATGACTTACATTCATTTTTTACAAACAGAATAAAGTTTTTTTATTAATTCATATTTTGTATTTAAAAAGTAATTATTAACATTATAAGCAAAAGTATATTGTTAATATTTATATATGAAAATAGTGTTATATTAATATATCAGAATACGAATACGTAAAGAATGTAATATTGAATTTATAATAATTTGATTTTTTAAAGATTAAGCAACAGATAATATGATTCGGTGATTTGATTAACCAAAATACTTGCTTAAATATTACTTTCTATTAATGAATTAAATAATTAAATTATGTGTTATATTCACCTGACACAATATCTTTTTATATTGAATTACATAAAAGATGTATATTTTCCAATAGCTGATCTTAAGAAAAAATCCCTAATTGTTATATATGTAAAAATATCATTCTTTTTAAAATGATAGTAATAAAGTAGTTAATATACTTTCGTGAAAGAAATTCTTTATATCACTTTTATCATAATCTTAGCCAAGGTCAGCGAATTAACTGAAATCGTTTTTACTATGCATAATGATTTAATTAATAAATAGCCAATCTTAAAGCAAGAATTAATAAAAAAAAATTATACTATTGCTAGCATATTATTAGTATTATCATATATATCATTTTGAATAAAAATATTAAAATCCATAAAAAAACTCCCATTATCATATTACAAAATATGTTTACTAAATGATTTGTATGTATTTTCAAATTAAAACTGTAGGTAATTAAGCAATATCTTTCAGATATAACTAATATTTATTGAATAATTTAAAAAATTTCTTTTAAATTTACGTACAATTTATTTATTAAAATTACGATTATTGTAAAATACGTATTATACATATACGAGATACTTATACCATGATGCTATTAAAAAAAAATTTTTAATAATAATGATTTTTAGCTGAAATCTTTTAAACTTATATAACTTATATATATATATATATATATATATATATATATATATATATATATAAGTTATATAACATCCGTTAAAAATGAATTTCTTAATTTAATAAATGATCGGGTTAAAGTTATCAGATATCAGAGAAAAGAAATTGTTATAAATTCGTAAGAATGACGAAAGTTGTAATTATAAGAAGAAGAAAAAATAAAAAATATATTTAATTTTAGATGTATAATTAGCATTGACAAACGAAAAATTTTACAATCATTTTGAACCGGAACAAAAAGAAATATATGTGGAAAAAGTTTTGACTTATTCATATACAATTAAATTAATTTAATAATTATTGAACATTAATATTTTTTATTCAGCAAATATATCTTTAAATCAATAAAACAATTTTTAATCACACGTATAAATTACTTTTTATATCGTTATTCTAGTGGTACCATATGCATATATATGACAGTTAATTATATTAAATGATAGTCTAATATTTTTTTTCCAAATAATGAAATGCTTATTGAAAAAAAGCATAGAATAAATATTTTATTTCATTTCATATCGATAGAATGACACGTGAAATAGAAGATAATAAGATTTCATTGAAGTACATTTGTCACTTTTTGAATCAGAAATAAGTGCTCAATTATTTTAGTAACACATAGTTTATTTATACTTAACGTAATCATGAAATATCTAATTTTATAACTAATTATATAATTAATTTGAACGTTGTAATTGCAATTAATACAGATCTCAATGCAGCAGGCCGAGAAAATAATGTCTCCTGAAAATATAAAATTTTTCAAAATAATCTTCTAAGTAAAACTTATTCGATATTTAAGAAAACATTTAATAACTTATAATCAAATATGATCCAAAGTGTAAGATCCAAATAAATATAAACAAATATTGGTTCATTAAAATTTTTTCTCTTAAATGTAATTAAAAATAAAAATATTGCTGCCAATGCAATAAATATATTTTATATAAACTTAGTTTCAGTAATAAATAAATATTATTTTTAATCTACGTATATGCAGCAAATTGTGAAAAAACAATTAAGAACTAACCGATAATTTCCTTAATCATACAGAAGTAGTAAACATACTGCTCTATTGCACGGAAATGAGCTTAAAGCATTATGTATTGTACTATACAATGTAGTTGTATGAGTAAACTGTATTTGCTACCGCGACCTTCATTCAGATATGTAGATAAACGCGGAAAATAACCAAAGACATTTAATTAATATTATTATAGGAGATTATTGAATATAGTCTATATAAAAATTATAAGTAAATAATTTAATAAACGTATTTACGATACGTTTGGGAACATTTATCTATTGATAGAAAGGATTAGAATGTAAGGACCATCAAAGACAAAATATATTCCTAATGATAGTTTTTAATAAATAAATAAAGAATATCCAATATTATAATGAAAACAGTAAAGAAAAATTTAGTATTTTTTATAAGTATTAAACAATCAATACTAAATGGCAATGATATCATAATATTATGAAGAACAGGTTTTAATAAGATAAATAACATCTGAAGCCCATTACTGATAATTGATTTTAAAATTTCGAATTTCAAAATAAAAAACACGAAAAAAACAATAAGTATTTTGTAATAATGCATAAAACTTGTTAAGGAAACAAAAGTGATTATTTTCTATTATTTAAATAATTAAATACTGTCCAATTTATAAGCTAAAGACATACAAACATTGATCCTACTAAATAGTAATTATAATTATAAATTGCTGTTTATAAATATCAATATGTTGAATACACAATTATTTATTATTTGAAATAATCATGAATGTAGCACAATTGACTTCATATTGGCGATATAGGGATAAAACAAATAATTACGAATCCATTAAAATCGAAATTTTATAAATATTTTCTAATTTATGAAGATGTAAAGATATTTTTAAAGGATAAATTTGTTCGACTTTTAAAACTAAAGAATTGATGATGCAGCTTCTGCCCGCGAAATATCTATATAAAGCTATATATATATATATATATATATATATACATATATACAGAGAGAGAGAGAGAGAGAGAGAGAGAGAGAGAGAGAGAGAGAGTTGATATTTAAATAATAGATTTAATAAAGATACTTTATTCAGAAGCAAATGTAATTTGAGAAGTAACAGAAAAACAAGTTCATAAATAGTATAAGGTCATTTAGAAGTAAAGTCATAATAATTGTAAGACGCTTGTAATACATCAAAAAGTATCGTAAGGTAATGATATAAAACTTTCTTTTTCTCATTGACAACAATGGTAGAAACATCTAGTATATTTATTTAATCTATAACATATTTAATATCATAACTTTAATACTACATATTTCAATAGATCGATTTCTATGTATACACATGCACACAAACACACAAACACACACATAGGCATATATATATATATATATATAGATGCATACCTATTAATTTATCACTTAGGTAAGTATTTAATTGCCCTTAAATAAATTATAAATTCAACACCATTTAATTCTGTTCGAAATGAAGAATAAATACTTCTTTTAATTGGAGTTTTAAACAATTAAATTTATATATAAATCACAACAATATATTAAAAATAACATATTATATTAAAAATTATTTCTTTTTTTTTTATAAAATATAACAATATTACTAGAATGATAAAGAAATGTTTATATAACTTAGTGCAGATTAAAGTGAAAAATAAATTTTTCATTAAACAATTATTTTAGACTTATCATATATTGAACTTTTAAATCATTTGCCGTTGCATATATAAAATCCTTAAAAAAATTTATCTATAGATCTTGCATATCTTTATTGATAAATTCATCCGCTTTCGACCTATAAATATAAAATTTATTTTTAATAATTTCATACCTTATTACAATCAAATGTTCTATTCCTCTAATGACTACATTAAATTTTCTAAGATGTACGTTGAAAATCAATTCGTTTATATCACAAACAATATTTTTTTTTTCTTTGCTTTGATTCAATATATGCTGTTGATAAAATTATTACAAATTGAAAATTCTATATGCAAAGCAATAAATGATATATGTGCGTGCGCGTGTACATACGGTTATATAATATATAATATAGATATTACTATGCATATAAGACGGTACTATTTTTAAACAACTTTTGATGTATACAATTGAAATATATTATAATATAACTATTCTGTAATTAAAATTATATTATTTATTCATTAATAATCTCTCATTTTTAAGAAAATTGGCGCATTGGATAACATAATTTTTTTTAAATAATAAATACAAGTTAAAAAAACTGCTCTGAATACATATCAATATTTATTACAATTTCCTTAAAATATGTTTTATAAAAATCTTTAAAAATAGACACAAAAATTATAATGCTGATTCATTTGTAAACTATACAATTCATAGTTTGCATACATTATTATTTGTAGTAAAATATAGACAAAATATTTTGAAAATATAATTTTCTCGGTCGATTGTTAATTATCTTGTATTTATATTTATTATGTAAATCTTTACAAAATGGTAAAAAATAGTATTCCCATACATAATAATTTTCTTTCTATATATTGAAGCAAATCCATAGACATTCATACGAGCATATTAAAATTGTATTTTTATATAAAATTTTATAAGATTATTAAATAATGGAAAGAATTGTTCTTATCGTATTTTACTTTAAAAAAAATGATTAAATTACCATTAACTTTAGAATAAATGTGATTTAAATCGAATGAATTCGATAATTCAGAATGACTCTGAAGTTTTCTATTTTTAGTTTTCGAACGAATATTTTTATTTTATTTTATTATAATATATTTTAGAACTTTCTAATGGTAATTGAAGGAATTATTATCTATACTACCCGCAGATAATAAAAATGATTCATATTTAGTCAACTACAAAAAATCTAAATATTAGTACAAAATAAAAAAAAAAAATATTTATTACAAAAAAAATTAATTTTTAATTATGTAATTAGTAAATTATTTAAAATAAATTGATAATATTAATTACATAAAAAATATTAATTACAAGGAGATTAAACATTTATTTACGTAATTAATAAATTATTTAATATAAATTGATAATATTAAAATGAATATTAAAATGCTTCAGCAATACTTACGGAAGTATTAAATGAATAAAAAATTAGTGTATCGTCGATAAATATCATTATATAAATTCACAAATAAAGTTATAATATTTTTTATGTATTTTATAATACAAATGTAAGCGATAATATCTTAAGTGTTATGTAATTGTATGTATTATTTATATGAAGTATATATGTCATGTAGATGCATGTTTTATTTATATTGCTGAACAGACTTTTCGTCGAGTCATTGAATTATTCCTAAAATTTAACGAGATAAAAAATTAAAGTATATAGCATTTATAATAAAATTATTTATATAAACAGATATTTTTACTTTAAAATTCCAATAATATTAAGTAAATTTTTATTAATTACACCGCTTAAACTTCACTTACGCAAAAATTTACACAATTTGTTGAATTCGACACGGATTTGTTTTATCATTTTTGTAAAACAACTTTGTATTCTAATAAGACTATGAAATTGTTGATTATCTATTCAATTGCACTTCGTTCAAAATTATTAGAATATTTGATATACTTTTCATTAATATACATCTTTAAATAAAATATATTATAATTAAAAAATTTTCGAAATACAAGATAAAATAGGAAATAAAAAAAATCTTACCATTATTTGATATTTTAATAAATTTGTTATTTCTTAAATCAAGTTTTTTAATAAACCTTATTTAATAAATAATGAAATATTTTAATTGTTTATTTAACTACATATTATTCCTGATCGATTAATATTTGACATTGCTCTAAATTAATTGTTTTCTCAAATTGTCAATATATGCCTGAACCTACGGACAAATCAATACTTATATGTACTAAGCCAATCTCATAATAATTATACTATTAAAAATAGTATAACAAAAAATAGTATAACAATGCAAAATATTAGTAAAGATTTTGAAATCATAAAAAATATATAATGAAGATTACAATTTCCATATACAATTATTATTGCGATATATTTTTTTTTTTTTTTTTTAATATGTGTATATTAATAATTTTTAATAATAATTGCATTTACAATTGTCAAACATATCTCTCAACTTTGCTGCAAAAATAATTTGAAAAATAATTTTTTAAAAGAATTTAGAAATATATATGAAAATAAATTATTTTTTATTGATTTCACAATATTATGAAAATTGTATATTTATATTTAATAATTATAAGAAATACTTATACGAAATTCCTGTAAATTTGTTATTTTGTTAAAAAAATTTTAATTTATTTTGGATCAAAATGTTGATTTAAATATTAATTCTAGTCAATAAATGCATAGTTATAATTTATTGATAATAATCGTGTATTTATGATATTAATATAATTATCTTTTAATAAGTTTCATATAACAATGTAAAACTTGTTTACTACATGTATAGAAGAAATATTGTAATCACTTTCATCATATCGATTATTTTACAAATCATAGAAACAGTCTTTATTTTTTCTTATTTTTTTCACAGTCTCTAACAAAATCTAAACTAGCATAATCTTATTCACTTAACAGCCTTGAGAAAGTAAAACAAGCTGACGTGTTATCAAATGAAGCATAAAACGCATAATGAAAGCGGAATATATCGATACCAGCAAATTATCAAAATAAAATATAATAAATAGAAATAAGATATTTGAGTAAAATAATCATTAATTATTACAATTCCGATCATTAAATTAGGAGTGAAATAGATATTCTTTTTATATAATGAACGATTAATTTTTAAATAAAATGAATGTATCCGATTATTGAAATAATTGTATAAAAATAAGCTTTTACGTTTATCAATAAGAACCACAGTGATTGAACGTTTAATAATAAATTCTGATTGTGTAGATTCAATTTCAAAAATTGCATTATTTTACAGTTATTTTAAGAATTCTTTTCACACTTTGTAATTATCCATCCTAAATACTTCAAAAAATGAGCATAAACTATATTTAGAGAAAACTCGGTTAAAACTGTAATTAAACTTCAAATTACATAAATATAAAAATTAAGGGATAAAAGTAAAGAAGAACTATAATTAAATTCAAACAACTTATTATTTTCTTTCGTAATATTTTATTATCAAATATCTTTCCCATAAAGAAAAAAATAAAAATAATAAACGATATTATAAATAAGTACATTTTCAATTATTAAATGTTTTCGTAAATCAATAATGATTCTTAATTTTTAAGAGTGTACCTAATATAATAAATATTAATGAAATGATGAAAAATATTTCAATACAAAATATCTAATCCACAATACATATCAATAAATCATATTATAATAAAAAAGAATACAGAAAAACTAAAAAAACTAATAAATCGATAAATTGATAAATCGTAATTATCTTTTTATTATTGAATCTTATATTACCATTTTTTAAAAACTTTATCTAATACGGATACTTTACTTATCGAATCTTTTGAACGAAATTATTATTGTATTTAAAAGGTTTTCTTCTAAATCGATAGACGCAAACTTACCTACATAGTTTATTCACTTTATAATAGGAATAAAGAGAATTAAAATATATTGAAATATCTATATATATATATATATATATATATATATATATATATATATATATATTACTCTTTTATATATTATAAGTCTGAAAAAATTATAATCGTAATTTACCCCGTTGTCCACATAATTTTGGAAAGGCAAAGAATAGTTTAATTTAAAGAAAAAACAATAATAAAAATAATTACCTTAAATGTAACGTTTTATTTTCATCACTACGCATAAATCAATGAATATTAATAACTAAATTGAAATTTAAGTCGATTAGTTATTTCATATATTTACTTAAATATTACTATAAATCGCATTAAGCTAAAAATATTTTTTATTAATCGAAAATATAACTTTTTAATACATTAATGAAATTACAAAATAACAAAATCTTACGAACAAATGATGAACAAATTTATAATAACATTATACAACATTTAACTTAAACTTACTCTCAATTTTTAAGGAAAAGCCTCCTTTACTATTCTATATAATAATTCTACATTTCAAATATATGTAAAAATAGTTTAAATTCACACTGAATGATGATGTAATAGATTTAATTCAATGCATGAAAAAGACAAGAAAATAAAAAATGTATATTATTTTTTTAATTAATCAAAATAATTAGTAATTACCTTCTCAAAATAATAATAAATTTTCTTTACTATAAGTCAGTATGTGTAAATACAACGGTTAGTATGGTCAGACGATGTCTGACCGGACTCGGTTCATATCTACGTGCATATACTGGTATATTATCTACATAATCTTATAAAATATAATCTCACTTTATTCCTTTTCTATTACACTTTGAAACTTCTTTTCCTTTGACATTATTTATAATTATTACAATTATAGGCAAAAATTATAATTAAAAGATTGGAATTTTCAAACGTCATCTATAAGATAAGATAATTGGCAATTTGAGTATGACTTTATAATATATCCGATTAAAAATTAATGTTTAATAAAATATTTTAAGCAATAAATTCTTGACATACTGTAGAAATTGATTCTATATATATATATATATATATATATATATATATATATATATATAAGTTATTTGTTTTAAAATAAATCTTTAGAATACTTAAAAACTTATTGTCTAAATTATAATTTTTTATATTTTTATTAGTTGAATATTTTAAGAAATAAATATATGTAATTTAAATATAATTTATATATGTATATATATATATATATGTGTGTGTGTGTGTGTGTGTGTGTGTGTGTGTGTGTGTGTGTGTGTGTGTGTGTGTGTGTGTGTGTGTGTGTGTGAAAAGATAATTATTTTCTTATTCGATTACTTCTGAATAAACTAAATTATAATACAAAATAAATAATAATTACAAAAAAATAATAAATAATATACATAAATAAATAAAAAAATACTGTGTAATTAAAATTAATAGAAATAGTATTTTTAATAAAAATAAACTACACTCTCATTTATGTAATCTTTTAAAAACTGTTTTCAACAATGTATTAATTAGTAGACGATAATTTAATGAATGACATCGATGCAGTGAAGAAGAATATTATTAACCGCGAATAATACAGACTAAAATAATGTTTAATTTATTGTGAAAAACTATAAACGAATATTTTTCTTAAAAAAAAAAAAAGAAAATAATAAATTTTTATAAATTTTTTTCGAAATATTTCGTGGATGATTTCGAATTTTTGAATTTTTTCAAAATATTTTAAAAATATAATCATAAAATTTTTTATTTCATTTTATTGTCTCTTATTTTATGGAAAATATTTCATATATTTTATTAATTGCTTAAATAGAAAATTGTGCCTTTGTAATTATAAATAAATCTTTTCCCAATAAATGTAAATATCTCATTTTTATAATATTATTTATATCAGTATTAATTATATTATGAATAATTAATCATTATTATTACTTTTATGTTATGGATTAAATTGATTCTAGTAAGGCTTTTCAAATAATTGTTATATTTATTGTCTTATATCTATTATTATTTAGATTAGATTTATAAATAATTTATTGATAAAACATGTCGAAGCCATATGTTGTTTAAATTAAACTTCAACATATAGATTACATTATATTAATTTCTAAAATAAAAATTCATACATTATATGATTCAGTAAGATGGATGATTGAATTCATAAAAAATATAAATCAATATCGGAACAATCACATGAGCATACGAATCTAATGAAAGCTATGTTATTAAATATCCAGTATACAATTACACTATTCATTAAAATGAAATTGTATTAATATAAAAGCTATTCTGAATTTTCAAAATATTTTATTTATGTATATAATGTTGATATCAATCACTTGAATATTTCTAAATTTAGAAATTGTATCGAAACATAAACGTAAAAATTATACACACGTATGCACACAAACAGTTGATTAAAATATTTTTATGTTGATCTTTTAAAATTGTGATTGCTAAATAATTTAGAATAAAATTTCATTTATAGAAACAAGTATCATTATAGAAAGTTATGTTTTATATAATGGATATAAAAATATTATATACAATATGTATTTGTCTATTTTATTCAATCAGTCTTTCGGAGATTAAATTTTCCATTTTTATACTAAATAAAAATACTACAAAACATATTGATTTCTTCTTATCGGAATAATGTAAATCTATACTGATATGTATTTTGCTAATTTAATCCGTTAGTTTAACAATATATATTCTGTTTATAGTTGGATTTAAATACGATTAGAAAATATTGCAATTCATCGAATCCAATAATTCAGGACACCTGAAAAATTAAACAAAGGTAGTTCGCTACTAATTGTCTTACTCAATGTGTTGTAATACAATATTAAATTTACTTTAAAAAAAAATGGGGTTACGAAACTCTCTGCTTACGCTTATAAGACACATTAATGAAATATATTAATGAAATTGTGATTAAATTTACAATTTATTATAGAAACAGGAAATTTAACAGAGTGGGCAATTAATTATATAAAAATGGAGTATTAAGATCAGAATAAGAATCAGGGTGAAATTAAAAATTATTTTTCTCGTAAAGTATATGTATGCTTTTGGAATATGATAGATATAAATTTTGAAATTAAATTATTTAAAAAAAATTTTTTAATTACTGCATAATGAAGAGAGCAGAAAATACTGAAAGTTACATAAATCTAAGATAGAGGATTTATAATTTCATACAGCATTGTATTAGTAATTAAATAATACGTATTAAAATGGGAAGAATTGTGTTAAAATAAAAAATAAAAATTACCCACTTTTATAACTGTTGTGATGAACTTTTCAATTTCTAACTCCAATTAATCGTGAAACTATAAATAAGATTTTTTAGTTATTAACGAGACTAACCTCGTAAACGTCGACATAGGGAATATATATAATTATTACCATATTTGGCATAATCAGACCTATTAAAATAATAAAAAGATAAGATTGATATTATATTAATATAATAAGAATAATAATATAAAACTAAATAAATCAAAAAAGTAAAAATATCTAGTATCGTTTATTACTAATATTACTTTACTTGCAATTCATTGTCATAAAAAGAACAAATTTATGTTAATGGTTTTTAATAAAATAAATTAGTGAAAAATATAGGAAAAATACTTGACCTAAAAGATATTACTACATGTTTCATAAGCTAAGTGTACATGAATTTATCCCTTTTTTTTTTTTTTTTTTTTTTTTTTTTTTTTTTTTTTTTTAAATACATAGTCGTAATGGATGGTTGCAGGATATTTTGTAGATTCGATTAATTTCATATTCAGGATTTATATTATCTTTAATTACATTTTTTAATTCAATTTTGTTAATACATGTTAATTATTCCATATGAGCATATTATAATTAGGCATCAAATATTTATCGAAAATGAAATTCGATAATCGATAATTAGGAGTCAAGAAATTAAAGCTAACTTTCAATTTGCATTCATATATTATTGTCGATTGTATAAATTTGTTGTCGTATATGTTTATGACGAGGATTTATATTTAATGAATAATACGTAGATAGACATGTATAAAGTATCACATACGCAGTAAATAAGATGATATGAATCTCGAGCAATAATGTTTAATTGAACAAAATTACATATGCATATATCAGAGATATAAAATACAGCGAATAAATTATAATTGGCTGTATATAATATTATAATATTTATATTGTATTATAATCCTTTCATTTTTAAATTTAATTTTGAACTTAACCCATAAATAAATTACAAATCCTTCAATGTATTATTTATATAATTTTTATTACAAATGATAACAAATAATAGTACAAAATGACTAAGAAGTAATTTGAAGTTTCGGTTTTATAAAAACTATAAATGTTTTTGATTCTGGAATAAAATAAGCTTTCATGTATAAATCACAATATTTATACATTAAATTGTACAATACAATCTTTAAAAATGTCTAATTTATAATTTTTAAGAGAAAATAATAATTGTATACATATTTTTATCTTTTGTTTGTACAAACTGTAGCAACAATTAATTCAAACAATTAATAACAAAAATTTCATATGTTGGAGAGACAATAAAAAATACTGAAAATCAGACAATTTTTTTTATTCTTTTCATCCTCACTATCAATAGTAAATAAATTTTGTGATAATTACCTCTAAAAATTAACATTATATTACATATAATACATGATATTAGAATACATAGTCATTCAAAAATAATTTCAATTGAAATTAAAAATGTGTTGATTAAAGAATTAATTATATTATACTTTTTTTAAAAGATTTTTTTCTACTTTTAGCTTTTCTTGATTTTTAAAAATGTAGGTACTTTAATCAATATAAATATTAAATCAAACAAAATTCGTTTTCTCTAATATTAATGCAGCAAAGTCTATATTCATAAAATAGTATTTGTAACATATTTTATTTATATTCAATTCATTTTTACATTTTGGTACAAAACAATGGCAAACAACAAAAATATTACAAATACGTTTATTAAACTCGTGATAGTTGAAAATAAATGCTTTTGAAACGTAGAAATATATTTAAATATGTTACTATTTCCTACCGTTTTTGAAATATTTCACTTACCAGAAGAGAAAGAAATAAAAATATGTACAAGATTTAAACGAGTTAAATTCACTGTAATTGTTTTAAGTTAAGAAATTTTAAATAAAAAATGTATTTAGAAGGTACTTTGAAAAATTCAAGAAATTTAATCCAGTGTCCTTACAACATGATCGCATATACTTAGAGGATATAAATTAAACTAAATCCCGTAGTATGAAATAAAATAAAAATAAGTACATATCAAACAATGTAAGTGTGACACAATTAAAATGAATTCGATTAGTCATAAGTCATAAAATTAATATTAAATTAATTGTAATTTCTAAATATCTTTAAAAAAAAAAAAAAATTTTATAAATACCGGAGTTTCAGAGAAAGTTTGGAAGGAATTGGAAAATGATTGAATAATTTAAACGGAAAATCTACCAATTTGTTACCTAAATAATTGAATATAATCCGCCTATAACTAATATCAAATTGCAATTACAATTTATTTGAAATGTATGAGGTAAATGAGGTCACTAATAGCAAAAAATTGTAAAATCATTACCTTCGCAAGTTTTCTTTTCTTTTCCTTTTTTTTTTTTTTTTTTTTTTTTTTACATTATTTTAGTTTCCATGAAATGTTGTCAAATATATTATTTCTATCGCCATTAAAATCAAATGCATTTCTTTTAATCACATTATTATTATTTTTTGTTTTTTAATAATTATAAATAGGATTAATCACTATTATATATGATGATTACTATCTCCATGAATAGCATTCGAATATTAATGAAATTGTGGAATTCGCACGATATATTACAATACTAATAGAGTGAATGAAAAAAAAAAAAAAAAGTAAATAATAATAGTGATGATAGAAAGCGTCGAGGAAAAAAAAGGAAAATTAAAAGAAAAAGTGAGAACATGCAAGAATGGAAAAACAATTAACGATCAGAAGCCGGCGCAATTAGATGAGTAATGAATGGAATAAATAAGATAATACCGGTTAACATTATAATAACGATTAATAAGCTGATATATTAAAAAAAAAAAAAAAAATTATTAAAATGTAATGAGTCATATATAAATCATACGTTAGACACATTATCGCTTTCATCGCGTAGTCGTTACATTATGCTTCACGCGTAGTTCGCAATAAAAATTCGCTGCTCACTAATTTTATTTTTTACTAATGGTGATGATGGAGAAAAAGATAAAAAGAAAGAGGCCATGATTTAAAAAAAGGAATCGAGACAAACACTATGCTAGACAATACAATATAAAGATAAATATAGAATATATTGTATATCTATATAAATATAGATCATACGTGAATAAAGCATGTGCGTTAACATGTATGAAATAAAGGATGGATAATGTAAAGTTGATAATTTGATAAATGAGGGACATAAGTACGGAGAGGATAATTTGCGGAAAGATTGAATAAAACGAAACGAGTGCATAACCGAGTAAGATAGACAGACAGATAGATAGATAAATAGACGGCGGGAGGGAGTGAGTAGGGAGTAGCGAGAGCAGGCGAGTTGCGACGGTGGAGGGAGGATCGAGGTGGGTCGGTGAGGTGGAATGGGGGATGGTGGGTGGGGTGGGGTGGGGGGAGTCATAGAAATCTCTGGCCATCTAAGAGCATAATAATTAACGAGGTAGAACGAACAGTCGAACAAAGTCCAAGAGGAAAACCAATCCTATCGCTGTCATATAAAATACGCTATATGCGCGTGCTGCCGAAAAATTGTGAAAATATGCATGCCACAGTCGAAATGTAGTGGTAATAATAAATATGGTACCTAACGCACACGAGCAAGCAATTTATATGATGCATTAAATAGCTCGAGGAAAAAATGAGATCGAGTGAATTTTATACCTGTTACTAACTACCTTCAAAAGAGCGAGAGAGACATGACGTCGAGCCTGCGAGCCTGTGTAAGTTTGCATGCGCACGTAGTGAGAATAACGAGAGAGAGAGAGAGAGAGAGAGAGAGAGAGAGAGGGGGGAGAGGAGGAGCGTAAAGTAGAAAGAGCAAGTCGCGTCCACAGAGGCACTAGTAGCGTACGTACAACGTATTTGCACACAGACGGCCAACACAGTCGACCTGGTGTACGCGTGTACGTACACGCGAGGCAGAGCGCAGATGTGTGCATTAGAGGCTATTAAACAGACAGGCGAAAGGGGGAAAACGTTGTCGAGGGAAATGTGTAGGTAAATGTGCAAGCGAGAAGAAAGATATGCGCAAAAATCGTTGCCGAGAAAAACGTGTAGGTAAATTGATGAACCGTGTAGAGCAATATGCATAAATTGCATATGTATATATAATGTGCTGGCAAGCGAGAAGGAGCAGAGAAGGAGAGAGAGAGAGAGAGAGAGAGAGAGAGAGGAATGACTCGCCGGTGAGAGAGACGAAGCGCGTGAGTGGCAGGCAGAGAGAAAATGAAGCTGGAGAGAAGATGTTGGCAGGCGTAAATTGCCCGAGAGGAAGGAAAGGAATGAAACTTTTCTCATCCGAGTGCATCAAAGTCGAGCATAAAGAACGTTTCGTACTCTGTCTATCGACTCTAATCTCTCTTCTTCCAGCTCGACAGAACGAAAAAGAAAAAAAGGAGAGAGAAAAAAAGATGGTAGCTCGCGATTCTCTTACTTGCCACTTTCATCGAGCGAGCGTTCTCTAATAACAGGCGACGACGACTCTCGAAACCTTGCGAACCTTTACCTCAAAATCGTTAATATTCGTCAACGGCGCACGAATGCTGGGCCTGCGAATAACCCTTTGATTCCACTGCACATACGTACGACATAGGATGGAGATTGTCCAAACGACTTTAGAAACCCGTCGGTTGGCTAAGCGCCGCCTCATCCCAACGAACCTGAAATAATACATAGTGCATATGCGCCGACCGTGAGGGCATTTGACATTGCGAAGCTGCGCCGAGAGGAGCCCAGCGTAGACGACCGGAAAGACGTTCGTCGCTGCTCGGTTCCGGGGTATCGAATAATATAATACGGTGCCTACTAAGGACGACGGCGACGCACCTGCCTCGATCTCGGGCGTATCAATTCCACCGACGCCCGTAAGTGACCATCGACCTAACCTACAAGCGCCAATAGCCAAACTGGCAATAAGGCGCGATCGTCTCCGAGTATGAGAATCATCTTGTTAGCGAACCTGTGACGGGCGAGGAGCCTGACCAACGCCAAGAAATAATCGAAGCTCCGGTCCCCACGAACAAGCACCTTGAAAAGAAGCTCGCGACTCGCCGCTAACTTCTTTAACTCGTCCCGAACGAGCCGAAAGACCAAGCCCCGTCTAGGTTAGGTCGCCAAGAGACTCGAGAGCGCGAGCCCGGAGAGGGAGGAAGCGACGAGGACGGATCGAGCGGAGGAGCGAGTGAGCGAGCGAGCGAACGAGCGAGGAGTGGCCCGCGAGACGTTGAATCGAGAACGCAAGCGCGAGTGAGAGCGAGAGCGTGAAAAGGGGCCGGTGTTGTGCGATTGCGCGTGCGCGTGCGCGCGCGCTCGTGTCGCGTACGTGTGCATTTGCGTGCGTTCTTTGCGGTTGGTCGGCGGGGGGGGGGGACGAGAGGGTAACGCCGCCGACACCGGCGCCCCTCGCCGAGCCCCGCTGGAGTCGTCCGGATGCGCGCGCCGCAGCGCGAGAAAAACGTACGTAGGATGGAGCGAGGAGCTTCCCCCCGGCGGCCGCCCAAGTGCCGAGCTGTTGGCTGCGCGGCGACGGCATTTCAGCCGCTGACTTGGCGCAGGCACGTTGTCGCGCTTGTCGCGGAAGGGACACGGAGGAAAGCTCGCGCGGCCCGTACAGGTTAGGAAATAGGAGAGAGAGAGAGAGAGAGAGAGAGAGAGAGAGAGGGAGATAGAGAGAACGAGTGGCGACTGAGAAGAAGGAGGAGAGGCTCTTTGCGCAAGGGGTGCGAGCGAGCGAGAGGACTGCTGTTTCGAGTACGCCGCGCGCTACATACACGGGCTCTCTTTGCGCATGTGCGGCCCCCCTCCGTGCGCGTGTGTGCGTGCGTGCGTGCGTGCGCGCGCTCGTGCGCCTGTCTCTCTGTGAATAAACGTGGATACGGGCAATATAGTACGCGCGTGTACGTAAACGTGAGGCCGCAGGGAGTGAGAGGGACGGCCGAGGCGTATGTAGACGAGGCTCGAGCGGGATTTTTGGTGCGAGCGGCGGTCGCGGGGAGGCCCCTCGACTCCCGTCGACTCCCGAGGAGGATCGGCGACAGAGCCAGCGGTGAGCGAGGAGGAGGCGCGGGGGGCAACCGTAGCTGGGTCACAGCCGAGAGAGGAGAGCGCGCGCGTGTGTACGTGAACGGACGTGTGGGAGGGTGGGAGCCGAACGTTGGCGAGGAGAGAGCGGCGGCGGCGTCCTCCTCGTCGTCGTCCTCCTCGTCGTCCTCGTCGTCGGATGGACGACGAGCGGGCAGCGGAAGCAGCGACTATGCGCCACGCCGGCTTGAGGCCCTCGCTCAACGGGAGCAGCAGTTAGCTGCTCTAGGAAGGAGATTAGTCGGGAGGAGGCGATTACCCCGAGAGGAGACAGAGAAGAGGGATTCATAGCCTACAAAGATGACCATAATAGTCTTTCTCATCGACACCTCGGCCTCGATGAACCAGAGGGCTTATCTGGGTGGTCGACCCACCCTGCTAGACGTGGCCAAGAGCGCTGTCGAGACATTTGTCAAGGTACGCAGAGGGAGCATTGCAGAGAAGGCTGGAGAGCCAGCGTAAAGTGACTCCGGCTCTCTAGAGGACTGCGTGCACCGCTCTACAAAACTCTTCTGCTGTTAAATTTCCTTACTTGAGTCGAAGGATTTTGATTCACCGGGACTGGGAATAAATGGCGTCTAGCCTGATAGAATCCCTATCATGATAACCCACGAGCTTTGTAAATTTGTATCGCTTTGACGCACATGAGAACTTGTACATTGTATTACCACTGTAGCTCTAATGCTATATGTAAGAGCGTTAGAATGATATATGGAACGAAGAATTTTGTAAAATTAACGAATGGTCTATGTAACGATGATAATATGTATAAATTATATTGTATGTAATTGTTACGTACGACCTACAAGATAGTATAATAATTCCGTTTTAGTTCAAAAGACTTATAATATTAGCATTCTAGCTGGTAGTTCTAATTCTCTTCCTATACTACTGCTTCCAAATACATTGAGTTCTGGATTAAAAATGTTTGTTAATATCGCTTAACTTTTTGAACATTTTGAAAATTCTTGTACAATTAAATGCTACTTTGAAGTACTGTTTTATTAAGAGAAAGAGAAAAGTCAAAAAATGAAAGAAAGAATGAAGGAAGAGAAATGATTGTATCTCATTATGAATTTACATAAGTTATCGTGCATAAGATTCTTGTAGAAATTTACAGCAGAGGTATGTAGTAGTTAAATTTCAAAGAAAATGAAAACATGAGAGTTGATTGATTTGGCTCTACAATTAAATGTAATTAAATCTAAATACACAATATCAGTTTACAACCTTAATATAATTTTCCATTAAACTAGTAATTTAACAGCGGCTTGTAGCTACTTTATGTAAAATAAAAAATTTTTATTGTCAACTAAAAGCTTGTGTACTCCTATATGTATGTGCATATATATATATCCATCTATCTATCTATATATATATATATATATATATATGTATATATATATGTATATATATATATATATATATATATATATATAGATATTGTTAAATAAATGGCAAAACTCAATCGTCTATCATCTAATAATTCTCAATCAAAAGTACATATTTAGATGGATACTTTTTTTTTTCAGGTCCGACAAAGGTCACCAGAGAGTAGAGGAGATAGATACATGTTATTGACCTTTGAAGATACACCTCATAACATAAAGGTATTATAATTATTGTTTCGCAATTTTTTCTTACCTCCTTTTCTTTTTCAGATCTTCCGATGATTTCAGATAATTAAGAAATAAATGTATTTGAAATGTAGATTATTACCAATCCAATGGTATTTAACTTGTTGACATGAATACTACTGAACTATAGCATTATGACTCACCAACACAACTGATGACAATACTTAAAAAGATTTTACAATTTTAGCACAACTTTGTCTATTTTTAGAGACTTCTGCATCTATTCGTAATTCAAATTTTGTAAATGAAACCTTCAATTATCTACTTTTAAACAAAAATCTTTTTCACAGAATCCGAAATTTTGTCAAGTTTCATGACACATTACAAATGTGTATATACGTATGCGTGTGCGCGCGTATGCGTATGTATATTATAAGTAACGTATTTTCATGACAATTAGGTTTTTCATTTGTTCATAAATCATGCTATGCTGGTTGCTAATATTTAATATTAGTCTTATTAGTAAGTTGAAAAGAAAAAGAAAGTTAAAGCTAGTTAATTAAAAACTCAGAGCAAAAATAAAAAATACAAATGAAACATGTTCTTGGGATTTTAAGAATTTATAATAAAATTTATATAAAAATAGTATCGTTAAGGAGAAAATTATTATTCAAATCTTTATTTACATACCAATGAAAACTTAAGGGATCGGATTATAACTGATTTGTTATAACAAATTTATTCGTTTGTCATTCTGCATTAAGCATGGCAATTTCTAATTATAGATAGAAAACTAAAATTGAAAGCATATTGAAAGTAATTAATTGTTTCTACTTTATTTGAAAATTTTAACAAATAATTCCTTGCCTAAGCTCGATCGAGTAATAATGACTATGCAATAGTTTGGCTCTAATTATTATAGCCAATAACTCGTTTCAAATTATTCATAAAATTTGATATTTACAAGTTCATTCGAAAGTTGTTCAAACGAAAAATTGTTTACAAAAGCAGATAAAGATGATTTTGAATTATTTTAATTATTAAGCCTGAGATGACATTTTTAAGAAATCGAATATCAGTGCACTGGCACTGACACTCTCACTGATTGTCGAAAGCGACAAACAATATCCTTATTACGAAGACTTAACGTCTAGCGGATTTCGATAACTTGCATCACAATTCAAATTAATCGTTCGAATTTTTCAATGAGCCCCGACATTACATACTGCACGGCTAAAAATAACACCCGAATCTACGATCGGCAATAGGTTCATAGACATTGCCACCCAATAATAAGTAACGGTCCTTCACTCAACAGTCGATCGAATAAAAAAGAATCCGCGACGCGTCATCGTGTCTCATAAACGCGATGATGAAAAGCCGAGGGCAGCGACAGAAGTTGGCTGCCCTCCAATGCCCCCCCCCTCCACAGGGCGGAAACTCATACTTTTTCTCCCGAAGTTAGAACGCCACTCTCACCGGCTCCTATGTATATATCGCAGGCCGGCTGGAAGGAGAATCTGGCGACATTCATGAACGAGCTGAAGAATCTGCAGTGCGTCGGCCTCACGACCCTCGGCACCGCCCTCAAAAATGCCTTTGACGTGCTCAACATTAATCGCATGCAGACGGGCATCGACACCTACGGACAAGGCAGATGCCCCTTTTACCTCGAGCCATCGGTCATCGTCGTCATCACCGATGGCGGCAAGTACACGACCGGAAACGGAGTTCACCAGGACGTTAGTATCTTCATCTACTATATTACGACGATGTGTGTTTAGAAAGCTCGTGGAGGCGTCGTCGGTGCGCCTTTAACGCGATCCTAACTCAATTCCCCTCGATTATTAGCGTCAATAACATAGATTGCGATATTCTTCTGTTGGAACGTGATTGAATCGTCGTAGCGCTTGTGCCCTCCATTAGCAAGTGCTTATAGAGATGCGCTATTCGCGTGAACATGTTGCTTAGCGCTCTAGGATTAATTAAACAAACGATTCGCTTGCTACTGATGACGATTATTGAGAAATTGCTTACTGTCCCTGTAATATCTTAATTTAGCTCTTAAAATACAGACTTTCCCATCGATGATGCCGTACGTAAATTTTAGGCCTTTATTAAATGATACGTACAATATCGACAGTTAACTTTCTTTTTTTCCCCTTTTTCATCATTCTTTTTTGTAGAATTTATAATTTTTTTTTTTTTTTTTTAAGAAATACATCCATTTCTTTATTTTACATTTGGATTTTCAATCTTGTATCCGGGTGTAAAAAATTCATCTATTTAATGCTTTTAGCTACATATATTTTTATAATAAATTTGACAGTGTGCCGTATTAAATGTGTCGATTATTATATGAATTTCATTTGAAAATTGCCTTAAGATTCTATTTGATTAAACGCAATATCAAACATTATTATTAAATTTGGATTTATTTAAATTCAAAAAACAAAAACAAAAAAAACAAAAAAAAAAGTCGGAAAACAATTATTCGATAAAAGTTATAATTTGCATCATCGCCCATCATTTCTCTTTTACGGTAAATTTTCTTCTTTAAGAAATTAAAACTAATAAATATTTAAAGCATTATAAATATATTTATTTTATATTACTAGTAAACATTTAAAAACACTATAGAATTATTCGGAAACGTTTTAAATTTTAGATATATATATATATATATTTTTTTTTTTTTTTTTTTTTTTTTTTTTTTTTCTGGGAAAGTTAAATGGCAACTGTAGAGTAAGTTTACGATGACAGTTAACCTCAAAAATCTTATGTAAAAAATATGATAAAGCAAAATTTCTATTCATTAGTTATCCCAAATTACATAATTACATAGATCTAAATATTCATCAATTAGATCTATGAAACAAACAAAATATATATATATATATATATATATATAATTAATAAGAATCCATGAAAAAAAAAAAAAAACATCAATAAATTTCATAAATTCATAAATTATATTTTTGTAAAAGCGAATTTTCGAAAGGTGAAGCTATAATCTATCATCATTCAAAAAAGACTAATTTATGTCAGTAAATAAAATTTTTTATATCGTAGAATATATTTTATAAATACCCAAAATGTCGAAACGTGATATTTAATATACTCCATTTCTTTAATTTTTATATACATATATTAATACATAAATCCTATAAAACATATTTGATGCTTTCGATCGCGTAATTTAACTGGAAAAAGAAAAATTGAAATAAAAATTTATATACATTTGATATCATTTAGTATTGATAACTATGTTTGAATAGGTAGGCACCATTACTTATTGCGCCAAGTAGGCACGCGAATTTTCTTTATGCCCGATCGTGAAAATTTTGGCGTACATGAAGAGAAACATAATGTACAAACATCATATTTTATCACTTCAAGGAATGTTTCTAAAGCTACTAGATTATGATTAAAACAATGACGGCGCTTAAGCAGAAAAAATGATGCACCAGGTGGCGTACAGTTAAATACAGCCGCTATTACTCTTAGTAAAGAGTAGCAGCTCAGTTTTAACACAATATGGTAGAAAGTAATATAAAAACTTTCTTAATATAAGCATTTTCACACCTTTTTATTTTTCTTTTTTAATGTCGAATCTCGTTTTATTTCATAAGTCTCTAGCTCAAACATTTCAATGAAATATCAAAATTTACTATATGAAATGGTTACCTATTAAACTATGCTTACATAGTAATCAAAATCTAATCAATTATGAATTATTTCCGTCTTTTATAATTAATTATTGTACCTGTATCTTGAAATATTATACTATTGTTTTCTAACATTTCAATATTAAAATAAAATAAACGCGCTCACTCTTAAAATAGATTTTATTTAGGTAATACGAGGCATCTAGTAACAGATTGTGCACAAATGTTATAATACATAAAATAAAAGACCTTAGCGCTAAAAATGGTAAGCGATTAAAATATACATACGCGCAATACACAGTAATAAAGTGTGACGATGTTTATTAGCTCAAATTTGCTCATTGAATATCATAAGTGAAATTAATTAGTAACCCTAATACTTAACAATAAAGTAGCAGCCTAAATTTATGATTTTGACGTTAACGCACATTTCAGTTGACAAGATTCATTTATTAACACGTAGTCGTTATTAATTATGTAAGAAAAAGAGATTCGTTTTAATGTACGTACAGAGAGTTTGATGAATTTCGAATCGGACTGACGAACGCTTTTTTCCAAATTGTAATTTTAACAATCGCGTACATGAAAATATTGGAATTTACGATAATTGTCCTTTCGTAAACAAAATATATATATATATATATATATATATATATATATATATATATATATATATATATAACACACGCGAGAAAAAAAAGAAAAAAAATATATATATAGCACACGGGAGAAAAAAAAGAGGAAAAATTTGATTAAACGTTCATCAAATACGGCTCGTTGTAGATAAACGAAACATATCGTAAATTAATAAATAAAAATTTGTACCCGCGCGAGCGCCCATTTGTGTGTGTATTCACGCCATTAAATATCGCGAAACGACAAAATAAAGCGTATAACCTCATAAACATGAAATGCCGATTAAGAGTTATCGAGAGCGTATGTATGTAAGGAAATTTCGCACTATGCGCGACAATAATTTTGCGGTTCAAGGCCAAGCTTCACCTTAAAGTCTTTTAGTCACGGCGCGCAAGCGGGTATCAAATGCTTTTGCCCAGTAATATTAATAATTATACGGCCGGAATAAAAAAGCCAAGTACACTTTCTCGCAGTTCACCTTGCCGATGCATACGCCGATACCGGGCTCGGAGCTAACGAAGGAGCCCTTCCGCTGGGATCAGCGTCTCTTCTCCTTGGTTCTACGACTATCCGGTACACCAGCGGTGGAGCGAGACACGGGTCTCGTGGCCAGTGATGCCTCGCCCATCGATGCCATGTGCGAAGTGACGGGTGGCCGCTCCTACTGCATCACCTCCCATCGTATGATGATGCAGTGCATCGACTCGCTCGTACAGAAAGTCCAGTCGGGCGTCGTCATCAACTTCGAGAAGATCGGCCCGGATCCACTGCCCCTGGCCAACGAGTCCGTCAACTCCTTGCACTCGGAAAATGACGAGGAGAACGAGGAGGAGACTGGCGGTCTTACGACCAACGGCTCCATCGCGGTAAATACGCCTTTCGCCCTTAGAAGCATTTGGGTAATACTCCTCGGGAAGCATATGCTTAATTGCGCATGCCAATTAATAACTCTCTCTCTCTCTCTCTCCCACCCTCCCTCTCTCCCTGTCTATCTATCTCTATCTCTATCTCTATCTCTATCTCTCTGTGCTTGCGTGCGTGCGTGCGTGCGTGCGTGTGTTGAAAATCCGATATACAAATTAGAAGGCGGCAATTCGTCTATTACAATATGCCATCGACTCTCCCAATTATTTACGACTGATCTATGCTCATGGCTAATGACTATACTTGCGCGTAAGAAAATTTGAAGAGAAAAATATCTTAAGCAATTAATATTGAGTGTTTGAGGAGCAACCGTTAAAAAAATTTAAAAAATATCGAAATGAATTAAAAAATAAAAAGAATTAACGTATTATGATTCGAATCACGTCTGTTTATACAAATGAAGCATTTTGCCCGGAGATAGATAATCGTATATCGAGTCACGAATGCATAGATGTATGTAAACTGTTTTACCCTAAGTCGGGTTAAGCGTTGGAGTAAGAGGATGAATTTTTGCATATTTTCCTCGCACGATGCGATGCTTCATTATCGAATCATAATTAATGCCACAGATCAAATAATAGTTGCATTAAAGTGGCAGTGGTCGTGACATTTTTTTAATTGACGTCTTATTAAAATGCAGGGAAGAAACGCGGCGTATCCGAACGCAAACTCAAATTCGACGATAGGCAGCATGATGCCAAACAACCTAGCCAACAGCACGGCGTGGCACTCCTGCCGTCGGCTCATCTACGTGCCACGCTCGGCACAGAAGGGCTTCGCCGTCGGCTTCTGGCCCATCCCCGAGAGCTTTTGGCCGGACATATCGGCGAGTTCGCTGCCACCCCGCTCGGCCCATCCCAACGTCAAGTTCACGTGCACGAGTCAGGAGCCCCTCGTCATCGAGAATCTGCCCTTCGACAAGTACGAGCTCGAGCCGAGCCCCCTGACACAGTTCATACTGGCGAGGAAGCAGCCGACGATTTGCTGGCAGGTGTTCATCGCCAATTCGTACAAGAGCAGCGAGGTTGGACATCCGTTCGGCTACCTCAAGGCCAGCACCAATCTCACCTGCGTCAACCTCTTCGTCATGCCCTATAATTATCCGGTGCTGTTGCCCCTCCTGGATGAGCTCTTCAAGGTTCATCGACTCAAGCCGAGCAACGAGTGGAGGACTCAGTTCACGAATTACATGAGGACTATGCCTGCCTATTATGCAGCCGTGAGTTCATCCGCTAATTATCTCTCACACACACACATCTCTCTCTCTCTCTCTCTCTCTCTCTCTCTCGCTAGCTCGCTCGCTCCTCCTATTACTCTACATTTGCGTTTATCGAGTCCACGCGCTGGACATACTTAATAATATTGTCATTATCGATCGAAGAGTGGCAATTAATACGTCGAACTTCAAGAATAATATGCCAAACTTTCTTTCCTCTTTGACTTTTTAAATTAATGAATTTCGATTAGGAATATAACAAAGTCGTGCTGTATAATAAATGAAATTGTAGCTACAATCAATTAATAGTCTGTAATACTTATATAATTCATGCTTTTGCTATAAACGCGCAATAAATACACTTTCATTATTTCGCATTTCATCGTATCGTTTCACGCTGAACATCATAATTAATAATCTTGTGCAAATATTATCTCACCGAGCGCAACTTCGGTTAATGTACAAGTTACGTAAGTGTAAAACAACCTCTACATATTATCATAAAATTATATCCCTGTTAAAAGAGATAAGCTTAAATTAAAGATGGGATTAAACAATGTCTATATCACTAGCCAATGTGACCGTAATTTGCTATTTATATTTATTAATTTAAAGTCCCTTTCTAGTAAAATTTTGCAAAGTATATAATATGATGAGATATTAAAGTTGGAGAAAGATCGAAATCCAGCAAATACTTTCGTAATTTCTTTATGCTATTTAATGTTATAGTAGTCTTTAATACGTTGGGCTTGAAGGAAATGCCAATATTTCTTTTACATCATTAACTTAGATCGTGAATGAAGATTTTTATTTCGAAGTCGAACTACAAGTCTTGTAAAAATTTTTAACAATCGTGTGCCCTAGCTCCAACTACCCTACAATATCTTAAAAATAACAAAGTTTTTTTTACACTTCAATTAGACTCATTTTGCTGTAAGTGCTTCTTTATTTACCTGAATTAATACTTGAAATTTTGTACTTCGACAGTCGCTGAGGAGAGCATTAACGCGAATGGGTGCTCCAGCTGCACTGGCGCAAACTCTCATACCCGACAACATGGATAACACTTTGTCGTACAGTGTACTCAATTACTTGAAGCGACTGAAGAACACAGCAAAGATGGAGTTCGACCGACTTTGTAACGAAGTCATATCGAAACAAGTAGCCAACAAAAGCCTAGCCAACGGTAGTACCAATGCCGTACTCGAGGGCCTACGTGTCACTCCTCGTGCAACCCTGAAAAAAGACCTGGTAATTGTAGTAGATTAGCATTTTACAGCTACGTCATTGTATTAAAAAAGTTCATCTAACTGGCAGAATTGCATTGATGTACGTATGACATTCACTCTGCACGCATTAAATCGCCGATTCTCTTTCCTCTCACAGCTATCGAATTCGTTAACGGATCTCAGAGACGAGCTAAATAAATTCAGCGGTTTCGTGGTGGGTCTAGTGAAGAATCATCAGCAGCAACGCGGCGCCCAGAGCTACCGTAACGCCTTCGACATACCGCGCAAGTCGCTCCTTGACCAAGTTGTGCGTATGCGTGCCAACTTCCTGCAGCCAGGACTACTGCACACGAAGCTATTAGACGACGACTACGTGCACTCGATGCCAGTTTCGCAGATGGGGAACTACCAGGAATATCTGAAGCGGATGACACCTCCGCTCAGGGAAATCGAGAGCACGCCTGTCCGACAACATATGTTCGGTTGGTTTCATCCCTTTCATTCGAAAATTTATAGCCATTGACCATTTTATTAGAATAGTTGCAAATAAAGTCCCGTAATGTCCTTGATAGGTCTTTAATTTCTCCTTTACATCAATAAATCGCACTTCTTTTAAGTCGAACCGATTGAAAAATCATCTAATCGGTAATGAACAAACCTCTATTGGCTATTATTTTTTATTTTATTTTATTTTATTTTCACTGACTGACTACCTTTATTGTACCTATAGTGTTTATAGTGAAAAAATGTCGATGAGCTAGTATTTCCCGTAAAAATAAATGAATAACAAACATAATTAACATGATAGCGTTAGGGAGAAATGCGACTTTCATCCTTAATATATATTTTTTGTTCTTAATTAAAATTCAAAATAGACCAGGAACCAGGAATTTTCATGTTCTTGTTCAAACGTAACAAACCCCGAAAATTCAACAATTTATTATAACGTGTATAACTTAAGATTATCATAATCAATTTCATTTTTCAATTTGTGTTAGTAGCCGAAATTTAAAAAAAAAAAATAATAACTAAAGCTTCTTCTTTCGTTATTTTGCATTCTCTCTTTCATTAAAAGCGTTATTATATCAATTGCACGCATTAAAAGCAATTCGTAAATAGTATTTTTTGTTGACCTACTTACAGGTCAGTGAGTATTTTTTTATGTAGTCATAAAAGTACAAACGATAATACAGCAAAATAAGTGTTTCTCTTAAAAATTAAATTTTAATTAGTATATGAACAACTAAAAACATTTTTATTACTTTATCACATTTAGATAATTGTTACATAATAGTAAAATATTCATGCTTAAGTATGTATTGAACTTGTTCTCGTATGAAAAAATATTATTAGTTTTTGTGAAATACAAAATAATTTTAAAGTAAGTTTTACATTCGGAAGATTATAACAAATATTAAAAAAAAAAAAAAAAAAAAAGGACAAAAAACATGTATTTTCGAATTAACGATAATGAAATTAACGCTTATCACGAATAACCGGTTGATTCATTTGTAAATTTATATTCCTAGGTAGGTAGGACTTACTTGGCATAAAAAGTATTTATAAAAACATATAGTTCTACTATATCGTTCATCATTAAAATTATTAATATTAATATATTTTGCATAATATAAATCAATAATTCATGTAAAAATTTTAATAGAAATTGGTCAACATAAATATCGATTTATTATATTTAAGCGATGCATCAGTTATGTCATGCTATTTTTAAATGTACTAACTATGCTATGATGACTTCAATTTAAAATCAAACACAAACGTGTGCATCGGTCGTGCCCACATAAGAAAATGTATATGTTTAACACGATAAATTGAAAAATAATGTATTATTTATTATTAGTCCGATTGGAATACTTTCAATATTCGAATACTGAAATAAAGACTTTACTTTATTTCATTTGTCAGTGTTTTTTTTTTTTTTTTTTTTTTTTTTTTTTTTTTTTTTTTTTTTTTTTTTTTTTTTTATGTATTTGGCTAGTCGATTACGACGTTTAAATCGTTGAACAATTAACATTTTTGAATTAGTATAGCTTCATTCAAGAATTCCATTATTATTAAAATAAATAAATATTAAGGAAACGATGCTGCGATAAATCACATATGGTTTAATGCTCATTACTGTTATATAAGACATACATATTCTTATATTAGGAAAAAAAAAAAAGAAATTATCCATATAATTAGAATGATGCGAGATTTCTGAACATTTTTATAATTTTACATATCACATATAGATAATACATTTTATTTAACGTTATTTGGATAGTTATTTAGATTATTGAGTTTTTTTTTTTTTTTTCTTAATAAAACAAATACAATTAATCATGTATACGTAAAAGAATTTTTTGATAAAGTTTGTATTAACGATATTTGTAAAAAGTTCTTTTCCGTCGATTCAATGCGAACCTACGAATACTCATTAACGATGAATTTGTTAACGATATAACTGTCATAATACAATAATTACTATCCTGTACAACAAACATAATGGTTCTTTCGTTTGCACACACCCACAGGCAACCCATTCAAGATTGACAAGCGAATGATGGTAGACGAAGCCGACATCGACATCGTAGGTGCAACATCCTCAGCCTCCAAAGGCCTAAAACGTTCCTTAGCGGTTGCGGAGGCCGGTAATTTGGGCCCGGGTGGTGGTTTGAACTCGTCCAGGCCTCCGAGCAAAAGGAAACCCGGCCCCATTCCAAAAGACGTGACCGTTCGACGGCCTTCGTATTCACCACCTAACACACCGCCTGGTTCGCCAATACCCTGGTCCGACGACATCAAGGGCCCAACATCGCCACCCCTACCACCGCCACCTTGCCCTAGTATCCTGAACAGCGTCTCTCGAAATCTGACGCCGAGTCTCAACTCGACGCCGACGACGACTACGACCGTGCCGGCGGCGGCCACGGCGCTGACGCCGACAACGAAGATGATGTCGATGACAACGTCAACGAATGTGGTGACAGCTGTGACATTGTCCATCACCACGAGCAGCACGAGCAACAGTTGTGGTATCGCGAGTTCAATGCTAATGAACAGTGCGTCAACAATAGCGCCGACGGAACAGAAGCTGGTAAACGGGGATATTCTTACTGCCGGAGTATTCGACCCGATAATACCGATTGTCGAGACGGTGAACAATAATAGTAATAATAATGGTGGTGTTGGTGGTAGTGGTGCTGCGAATCACAGTTGTGAGGCCACGGTGACAAACAACATTGATGCGACGATGAGAAATAGTGCTAACACTAGTTGTGGTGTTATTAAGACTGAAATCAAGAATGAGCCCCGGGTCATGTCGCCGTCATTTACCGACGGCCAGCACGAGAACAACAGTGTCGGTCAGATTAAGTGCACCGAGACGGAGGGTTGCAATAGTGCAGCACCTCCGACGATGAACCACGTGGATGAGAGACAGATTAAGGTGGAGCCCAAGGTGGAGAAGGAAAAGCCATTGACGAAGAAGGACCTCGAGGAGATCAGAAAACATAATTTGGAAGTCAGAAATTCGATTTATAAAGAGATACGGAGGAAAGGCACGAGTGAGTTTTTTTTTCTTGCTTCTTTCCTAATTTTACGAGATTTTTTACGAGATTTTTACGAATAGTACCCAAGTGTTTATCTCCTTTTACAATGCTCTTGATCTTGATCTTGATCTTCTTAATTAAGACGCGTAATTGACAACACGATTTTCAGTTTATAGGGCCATTTTTTAATTTGGCGTAAACGTAAAAGAAAAATGACGCGCTTTCAATAGGAATTGAAATAGGGTTTCAATTGTTAATCTTGCAAATTCATCATTAAAGCCACGCTATCCCATTCCCGCTCACGTAAATAATAATAAAATTGCCTTTATTATCAGTGTTTTAATAGAGACTGCTATTTCATTCAAACAAGAGATATGATATTTGCCGTATTTTTATAATTTACAATAAATGTTCAATTCAATTGAAACGTCACTTAGTAAAAGGTCAGCCATTTACGCGATTTATAGTGGCATATGTTTAGTGTGCAGAATGTGCATTTAAATCTAAAATGTGTACAGATGTAGATATACAAATGAAATTTAAAACCGTAATTCAGTATGAGCACCAAGCAAAACTATATAATAAATTGAGTAGAAGGGAATTAACATATACTGCGACCCCATCTTGACTTTCCGTACGAATTACTAGAAATAATACGCACCGTATCTTGCACAAATGCATGTATACCATTTGTTTTCGCTACCTACCCGCGCGCTTACACGCGCGCACACGTACACTCATATTATTTGGTGACAACGCGGATGCACGGACACCCGAAGAAACTAATACGAATATATCTATGATAAACGATGAAACGTTCCTTCGGAAAAAATCCCTCGGATGCTTCTAATATTCAATTAAATGTTGAAGCATTTCAATTAGATTTTGTCTGAAAAGGGCATCTTTAAAACAAAAAATATATATATATATATATATATATATGAGCTAAACATTTTTACCTTTTTTAATGTAAAGTTTTTCCAAACTCATGACAATATTGTGTTTCAGATATCATAATTAATGTTTAAAATACGCCAAGTCAGTCACGCAACCTTTTTCTTTTTTTCACGCGATGTATGTAAATGTACTTGCAAATGTAAAGAAAAAAGCCATTTAATAAATTATTTTCTTCAGCACCCGGACGATAAAATTTCGTGAATTTCAAAGATTCTTCGCAGTGAAGAAAATCATATTAGATAAAACTCTTCTGAAGTATTCTGATAAATACCATATGTTAAAATCATGTTCTATAATCACATTTTTTAGATTCACTATAATCTAACATATTTAAATATTTTAAATCATGATAAAAAAAAAAATATTTATGGATTCGTATAAATGTGCATGGAAATATAAATTTCATAAAAAAAGCGAAAAAATATAATATTAACCATTAGCATGTTTCATTTAAACTGTAGACGATTAAGACTTTAATAATAACGTTAATCTATTTATTTTCTTCTGTCTCTGCTACTGTGATATATGCATTATCATGTTTTTTTATATTTTTCATATTAATTTTATATGTCTAAAAACGTTTTATAAAATACTTCAATTTTGCACACATTGTGCTTGACGGATACGAACATTGATATTTGCATTATTTTCAAAATAAAGTATATAAGTGTTCACAATATTCATCTATCGATAAAAAAAAAAAAAGACATAAACAGTAGTCATTTACTTTAGTCATAATAAAAATGCGAATAAATTGAAGTTTAAATTTTTTCTTTTTTTTTCTTTTATTGTTTTATAAACAATCAATTTAATCTTATACTTCTTAAAGCATAAAGTAACTCAGAGTTATAAACCTTAACTTACTATAAAATATTATAAAATAATTGAAAGTATTGAATAGTTTCTATTATAAAATGCATTGTTTGCAAACGCTGCAACAATGCAAATTGTTTCAAAATCTCATGTCGTTTAAATTAATATTTAAAAATAATGCTTAAATAGTATTAATACACTGAAATTTAATAAATGAGCAATCATTGCAGCAAAACAAATAAAATTTTCAATGTAATGTCATAAATATTTATCTTTATGGTCATTAATTGATAATTACATTTGATTAATCGTATAAATAAATAAATCAAATTTATGGATTGACAATTCCATTTTATTTTTTCTACAATTGCATTTATGAAAAATGTATTTTTTCAATATTTTTGTTTTTTAAGAATTTAATCATTACTACAAATTTCCCAAAAAAAAAAAAAAAAAATTAAAGAAACTTTTAATTGTATCAATTTTGCAGTGCAAAACAGTTTTAATAAAAGAATAAAATTCTAACAATAGATAATCCGATTGGCAAATATGTTAATAAAATCGACTGGCTACGTATTTAAAATTAAATCAATTAGTTATAAGAATTATATTCAATATTCCTTTTCCAATGTCGGAAAGCAAACATTTAATTTCGAATCAATAGAGATCAAAAGAATGGTTAATAGCATCTTAGTTTACTTCTATGAAATATTATTAATTGTTAGAATTATGGTTTTTATTATATATACATTTTTATTTAATAATAAAATTAATTTGAACAATTTTTTCATTATATCGATAATTTAAGAAGCAGATATTTATAATTGACTTAACTCTCTTAATGATTACTTACGTATAACAGTGTGAGTCTATTTTCCCCTCGCACAACACCATATACACAATTTGAAAAGTAAATATGTTTTACATATACCACTAAAAACATTAATTTTTAAGTTTATTAATGTTGATATTTAAGCTGTAAATTTAATACGAATTATAATAAATATTTATATTGTAATTTTAGACTTTTTATATATTTTTTTTAATTTTATATAAGAAACTCGACTGTTGTGGAAAATATAGTTGATATTAGAAAAATTCAATAAATTTTCAATCCTTATTCTGTATTTAAACATTTGATTGTTTTCATATTTGCAACAGTTTTAACCACTTACTATGTTCCATTAAAAATAGATCGGTAACTATTTCATAACAATATTGGCGTTTTTATTCTCATCTGTTACTTCAACCATTGTGTATCTACAATTTTTATTATTTTATAATCAATGTAATATTAAAGTTTTTTTTTTTTTTTAAATACAAATAATTTCATAGATTTGTAATAAATTTAGTAATGCATTTTAAGTTATGAATGTAATCTTACATTTTTAATGAATTTAAAAGCTACAAAAACTATTTATAAAACAAAGAGATGTTTTACCATATTATACTTTTAGAATTATATTTTTAATTAATCAATCATTACTTTTATTATATACAATTTCTAATCTTCCTTTCTGTAAATCATAATAACAAGTTGAAGTCATTTCTGGAAATTTGAATTATTTAATGCATTAACAAAATAATTTATTAATTGCAAATAAATACCTTAGATTTCACTGCATATGCTATTACTTTAATATAACTTTATTTTATTTATTTCATAATTTTAATAAGTATTTATATTTAGTAAAATTTGTTTAATATATTTAAAAAGTGAGAGTTTATTTGAAAATCATTGTTTATTGAATTTATTGAATCAAGATTTTTTTGAATTATAACCTATTAATATATAGGTCTTGGTTAAAAGGCTTTTTTTTTTTTGAAGTAGTAAATTTTCTAAGCTTCCTAAGTTCATGTAACTTTTTTTAATCTCCATCCATTTCTGCAATAATATAATTTTTTATAGTTTTATGTCTCAACACTTTTAACTCTTATTCTGACAAAAATCCATAATTTAGATTTTAAATGTAAAGAAATTTGTTGATTTCATAATTTCTTGAAAAAATTTATTATTCCAATCTTAAGTAGGATATACTATACCTATACTACGATAATAGTAAAAGAATTAAGAAAAATGTTTAGCTTTACACAAATTTTGCGTAACAAAATTCTTATTATATGGAATTACATTTGCGAAAGTAAATTTTCCATAATATTAGGAGTTGTGCTTGCATAAAGTTTAAGTGACAACACATATACTGACAATAAGAGATGGAAAGAAAGCGTATTAATTGTAGAATAATATCACCACTTACTTACCAGTGTAAGTTTTTCAAAATGTGTTTATTTTAAATGCGAAAAACAAAGAATCCCTACTCGTATGACTATTATAAAAATTCTTTGTAAAATATTATTGAAATAAAAAAAAATTAATTGTATATTATAATAGTACTATTTATGTGTGAAAATCATTACAACACAAAATATTGATTAAAAAAGCCTTTATGTTTAATTGAAATTAATTTCGAACTTTTTATAGAAATTTCATAAAAACAATTCTTTTCAAATAATTTTAAATTTAGTCATACATATCAATGCATGCAACACTAAAAATATTTATAATTATTATCTACAATTGTGGTTACAATATTTAAAGAAAAAAATCTAATTAATATATAAATGTAATAAATAAAAGTATATATGATTTTCATTGTTTTTTCACTAAATAACATTTTTAATGTTAGAATAATTTTTTTTTTTTTTTTTTTTTTTTTTTTTTTTTTTTTTTTTTTTTTTTTTTACAAATAGTGCATCATAGCAAGTGTATAACTAATATAATATAGAAAATAAATTAATCATATTCGTAAATGCATAGTTTCTGTGTTCGTTGTACGATAAATAATTATTGAATTCTCTATAAAAATTTACTTACATAAAAGGGAAATGCAATGGAGATATTGAAGTTATCGCATTGTATTAATTACATTTCTTTTATGCAATTACTATCTTTGCTCGATTCGCATTATCATATAGAGTTTCATTCTATAATTCTTTGATATAGAGGTATGGGGACTTTCTAACTTATTTCTATTGCTCGAGTAATAAGCTGCCCTATATGTAATAAATATGAATATTTAATCGATTGCATAAAGTATTTGAAAATCTTAGTTATTACAAATCGTCGTTATGAACTAAAAATTCAATGCAATGGCACAAAAGCTGCTTTCTTAATAAAATTATCTAATCGTGCATGTAAAAAATTTATAATCAAACATAAAATTGAAAACGTACGCATTAATTCCAAAAGATAATCTCTTTATTTATTTTTCATTTATGTGGCTGATCTTTAAAAAATGATTGTAAAAGTATTACTACAAAATATTGAAGAGAAAGAACATTAATGTTTTATAAAATAACAATTTTATATTAAAATAATTAAATGTTTTTTTTTTCTTTTTAATATACCTCTTAATCGATATATTCTTTAGATTATTTTTATTTGATTAAATTATATCCATAATTATATTAAGGGGACTATAACTTTGTGAAAATGTTTATCTATTTTATCTAACATTCTTGATCACACTGCTTGAAAAAAAATTTGCTACACATATTAAATAATATTAAAATTTATATTACATAACATGTCATAAAGAATCTACTTCGGAATGTTCATGTTTCTGAATGAGCTAATGCCACGGTCAGTTAATTAATTTTAAATCAAATAATATTATAGTCAGAACTAACGAGCGAAATATTGTTCAATAATGTCTCATATCAAGTCTCTTAAATTAAATATTATAAACATTACCGTTACATTGTAATATATTTAATACAAAGTAATATCATCATACAGCTACAAGCGGTTAAATAAAATTCCAACGATCGATACGTTTTTACAGCAAATTATTATTACACGAATTATTTTTAAAAAACTTAATAGTTACAAAAGAAATTTTTCGAAGATAATGGTTGATAATTATTTTACAAACGTAAGATTTATCATTCGAATTGATAAGTGCATAATAAGCGATTAATTTTTAAGTCATAATTATAATTTGTTGTTGTCAATAACTCAAACTTTACACAGCCTATTTTTATGGACAATACTAATATTTTGAATAATAAATAACATTAATTAAAATGTCGATTATTATTTTAAGACTTTTAACGCATAAACATATCTTGGTATATATTTTCATAATATATTTTCAAAAATAATTTTCCTATATTATCACCGTTAATTATTTACTTAACAATTAATAATGTAGTCTTTGCCAAAACGGAAGTGAATATATATTTTTATAAAAGAAAAAAATTTTGTTACTTAAGCCTAATAGTCACATTGAATCTAAATATCGATATTTATGAACGTTAAATTGATTTAGACAGAAAAAATAATTTTGTTATTGTTCATTCGATGCTTTACTTACGTTCTTTTCTTCTTCTTCATAATATACGTTTATTGTTCACGTTATATAATAAACTTTTTTTTTGTTAATTAAAAATTGCTAAGCGAAAAACATAAGTTACCTTGTTTTTGTAACTTAATGATATAATAATTCTTACACTAAGCTTATTTAAAATTTTTGTTCAAATTTCAAGAGAGATAATTTTAAATCACAATCTGGCGATTTATACATTGTAACGAATGTATAATCGCTATAAGAGCTTATTGCTCTTGCGTGACTAATGATTAAGATGACAAGGGCGCAAACCGAATTATAAAATAATGAAATTCTTCGCAGATGCGGACGTGTTAAGTTTCAGTGAACCAAAACGAGGATTTTATTATAATTTCGACGATTGGTATTATTTTGTTATTCAAGGTTTGACATTGAAATTTATGCTTAATTTTTTTTTTTTCCAATTTGAACTTTTTTTAATCTTATTTAACAGATTTTCGACGGTTGACTTTATTCAATTGAAATAATTGGAATACTCTGAGTTTTTTTTTTTTTTTTTTTTTTTTTTTAATTTTATTTCTTTTTTTTAGTATCTCTTATTGCTGGCTATAAATATTGCAGACATCATAAATTTCCATCTGAATCTCCCATATTCGACTCATGTAAAAGTAATATTGTCTATAGTATCGTGTTGTATTATCACATTTACTTATGTAAAGCTTCGAGCTGACCTAATTTAATTTCTCTTCTTTTTAATCGTTATTCTACCTTCATTGAATAAGAATTTAATTCATAGTGCTGCTGTATTGCTTTTTAATAAACATATGATTTAATACTATGATTTCTAATGAATTCTAATCAGTTGCTTCTGTACATTTAAAACAGCAATGAGCCTCTTCGCTTATATAAAATTTTCTCTCTTCAATATTTGAATATTATGTAAAGTAATCATGGGGTAATTAATAACAATATGTGAGCTTGATTCATAATACAAATGTACGTAGTAAAGGTTGTTCCTTTCTTGATTAGTCTCGAACACGCCAGAGAGCGCATACTAGTGAAGAGAAAAAACAAGATCTCGCGCGCGCATGTGTAATACATTCCATATTAAGGGAAGTCGAAAGGATGTGCTATAGATTGTTTTAATTTTATATTAATATTGGAGGTTTTTCGAAAGTTTTCAGTACTGTCATAATCAATTTTGTCGACCCCTTCAATTGTTTCTCGATTTTTATTTATTTATTTTTTTTTTTATTCAGGCTTTGATTCATTCGTCTGCGATATTGAGTTACTTTTCATTACATGTGCATTAGTATTCACACAATGATTGGACCTTCCATTGGGTGCGATTTTAGTAGTAAGCTGTTCCATGTAATATATATATATATATATATATATATATATATATGCGCACATTTGGAAGGGACACTCCGTGTAAGTCAGTGTTAATGCGCATGCGACAAAACAAAAAAAAAAGTATCTTGTATCGTAAAGCTGAAATGTCATTGAATCTCCCGTTGTATTTATTCTAACAGCAAATCTGAGTAATCGGCGTGAATATTTTAAAGAGTCTGTATCCTAAAATTTAGTAGGACAACAAGATCTAAACTTGGATTATAATGAATTTACCAAACAAAAATTTGCTAAAAAACATATAGGATTACTTGCTTAATTATGAGCTTAATTATGAACTTAATTATTCGCTTAATAAGAATAAATGCGGATTATTTTTAATTTATGTATTTTTAATATAGTCTATAAAATGTAGAATTTAAAAGAAAACATTTTCTTGACGCATCCGTTTGTCACTTTAATGTATTTCAAATAAGCACTGTACTTTCATTATTGGATTTATCTTACTTTCTCTGCATAGTATATACCATTTTTGTTAAATATAAAGGCAATAAAAATATATTTAAAAAGTTTCTTGTTTTCATATTGTGTGAAGAATGCAAGATTTATTATTAAACCGATATTTCCAGCCTTTTCTTAATATATCATTTATAATAATAATAATAAATTTATTCAGCTTGTATCTGACTTATGTATTTATGTAACAAAATTCAATCTTCAATAGTGGTAGTCTTAATTATAAAGCTTTGTTTCTGTAATTTCACTCTGTCATTGTATTCAATAGAGATTAATATCGTAATAATTGATAAAGTTTATTATAAATATAAAATGTTATTCTACTTAATGAATTAAACTAGAAATATATTTGGAGGTTAAGTTTCAACATGAATATATGCATTATAAACCTTATTTATACGGATTACATAAGACTTTGACATGTAAAGTTTCGTTTCGAAACAATATTAAAATTAAAGCTTATAATAAATGATAAGATATTTTCTATAAAGAGATTACGTAAGAAAAAAAGTAGTAGTAGAAATTTTAATAATGCAATATTATCGATTCCTGTATTCTTTTAATGAAAAGTAATTTTATTTTGTCCGTTAATGCATATTGTTTAATTATAGAAATAAGATTCTATTCACGTAGGTCGCTAATATAATTTTTGATAAGATCTTTCGTTAAGTACACCACTAGTTCGTAAATTAATTTAATAAATGCAACTAAGAGTAAAAAGGTATGCATTATCTCAAAAGGTGCTTATACACCGAATGCGCACGTACATTTGCTATCACTGGCATTGATAGACAATCAGACATTGATTTAAGAATAATACTATTTACCAAAATATGTTAAAAAATATATAAATATAATTTATTTGTAAAAAATTAAAAACAACTGAACTTATCTGTATATTTGAAAGATAATTTTAGATTAAAATATATTATAATACTTTACATTTCTGTAATATAGTTTAACGGAAAAGTAGTGTATTTAATACGCGACAATACACTCTTATCACTTATAATTAGAAGTTAATTAATATAGTTTAGATTGTTACGCTAATATAGAGATTGAATTAGTTTTAAATATTCAAAAACTAAATAATCAATAGCATATGGCTAGTCAATTGGAGTAATGTTCGAACGTATTAAATAAACGTATCCATGAAAGTTTTCTTTAAAATCTCTCAGCTCAAAAAGTAGCCCCCCACCCACTCCCCGCTCCAAGTTCTTGTTAGAATAGAAAAGACAAGAAAAGAAAATTAGAAGAAAAAAAATTGTTCCAAGCTTTGTTTTTCTCAAAATTCTTCCCGGCTTGTATCACTTATATTATATATGCCAGATATAATTCCTCTACTAATAAACTCAATGCGCGGATAAAGATTATATAAAAAAAAAAAAAAAAAAAAAAAAAAAAAAAAATAGACGATAAAGTGTAACCGAAAACAACGTTTGCTTTATTTGCAGATTTCGCTACCCTCTTCACGCACCTGCAGGTGATCCAAGGAAGCCTTGACACTCGGCTCGCTTTCGTCCGCGACATCGTCAAAGAGTCACTGCGCTTTAAGCGACGTAACCTCGCCAACCTGCTGGAAGAGTACCTTAAGAAGCTTCAGGAAGAAAGCAAAAACGTCGTCATTAATTACAAGATGCATCACAACGGCGCAAATAAAATAACTTAATGATCTCGAACTTAATGCCCCTATTAATGACACAAGTGCACCCGTGATGGGCCTTTTTTAGAAATGAGAAAAAATATTCTTTTGTCCGGGATTCAATGAGCATATCTCTTCGAGCAAGATATACAAGCAGATGTATAGATAAACATAAATATATAGATATATTAATTGACTCGGCCACGGCGGGGACACTTTATTTTAAACGGAGGGAGGATTTTCTATTCTCCTTCACCTCTTAATTCTTTTTTATTTTTAATTTTTCATTTTTAATTATTATCGTTTAAAAATGTAAAGCAGAAAATCGCAGACTTTGCACATACTTATGGACGAACTATCACATGCTTTTTTTATTATTATTAAAAAAAATGTAGGGAATCTTTTCTTTTGATGAACTTATAAGAGTTTTTTCTCCTTCGTGCGTAATCTCCCGATATATATTTTCTTGTAAGATATACAGAAATGCCAATCGTTATTATCCGAGATAAAAATAATGAAGATTATTATCATCATCATCATTATTATTATGATTATTATTGCTATTATTATTATTATTATTATTATTATTATTATTATTACTACTACTACTACTACTACTACTACTACTACTACAACTACTGCTACAACGACTACTACTAGTACTGCTACTTTTACCACTATTGCTGCTACTACTGCTCTTACTGCTACTCCTACTACCACTTACTACTACTACTACTACTACTATTACTACTACTACTACTACTCCCACTACTACTACTATTACTACTACTACTACTACTCCCACTACTACTACTATTACTACTACTACTACTACTCCCACTACTACTACTATTACTACTACTACTACTACTCCCACTACTACTACTATTACTACTACTACTACTACTCCCACTACTACTACTATTACTACTACTACTACTACTCCCACTACTACTACTATTACTACTACTACTACTACTCCCACTACTACTACTATTACTACTACTACTACTACTCCCACTACTACTACTATTACTACTACTACTACTACTCCCACTACTACTACTATTACTACTACTACTACTACTCCCACGTATAACGGGTCGTTAATCTCTGTGTAAATTTTGTTATTATATACATATATATATTTGTTAAAAGAAAGGGACAGATGGAAACAAACAAGTTGTACACACACTTACATAAACGGATGCACATATAGAAATGCGCATGCTCATGCGCGCACGCGCACGTTACTCGAAAATTTCGAGTCTTTTGTCATTTTAATCGATCCAAGCAGAACTCAACATTTTTTCTTGTTTCTACAAAATGAATAAAATGAGAATATATTACAACAGGAGTCGTCTGTTGTTTGTAAAAAAGAAAAGAAAAAGTGATGTAGGAAAAGACACAAAATCCGATTAGAATGTAGAACCGTGTATTAGCAAATGGAGAAAGAAAAAGGATTATTGCGTATTTTACAATGTATTTTACTAAATTAAAATATTTGGGAAAAATAACGAATCGTTGGATATTTTGATTCTTCTTTTCGAATAAATCTCTTTCGCGAGGAAAATCGACGAAATTTTCAGTTTTGAGATTTGTATGTCTTGTACATAGAATGGAAAAGTTAAAAGCAAATATGCATTAAATATGAGTATAAAGACCCTAACCAAAGTTTTAACTACAGTGCCTGATGTTTTTTCTATAATCAAGAATAATAAATTTAAATTATAAATTCCCTCGGTGAAAATTGAATTAAAATTCTTCTAAAAGTCGCTTTTTAATAATATTAGTAAAAGCAACAAGGTATAAAAAATAGAATTTTTGAGAAATATTGTTTGCTTTTTCTTTATTCTTTGATATGATTAACATTACAGATTTCATAAACCGTATTTAATAAAGTAAACGATGTTATTGATATTTCATTGTATTACATAAGGTAACATTTTTAATATATACATTATATATATATATATATATATATATATATATATATATATATATATATATATGTCTGTGTGTATATATTATTGAATATATTTACTAAAATCTACTTTTGTAAATAATTGATAATTTTTATTGAGTATAATGATCTTTTTTTAGTATCGATCAAATTATTATGTACGAATTTCAAAGTTCGATTTTTAAAATAGTTAAAACTGAAAAATGATAATTTGTGTTTAATAGAATTATTAATTACAATTGCTTTTGCTTTTTCAACATTTACATAATTAAGATGAAAGCCAATAAGGAGAACAATTTTATAAGCACTTTTACGTTTATAATATGTAATCATTGTATCAAATTCTCTATCATATTGATTATATCTCTTTTCTGAAACTTCATTTTAATGTAATATCATCTTTTTCCATAATTTAAATTCGTATTATATTTCGAATATCTAATCGTCTACTACTTCTTTTGATGAACGTAAATTGACATTTTAATTATTACGATGGAGAGAAAAAAACATTAAGAAGTTTTATAATACAATGGATATTGGGAATATTTTCATGTTATATGTTTATGCTTTTGGCGATTTCTATATACTTTTTAATTACATTAGAATTAAAGAGAGAAAGAAGTATACATTTACATTCAAACGTAGAAAACAAAAAAATTTATATAAAGAAAAAATTCATGTATAATGGTTAATCATATACACGAATATTCCAAATATCACTTTAAAGATACTATACGTTTTAAACAAATATATAATAAACATATTTCCCGTTATTTAATGCACAAAAGATTTTCAAATTTATCTAAATCCTCATAAAGTTGTTATTACAGGATAATGAAATATGGCATATTGATTTAAATAAAAGTTTATTTTATTCCGATTATAGAGTCAATTCCAGCGTAGATTTAGCCAATTTCTTTTCAGTACATTTATGATATAAATTAAATGCATCAATTTATTCGGATAAATAGGCAACTTTAATTGTATATTAAAGCAAAGACTTTTATATTATATCAAATGAACGAAGTTTCATAAATTCATTTTACTTTGGATAATTGGCAAATATCCTAAGTACCTTTCAAATTTTTCCATCTAGGTAACACGATCTCATATCTTTTTTGGAATGCTTAGCTAAAAGTACAATGAAATTTAGAAATAAAATCTAATTAGTAATAATTATTATATTTTCAACTGGAAATTCAGAAAAAGTTTGAATTTTTTTCGTGTACCTATATATTAAAAAAAAAAAAAAAAAAAAAAAAATGAATTTTCTTTTTTCAAACAATCATGCATTTATGTTAAAACTTTTCTTTTCTGCAGAATAACAACAGTAATACATTTATAGAAATTACCTACGAAAGATTTTTAAAATGCAGAATTGTTTTATAAACATGAAATAACAGGCACTAATAATTATTTTAAAAGAAAAATCGTTAATAAATTGTGCATTTTACAATTATACATGGACTTGCAAAAATATTACGTATTGGGTGTAGTAAAATGCTTTCAACAATTTTATGATTTAGCCACCAAGTTTTATTATAATCAATAAATTATTTATATATTTAAGAATTCAAACAAATATTAAAAAAAATTTCTAGATTCTATTAGTATTTCTTTGAATTCAAATTATATATATTTTGTCCATGATTTTAATTTTGACGTATTGTAAAATAAATCATTCCTTTTTATTTCATAATAATGCAAAACGACTTGTCAGTCATTGCATTTATTATTGTTAATTTTCTTCTTTATGAAATTGTCAATAAAACATTGATTTTGTTAATGTTTTGCATACATTGTTAATTACGTTCAAAATAGAACATAATACATTACGGAAGAATAAAAGAATTAAAGAAAATTTGTAATTTTTTATTTGTGTTAGCGCCCGAAGTTTTATGAACGCAAAACAATATATTTCTTTAGTAATATTTTTTAAACCCAATATTTCAAATGCATGGCCCTATATGTATGGAAATCATTCTTTATTCAAAACATTTTTCGCAAATAATCGATATGTAAGAACAAAAAGAATATCGGATTTCGGGAGAAAGGAAAATCTAATGAAATCCTCACAAGACAATGACAAGCTAAATACGCTTATCGGCTACAAATATTTAGCCGAGCACCTTTTTTAACACTAAGTGCGATTTCGTAATGTACCAGAAGAGTCGAAAGTGAATAGTCAAACGAAGTAAAAGTTTTTTTCCTTAATCAGTGAGTCGTATTTGAAAAATTGTTAAAATTACTATTATAATCGGCGTTATTAATGCTTTCATTTAATCAATATTCGTTATTAATACTTTCAATATATATATATATATATATATATATATATATATATATATAAAAATAATTTTTGAGCTTACGTACTGAATTTATTATGTGAAAAGTACCTCTTAAATTTCATTATTGTTGCTTAAAAAAAAAAAAAAAAAATATCGAAAACTGTTTGAACATGCTAAGAAACTAAATTGCCTAAATTTTAACAGAACTTAGTCGCAAAAAAAAAAATGGATGTGCAAGTTCTAATTACGAGAAATATTTGTAAATTTATAGTGAAAATATTCAAGTCCAAACGTTTTGAAAATTAAATGAAATGTAAAATATTGTAAATTTCTGTAAAAAGAAAAAACTTTAAAATGTAGTATTTGTGAAGAGATGTAAATAAATGTCATTGACTTCAATAATTCTAATATAATATCAACAATTTTTTCGTTTCTTTCTAGTTTACTAAAATATTTATTTTTTAATTTACGTTTGATACATTTTTCAATTATTTTTCTTTCTTCATATATATATATATATTATTTCCTTTATTTTCCGGGAAGAAAATGTTTTTTATAATTATTTTGAAATTGAAATCAATTAAATTAAATTAAAACAAAAAGTTAATATTGGGATTTTTCAAATATGTAAAGTTATATCTAAAATTGGATATTAACTTTTTGCAATACATTTTCTTATTAATATTTTTGGTACTGATTGTACAAAATTGAACACAAACAAATCAAAATTATAACGAACAGACAACTATAAGCCAAAGTATAATACAAATTACTTTATTGTTTTGTATTTAGCTGTATTATTTTACAATATATGTATAAATTTTGAAATATTGTATTGAATTTAAGCTTAAAATTTAGCTTTAAAACTAAATTTACTCATGGTAACGATAGAAAAATAATTTTAAAAAACAAAACATTGAAATAAAAATTAAGGATATTTTACTTATGAAAATTTTTTGCTCCAATTGTAAATGCATAATTAAACAATTCAATGAAGGTATCGCGAATATTTAAATTGAAAACAATATATATATATATATATATATATATATATATATATTGATTATTCTTTTCTTATTTGATAAAGTACGAAGTCATTTTAAATGTAATGATACATAAACATTTAATTATGCATAGTTAATCTGTGTTATGTAAAATGATAATTAGATTATTTCGTGTTATATCAAAAAACAAAAAACAAAAAAACATAAAATAAACAATTTACAGGCAAGTACATGAGTATCATTATAAACGAATGTAAACATCAGGAAAAACTATTGGATTAAATTAGTTCTTGAAAATTGTTGCCAAATTGAATTTTAAGTAAGATTAAGTGCATGAAATTGAGTAAATTTATTTGAAGAATTAGAGATTTTATCTCCAATATGATTAGGTAGTTACATAACATTATTTGTTTTGTTTTATAAAACAATTAAGAGTAAAAAATTTCCCAAATAATGTTCTTCCTACAAACATTATTATAAAAGTCCATAAAAAGTCCACTGTTGATTTTTAAATATTTATTTTTAAAATAGTTACCAAAGTATGTATATATATACGCGGTATAATTTTTAAGCCTAAATTTAATTGTAGTCATTATCATTTTGAATTTTGTTTAAGTTCTATCATCATTTATCGACATATGATGGAAATAATTAACTTAACATTAATAATAAAAAACAAAAACAAAAACAAACAAACAAACAAACAAACAAACAAAAACAAAAACAAACAAACAAACAAACAAACAAACAAACAAAGAAGAACGTATTATGCATTGAAAGCTGTAGAAACGGTGTAATAAATATGTAAATTCATATGTAATTCTAGTGAAACCGGTAGGATGTAAGATTGAAAATATCTGTGAATATTTTAATGCATAAAATAAATTTTTACAGTCAACTGCCATACTCAAATATTAATATTTTCTGAATCTTTTAATTAACATTGTTTGTCCTTCTTTTTTTTTCTTTTATTTTTTTTTTTTGTTTTGTTTTGTTTTGTTTTGTTTTGTTTTTTTTTGTTTTTTTTGTTTTTTTGTACGAAAAATTATTTTCATACGTTTCTAAAATTTACATCTATGAATGTTATGCTGCCTTATCCATACCTTTATCAATCTCAAGTCATTTAGTAGAAAAACATATATGAATTATTTCACGCGTAAATGTTACTGTTATTTAATTATTTGATAACGAAGTAGCTGTTCGCCATTTAGGTATGTTGAACTATACTATAGGCTAAGTTTCATTACGATTTATTGATTGCAATGATTTCTTAAATATAAATGAACACTGAGCGTTAACTTATTGTCTTTCGTAAAATGGTAAAAAGGTTATTATAATGTACATAAAGAATAAAACATGTATAATTTGTAAATAATACGAGTTTAAGATTTTTAAAGTAAATGAAGCGAATAGAATTTTATACTTCACCGAATTTCACTTTTTAAATATTCGGAATTTGTATATTATTGATTGTTCCTGAATTTGTACATATTATTACTTTTTGTATTTATTTATAAAGTGTAATTCAGAAGGAGAATGAAACGTAATTTTTATCTATTCGACTCGTTTACTGTGATACCTTACAAAAGAGTGTGATTGAAACGAATGCGGTTAAATAAAATGTTTTATTTGCACGTTTATATTTTTGCAAAAATACCAAATAATAGGCGCAAAAAAAAAAAAAAAAAAAAACAAAAGAAAAATTTGACATTGAACAATGAAAGCTATAATAATCGAAAATAAAAATCCTTTTCGAATATTAAGTGAATTGATTTTTTATTTCACAATCCTGAATTCCCAAAATATCAAACTTTTTATCAGTTTTGAAAAATAACTACGACTGTTATGGAATTTATAATTATCATATACATGTGTATGTATTGTAGAAAGAATTATCAATTAAACGATACCCATATACATATTGTAATTTATAACATTGTGATATGATTATTTTGCAATATAACATTTTAAAATAAATATATGTTTCTATCAGCATTCCCATAAATTTCGTGAATTTTTAATAAATTGATACCTTGAAATTGTATATCATTAAATATTTAATATATTAATAAAATATTATACTTTGACTATTCTAAAGATAAATATATATAAACTCTATTGTGTTCTTGTACTTACTTACTTAATGTAAGTAAGATTTTGTAGCAATTTCAATTTCACATTTTGAAAATTGAATTACGTCGGAGGTTCGATCAAAAAGCGCAATTTAGTTATGTTTCTTGTACAACTATGCGCAAGCGTTAAATTTGAAAGAGGACAAAAAATAGAGACAAAGTAAATAACCTCTAAAGAAGTTAGATTAGTAAATCATTTTTAAAAAAATATATGGTAGGTAAAGTATGGTAGGCAAATATTAGGAAGGATTAATAATCTTTTCATATTAATTTATTCTCAAAATTATATTGAACAAAATGCAATTAGCTTTTGACAATTAATTCGTTTGAGTTATTTTCTCGTTTTGATCAACTTTTTTTTCTTATCTTCGCTCCACTATAAGTACAGATCTTTGCTTGTTATATATTACTGGCTCATATATTTTTATTGTATATTCTAATGCAATTTAGTTTGAATTTCAAATAATTATAAATTATTAAATTAAATACACATTGTAATAACTAATCAAGAATTAAAAATCTGTTTTTATCATTTAGTGCGTTATAACCGGTATGCGTATGTATGTGTGTGTATATATATATATATATATATATATATATATATATTTTAAAGCTAATATATGTTTAAAGTAAAACTTTTATCTAATTTATGCTTTGTAATTTTTGTCAATAAATATATCCATTATATTTTATAGGACGTTATTTTTATTAATATAAAAGGGACCAATGTTTAATATTATTATTATTATTATTAATGTCTTCATCTTAATTCATGTTACCAAAGCAAAGTATACTAATTTAATGTATTCAAAAAAATTATTTAGATTATAATTAATAATGTTTAAAATATAACAAAGTCGTTAAAAGTGAAATTTTCTATGCCACAAGAATATATTTCGATTTTTATTGAAAGCCTGTTAATCAAGTCGGATTAAATAAACGTATGTTAAATTTCAAATTATTTATAATATATAATATTAACGAGTAATTAAGAATATTCAATAAATTCTACATCATCTACTTGGAATATAGGTTTTTTCATTATCTAAATAATTGGCGTAAGTAATCGTATGAATTTAAGATAACGACAATATTTTGTAATCATTTCAATTTTTTTGTTCTACATTGTGAGTAGCTGAAAATGTTATAATACCTGCAGAGTCTCGGTAAGAGAAAACTGTACTTTTTGCTCTGGTTTTCTGGAGATTCCAACGAGGTATTGGAGAATTTTATTAAAAAATGTTTCACCGAACTAAGTCTTGCCCCAATAAAAGCTACAAACAAACTATTCTAATTAAATCGAAAGGTACTTGTTAAATTATCAATGTAATTATATTTTGTTCTTTTTTAAAAAATTAAACAAATGTTAATGCAAAGACGATCAATAGCAGAATTTATAGAAGCAGATAATATTTATTCTTAATATTTGTACTTATATATGCATGTGAATAGATACGCGTGCGAGCGCGGTTAATCATTATAATTTAATAATTTAACAATTCAATATTACATAGTTGGTAAAACTACGAAAAAATATAGTTAATATATTTATATATAATATACACGAATGATTTTATTTATATACCAAAGTTAATAAATATAATAAAATTGCATAATATTTCTATTTATATATAGTATTTTTAATAATAAATCATATTAATATATGCAATATTCTTAAATATGATGAATTTTATTGTTTTATAAATTATGAGCACAATGTTAAAAAAAAAAAAAAAAAAAAAAAAAAAAAAAAAAAAAAAAAAACCAAAAATGTACTCTTGATATTTCGAGAATTATACGTGGAAAAATATCTACGCGAGCCAATATGGCGCCAAGACAAACAGTATATAATAGTGCATATATAATAAAAAAAAAAAAAAAAGTAGTTTTAAAATAAACTTCGTTGAATTTCTAATATCTCACCTACGATATTATTTGTCCTACGGCCATTAGATTACTTACTTTTGCTTCTTAGACTTATAAATGCTTTTTGCAATTATATTTAATATTAAAGCATCGGCATGTCTATGGGTACAATACATAATTATTTTTAAAGCGTTGAGATACGTTTGTGGGATGCATATGCATTCGCAATTACTGTTTACCGATCAATGAAAAATACATTTGCATTTAAGAAATGATAACGTCTTACCATATAATCATTATTAATTACACCAGCATGATTATGTGACGATTCAGTTTAAATCGATGATAGGTAGAATTCAAGACAATTGTATAACAGGCTTATATTTTAAAATCATCATTGATTATTAGTTAATTAAGAATAAACTATTAATATAAAATAATTATAGAATAAATAATGTAACATTGACTTTTTTAATCATATAAAGTTGAGTAGCTCGCAACAGTTATTATTTATTCATCTTATGTGTTTAAGGATAATTGGTTCATAAATAATAGTAGATTACTTAATTGAAAGAAGTCCAACTATAAGATTATATTGAAGTGATTTTTTGAGAACAACAATTAATAATTACTAATACTGCATATTACAAATAAATTCCTCCTTAATCATTTAAATATTTTATCTGATACAACAATAATATAATAATTAATATACCGATATTCAAATATTAACTATTATATTTTTAAATAAATTGATATTTACTACAGCGCTATCATTATAAATATTGATTGATGAATAGAAATCATTCAATACAAATTATAACTCTTGTTGCAATAGACTTCGAGCATAGATAAACATAATAAGTGCATAATAAATCCTTATTAATTATTTATTCTACGCTATATCTACGTAATTATTTTATTTAATTTTTATTTTCAAATTTTGGTATAAAATATTGATTGTTGCGTAAATTTACGTAAATTTATAAAAAAAAAAATTAAAATGAAAATTTTACAATCACATAATTAAATGAATGTTTAATTAATTATACGCAATATTTTATGATTATGTCTAAACAAGAATATATAACTATAATAACAATAATAGTTTACTAATTTTATCATGAGGATAGTGGTATGGTCATATCTTTTGTTTGGAATGCAAATCATGAAGAATTTTATATGCCATGAGAATATTCGTCGTAAGAAAGAATATTCAAGAAGTAACGAAAGATCTCTATGACTGTATGAGAGGTCTAACTGAAAAATAAATAATTAAATTTAATTAATTATGGCTACGAAGAGCTATAATTATACTTATGCAATAATTTAAATAATATAACAATGAAAACAAAACAAAGAGAGAGAAAGATTGGTATAGCATATGTGTTCTTACGAAAGTGAAGTGTGCGATTAAAAAATTACACTTTAGAAATACAATAATTCTAAATTATATGAATCGCAGCTTTGTCAATATGTGCCGATAGATCAAGTTGGAAAAGGTGCTATCAATGCCGTTGATAGTTGAATATTTTTTAATCTGTCAAATACAGTTGAATCTCTTATTAAACGTGGCTTAAATATCTGGTATTTCATTTATTAAATAAAATTGAATTACGGTGTTTACATTGGATCTTAACAGTGTACTTAGGATTTATATGACTTGCAAATGATTTATTCGTCGTTTACAATGATTTAACAGATTACTATTTAATGCATTACCTCGCATTTTAACAATACAGACTTTTCATGATTTCTTACATATACATTATTTCATACAATTTTATGTACGTTGACGTACACAATCGCGCGCTTGCACACAATTAATTAACTTTACAAAGACATTATTTACAGACATATACAAGATCATTTTATTAAGTAATTATTAATAACATGCTTCGTTATATAAGTTATATAAAAACATGCGCGAATTAAAAAAAAAAAAAAAAAAAAAAAAAAAAAAAAACATAATATAAATATAAAAAAAAAAAAATACTTTCGATTACAGTATTGTAATTTAGTGGTCAATATCGATTTTACATTGATTATCGGGGCATCGTTGATCAATTAAAAATTCATTTGCTAAGTAAAATAATGTTAAACGTGAATGAATAACTAGTGGCAAAAATTAACATATTTTTGTACATAAGGAAGAGGAGACGATCCATAAAGCAAATCGTAAAATATTATTTAGAAGAATGGGGTTATTAAAACTTTAACGACGCGAATAGTTTTATTATAGCCACTGATGATTATTAATAACATATAGCAGGCACCATTTTACTTCTCCCCCAATCTATCCATCGAAAATTTCATCTCCCACTTAAAAGTTTATGGGTTTTTTTTTTTTTTTTCATTTAGATAAAAACTAGCCTTGTAATCCATTTGATGGCCGTAGCGGCGCTGTAATATAGAGATGCAATATATCGCGGCCTGGGTAAGGAAGAGGAGCAGTTATGACAAAATTGAGTCGTTTTAATGTACTCCGTGGCCTTCTCTGCATAGTAAAATATCGATATCAAATTAATAATTAAATATTAAGGTAAAAGAACAACAAGAGAAATAAAAACAAACGACAATAATAGAGCAAAGTGGCTATATACATTTTATAATAATTGATATGTATTATGAAAAATTATATAAAATAAGTAGGAAAGAAAATCTAAATAATTTTATAGTCTTTTACTAATTAATTAAGAGATTTTAATTATTCATCTCTGAGATCTAAATTTAATAGTGTATGTAAGTGCCGCTCGCGCGTTCTCTCGTACACGCACACACACGCACGCACGCACGCACGCACGCACGCACGCACGCACACACGCCCACCCATATGTCGTAACAACTATACGTGCATCTATGCATTAATTATATTCAGCATGGTGTTTGCATGCATAATATGCGTATTATATTTGTTTTACGCACGCATCTATATATATATATATATATATATATATATATATATATATATATATATACATACATATATATATATATGCACGGTCAATGCATGCGTGCGTGCGCGCGCGTATGTGCATGCATGAGGTTCTATGGTCATGTATACGATGAATCTGCTTTTAATTAGCTGTCGACAGGCTATAAATTCAAAAATATAAATTCTTCAAAACTTTGGCTGTTTTAAATGAGCTTTATTAAATAATAATTCTGCCCATATGTTTGTTTGTATATTTGTTTTTGGAATTTATTGGAATATTTGGAATAATAATAATAAATAAATAAAAAATTTTATTTGAAAATCATCGATAATGACGCATTGTACTTTATGAATTATATTTATATAATACTTGAATTACCGATTAAACAAATCAATTATTTTGTTCCCACATTTAAGTGACAAAATTGCCACTTCCGTTGCTTTTTTTCTTTGATACTTGTAATTCGTACTTTTAGTTGGTTTAACCATCTATATAGAAACGGTCGGTACTTTTAAACGAACGAGCATTTAAATTTCAAAGAAGCATTAGAAATTACACCATATTAAATGTTATAGGCGCGCATCGCAAGGCTCAAGTACTTTTTTTATATGTTGCAGCGCCGCATGTGGCCGGTAATGAAAAGGCAAGAGGATGACTTTAAAATTGGTCGATTCTACGTTACTACGAAAAATTACTGCTATTTCCAATGATAATTAAACAATTATGATTATGGCCTTGTAAATTGCGGATACGATTTCATATTGCTTATACAGTATTTCATCTTGAAAGAACTAGAAGACTTAAATCTCTGTTTTTATTTTTCTTGGTTGAAGAAGTATTTTACAGATGAGGTGTGCCAAGTGCTTCTCGGGTATGAATTATAACAACGAGAAGACGAACACGAATGCCTAAGAGAGGCAATGAGTAAGCAGCGAGCGACTAAATGAGAAGGAGAGAGAGAGAGAGAGAGAGAGAGAGAGAGAGAGAGAGAGAGAAACGGTCGAGGACCGTCGTCGTCGTCGTCGTCGTCGTCGTCGTCGTCGTCGTCGTCGTCGTCGTCGTCGTCGTCGTCGTCGTCGTCGTCGTCGTCGTCGTCGTCGTCGTCGTCGTCGTCGTCGTCGTCGTCGTCGTCGTCGTCGTCGTCGTCGTCGTCGTCGTCGTCGAGTCTCGTAGTCGTAGTCTCGTAGTCGTAGTCTCGTAGTCGTAGTCATACGCACGCATTACCGCTACAAATAAAAAAACTGCCACTACTTCTTTCTTCCCGTATCATCACATTCTGCATCTATAACTTATTTCTCCTTAATTTACTCTTCGTCTCGCTTCCTCTTACTCTTTCAATTTCACATGCATAGAAGCGTGCACGCATGTATCACACGTACATGACTCATCGGTCGTTTATTGGAAAAATGGAAACGTCATTTTAACCTATCAGCCGCGCAACGGCAACTTGCAAGCCGCTTAGTCGCAGCCAGGTTCTCTCACTCACTCACTCTCTCTCTCTCTCTCTCACTCTCTCACTCTCTCACTCTCTCACTCTCTCACTCTCTCGATCCTTCCCGCGCTTCCCCTCAGCGTCCTCTAGCTACAACTGTTTAGTGAGAATATACAGCATTAGTAGAAGCATACGTACATACGAACGTACGTACGGTTAGCCGCCGCTACACGAGCCACCGAACGAAAGAGAGATAGAGATAGAGATAGAGATAAAGTGAGCGAGTGAGCGAGAGAGGGGGAGAGAGAGAGCGAGAGAGAGCGAGAAAGTGAGGGAGAGGTAGAGTAAGAAGCGGTCTTCGAGAGAGGGGTGGAGTGTGGCGCTTTCTGTACAATTTTTCCTCGACAGTTCATTGCTGTCTCTGGATTTTCGTCTTTGCGCGCGTGTGCTGCGTGTATGCGTACGAGGCTGTGTATACGCGCTCACGTATACAGACGAGAGTTTTTCGCCCGAGGAGCGAGGAAGCCTGAAGGGTCGCATTTTTCCACACGGATATTCGAGTATCGTCGTCGCCCGTCTCGCACCTCCCATGCATCTGAGAGGACGTTGCAAGACATTGAGAAAGAAGAGGATCGGGGAACACGCCGATGCATGTGAGTTCTCTACGTGCGTACCAGTGGGTCTCCCTTTGTTGCACGCGCCCGTGTCCACCTCCTTTCTCCACTACCTCTTTCGTTTTTTTCTTCCTCGTACTCCACCGAAGAAGACCGCTTGACCGAGTGGCTTGTCGTTGTCGGGCGAGGGGGCCGAGGGGGGCGAGGTGGCGGGGCGGGGGGGGGGGGGGG
>NW_011948414.1:7627209-7640703 GCF_000503995.2 Ceratosolen solmsi marchali
GCTTTCTTTTAGCATAAATGTCTGGCAGTGGTTGGCTGAATTTTGGATGGATGCTGGCTTGTCGGCTCAACTTCTCCTCCTTCATTTCCATCGTTTTATCCACCTTTTCCACCCTCATGGCTTTCCTTTCTTTCATAACAAATGGACTAACGCGTTGCTTTTACGAGCCATCCTCTCGTCTATATTGTTAATCGCATAGTCCATCGCGATGTGCGATCGCTAGAGTATGCGGAATTTTGCCAATGTTTATGATATTGGGATTCCATTGGATTCTTAACAAGCTCACCGTAGTAACTTCTGTCCTGTATTTTTGTGAGAGAAAAAAACACTGAACCTTGTATACCGTACTCACCCATTATAAGAATTCTTGTTCACTGTAAAAACTTTGTTGTAGGCAATTGTATTTCCTTATCTTTGTCTTGCTATTTTTTTCTTTTCTTCTTCTTCTTCTTCTTTTCTTTTTTTTTTTTTTTACATTAAACTAAGAATTATTATCATACACATTTCATAGTTTGTATTCATTGTTATTAGCTGTTTAAGTAAACATGTCTGTATGAAATTATTCACTACTTTGTCAGGTTTGAATTACTACTCTGATGAAGCATAACCTGTTGATATCATTAAAAAAAGACAAATTAAATTTAAGGATGCAAAATAAATAATTAAGTTTTTGTCGAAAGATACAGAATTCTATAAAAATTGATACATTTCTGAGCAATGGGTTGAAAAATATTTTAATTTTCAATCTGATAGACGTTTTACTACTTTTAAAATTCGTTTACCATAGAATGTTCATGTAAGCTTCGTTTATTTTGCTATAAACTATAAATTATGTCTTTTCTCTCTATCCATAAAACAATGAATTTGTACTTGATAATAATAAAGGCTATCTTATACATAAGAAGTCATAAAGTTAAAATAACATAAACTTAAGCTTTGATTGTATTCATAATTTTCTCCTTGTCTATAATTTGATATTTATCATTTATACAATCATTATTATATATTTACAAAACATTCTTTTTCTTTCTTCAAAAATTGTTAACTTAATTAATATATCTTTAATGAAAGATCAATCATATTTCATCTAACTTATTGATAAATTGGATACTTTGAAAAAAAAAAAAAAGAATTGTTAATTTCTTTAAATTAATCTTCTTTCTACTTCACATAAAGATATTTTATATTAATAATATTAGTAGTGACAAAATAGATATTTAAATTATAAATTTATTATAAAGATAATAACGTGTTAACCGACACTTAATTTAATAAAATTTTACAGACTATAAGTAAGGAGAATAAATGTCAGTATTTATAAAAGCAGACATACAAAACATGATATAAAAGACGTACTGTTAAATAAAAAAAGTTATTCTATAATAACAATGAGTTTAAACATTTATTAACGAATGTTTTTATTTTTATTTTTTTGTTGTCGTTAACGTTTTATTTTAAAAATAAAGGGGCTATGGATATTATTAATCTATTGTCAAAAAAATATTAAACAAAAAAAAATTGAAAATTATTATCCAATTAAATTGGATTCTTGTAATTATATTATTATTACACAAAGAATGTTATTATAATTCAAATATTAATTTTGGTCACTGACATTCTTATATTTATCTTTTGTTTACTCTACTTCGTCAAATTCATGATATCAAGTGATGTCCAGTAACTATAAGTGTAATAATAAAATTAATGTTTTAGTCAATTAATTTTATTTGTTAACCTTTAGTGGCTTAATAGTTTATCTTAATAAAGTTATCGTTTAAAATAGCATGACTATTTAATTTGTAGGCTCTATTATTAATTACTCTGTTCATAATAATTATGCACACTCGGAATGCTATTTAAATTGTATATATATATATATGAACAAAGCACGCACACACACAAAATTTGCTACCTAATGAAATTATATTAGCATTATTGTATCAATTGAAAATTAGGTCACAATAGAATCAATCATAAGCTTTCTTACTAATGAATAACATAGTTTTACTTATTATAATTTTGTTTATAGTTTCAATTCCATGCGTATGATTTACAAAATTTATAATAAAAAACAGAATTTCAATTTCTAAAGTATTGTTATTTATTAATTGGCAATAAATACTTATTTATTTACTAATATATTTACTTTTATTCTACTTTGTTATTTGCTAATATTATAAACATTTATATGCTCAATTATTGTGAAAGATTTATTCAATAGCAAATTTACTTCATTTTCAAAATTAATTTTAAATACCTAAATTATAGATGAAATGTTCACATTATAATACGCAAACAGATATTTTTATAAAAACTTGAATTTTATTAAAAAAAATTACCAAAAACTTTGAATTATTTTTATATTAGAATACCCTAATTATTAGAGTATTATTTTACTTTAAAATTATTCTACTTTATCTTATTTAATAAAATAAATATTAAGTATAATATTTTCAGAAAAAAAAACTATACTAAAAACAAGTATCATTTATTTTATGTATGGATATAAAGAGACGACAATTGATATAGTATTGAGTATGTGCGATTTCTGTTTAATATAAATTAATATGCTGCGAATAGAATTAAAATTTTAATAAATAGCAGTGATCTGCTGAATTCATTGCAAAATATAGAATTATTTGATTTTGATTTTTTTACAATATATAATTTTGCGTTAAAACATTTCTATTTACTAAATATGAAAGGAAATATTAGAACAATCCTTTTATTATAAATAGCCTAGTTATTGTATTTGTGAAATTTTATTGTTTTAGGTTGATGGATTTCTAATTTTGTATACTTAGAATTTTTGTGAATTGTAAAATTTCTTACCAATATGACTGAATACAAACTTGTTGTGGTTGGGGCTGGTGGCGTTGGAAAATCAGCACTTACTATTCAACTGATTCAAAATCACTTTGTAGACGAATACGATCCAACAATTGAAGATTCTTATAGAAAACAGGTATTGATATTAGTAATTTAAAAATCTGCTATGAATTACATCTGCATATAAGTGCAAAATTATGATATGTCAATCAATGTTAAAAATTATATTATATATCCGCAGGTCGTTATAGATGGAGAAACATGTTTATTAGATATTTTAGATACGGCAGGTCAAGAGGAATATAGTGCAATGAGGGATCAATATATGAGGACGGGAGAAGGATTTTTATTAGTATTTGCTGTTAATTCAGCTAAAAGTTTTGAGGTAAATGAATATGAATAATAAATAAACTCGTGTGTAGATTTTCTTTGATAATTAATGTATATATAAAATAATATAATCTGCATTTGGAAATATTTTTTTACAATTTCATCTATATTAGTGTAATTTTTTGCCATACCAGTCAAGACTTTTACTCTAATTTTTAAAAAAAAAAGCCGAACAAAACTAAAAATTACTTATTTTTCTTATAGGATATTGGAACATATCGCGAACAAATAAAGAGGGTAAAGGATGCGGAGGAAGTGCCAATGGTATTGGTTGGCAACAAGTGTGACCTCCAGCAATCGTGGGCTGTAAATATGACACAAGCGAGGGAAGTTGCCCGTCAATATGGAGTGCCGTTTGTTGAGACATCGGCTAAGACAAGAATGGGAGTAGACGATGCATTTTACACTTTGGTGAGTATTTCTAAATTATAGATTTGGATTAAAAATAAATTTATCCATGATTCTTACAACTTTCGGACTACAAAATTTGTCGTATGAAAAGAATTACATGTGTTCTTCTTAAATATATATTACGAATTAAATAAACTAAAAAAAACTTATAATTAATTTACAAAAAACAATTATTTCACGGTATAGATATATTGTACGGGTCATATTTTTTCAATCATTTTACGTCAAAATTGATTTTAGCTTGCTTACACAAAAGAAATATAATTTAAAAGATACGTTTAGTTATTTATATTGTATGAAATGTTACTATTATAGAAAATAAAATTTAGTATATTGCATATTCACTTGTTAATTTTAAATTAAAGAAAAAAATGAAACTAACCTATAAAATTTGCATGATTACGAAGTTTACGTAAAAATGAACTTTCTTTATCGAAAAATGATTTATTTTAAAAGTTAATGTAGTATTAAAAAATCATATTTCAATAATACAATTTACTTTCATTGAATTTTAATAAATCCAATGTTAATGTAATTTATGAAATAACAATTTTTTCATATTAAACATAAATAGATTTTTCATTAATTTTGAATAATTATGCATTTAATACGTATGATTAATTATTTTTATAACTTTTTAAAAATCTGAAATATTAGATAAAATATCTTGTATAATATAACAGTTATAATTGCAGTAAAGTATGATATCACAAAATTTAATTATTTTAAAGTATGACATCACAATGACACTATGAAACGATGTGGCTTCCGCATGCTTTAATCATCATGTAAAAAAAGATGCAATTAAACTGTCACACTATTTTAATCTAATGAATCAAAAGAATTTCATATTAATTCTTCAATTTGTTTAATTATAATATCGAAATAATTTTTCAGATAAAGTGCTGCTTACTTATATAAAAAATAATGAATTAAGGATTTTCTAATCATGTAAAAATATTTTAAATTTAAAGAACAAATTAATATATCTTATTCTGCTTTGATTAATATTATGCTGTATTTAATTGAAATTATCTATAAAGCAATACGTTTCAAATGCTTACAATTAGTTAATCTTATTATAGTTTCAAAGAAAATGTTATAATAAAGAAATTTTTTTTATATTATAGGTAAGAGAAATACGAAAAGATAAGGAGCAAAGAGGTAAAGAAAAGAGAAAACGCATGAAGGCTGGTAATTCAAGTCGCAGGAAACACCGGTGCTGTATTCTTTAAAATAATTAATAATTTTGTCATTCAAGAGCTAAAATGTAAGAAGCTTTAGTATGTTTATCTCGTATTCATCGAGTAATTAATATTGCACTATTCTCAATTAAGTCATAAAAAGTGGGAGAAGTGCAAAAATTATACACAATTCTCTTTATCCAACACTGAAGAAAGTTTATCAATCTACTTTAGTCGGTACTATCCAACTCTTGATTCGATACATTTATATAAAAACAGACTCTTAAATACTTACGATTTTTAATATGCTTCTTTTGTCGGAAAACTTTAACTTAGGAGTGCATTACAATACAGTGTGACGTTATTTTTTACGTATTTAATACTTAAGTGTTTTTGAGTATTGATATATAAGTATAGATAATTAATTGTATTAATTTTACAATGGGAACTTTGTTGTGGCAGTGAAACGACAAAGTTAATAAATAACAAATAGCCAAATGTTCAAAACGCCAATATATTTCCGCGTTGATTATATTTGAAAGGCAATAAATTTGTTACTGTGATTATCTGGCCTATAACTTCAAAAATTAGATTGAAACAGAAATTTGTATGCAAATTATATAAAAATTATGTACGAATAATGCATAAATCATACACAGTACTTGCGAATTATTTTATACAGCGTTTTCACAATTGCTATTGAATGTATATTATAATTTTTTTGTTACTTTTATAAAACAATGAAAAAAGAAAAAAATGAAACAAAAACATTATGTAGTAAAAACGCTTTTGTATTCAGTATACTATGGCACTTTTTTTGTATTATATATTAATTCTATATATAATTTTATATATGTGTATAATTTTCTGTTTATAAAAAACTTTTTCGAGCTCCTTTTCGTTATAAGAATTTTAAAAATTTCGTTCAAAATGTATAAAATAATGAGATTAGAACATTTATTCTATACCTACAGTAACAAAAGATCTGTAGAAAAAATTTTTCTCCGATATCATATATCTTTTTATTGAAACTTTTTAAATACATAAATATTTCTACATCAACTATACAATTATATAATTCACGAAAACGAAGAAGCTACAGACAGTTAGTGCTAGCGAAATTAGCAATAAAATAAAAAGAACTTGTAAAGTTTAGCTTATATATATATATATATATATATATATATATGAAAAAATAACAAACGTAACAATTTTTATTCTGTGTGATATAAACGATTTTTTTATTATTTTAATAACGCGTTAAGACAGAACCTTATTCAACAAAACTCCCATTTAGATCAATTCGTCCTTATAGTCTGTTTTTTTTTTTTTTTTTTTTTTTTTTTTTTTTTTCATCTTTACCGAAATTTGCAAAATATCGTTATTACAAACTTAATTTTAGGATATTCGCTAACCCTCTTATCTTTGTATTAGCGATTATATTTTTTATATAAACTTTTGTATAATGATTCTACGTAGGTATTGTATTATCTCATTTTGAATTCTCGATAGAAATGAAAATTAAATCTTTGTTCTTCCATCGCCTTATTTTTGAGGAACATAATATTGCCATTATATACAATAGCAAACGTGCAAATATATAAACTGACTTCGCATTGTTGCCTCGATTTTTATCATTATCATCATTATTATTATTATTATTATTATTATTATTATTATTATTATTACTATTACTATTACTATTACTACTACTACTACTACTACTACTACTACTATTACTATTATTATGATTATTCTTTTTATTAAAACGATAGTCGTTAGAAAATGAATTGAAACAGTACTCCGATATTTCTAGGATTCTGTCTCCGATACAGATTTGACACTATAAATTCATACAAATTTTCCTCAATCCTAAGATGCAGAATTTTTTTATAGTTTTGAATAACTCGCAACCGAATTTGCTCACAACCAAGTACGCTCATTCATTTTCCCTTTAAATCTATAATTTTACAGCTTATAAAATGAAAGCCGAGTTAAACGTATCTAATAGGTTTGTTGTTTAAAAATAATTTACTTTTATAAATCGACAAAGCAATAAAAATCTGTACCATTAAAGATATAAAATCATTAGAAGAAATATCGGAGTCCTGCTTTAAAGGCGCGAGCATAATTCACGAGAGTGGCGCTGACTCAGTGGAATTCCTTCATCCATGATACATGTTCGTGATTCTCTTCTGTGTGCGGGCGTGTGTGTGTGCGCATGTAGTTGCAGCGCCATCGCCGATCTATCAGATCATGCCTATTTTTAAGTTCGCACAAATGTGCTAACATACACTAACATTATGGTCGTTGTTAATTGCAACAAACAAATGTTAGATCGTTTCGTCTTGAGGTGATGAAGCTTTACCGATTTCTTGGAAGCTATCGATTTCTCGATGACATATCCATATAATAATTATAGCGTAAAATAGTTTCTTACTTTTGTAGGATGATAGCTCAGTGTTTGGGTTGTTTGGATTTCTTATAGCTCAAAGTACAAACTGAAAGAGTAACGAGTAAAATTTACTTAAAAGTCTGTGTTAGATGTTATTCGACTCCATAGAGCAACCAATTTTTTTTATATTGAAAATAAAATTTATATAATAGCTAATTGTAATAGTGTTTTTATCTGAGATTTACAATTATATTATCTTAAACTTTTTTTTTTTTTCAATTTAATAAATCTGTTCAAACCTAAATAGTTTTTCTTTGAATTGTATTGCTCGACTTAAAAAAAAAAACTCTTTATCTATATAAAAATTATTGGTTTTTTTTTTTTTTTTTTTTTTTTTTTTTTTTTTTATACTAAAAGACATTTGTAGTAAATAAGTAATTTTCATTAGATAATTGAAAGTTCTTTGAAGTACATTTGAGCATGACAATTTCATTATATTTCTTTAAACTATTCATATAGAACTAATCATGGAGATTCATTTGCTGCAGAATAAATCAAAGATAAAAAATAATTTTACAACGATATATATATATATATATATATATATATATATAAAACATGACAAAATTACAATATACTTTATACAATCAAAAATATAAAAAATTGTATTTATAATAATTATGAAATTGTAATGCAATAATTTTTAATACCTTTGAGAATTGATCAGTCCAATTACTTAATATTATTCAGATATTTACAATTGAATTACATATATAAAATGAGACTATAATAATTACTTCTTTACAGCATTTCGACAAAATAATTAAACAAATATCACCATATTAATATTAATGTCATAGTGTAGACCAAATTTATATCTCCAAAATTTTTATATAAATAACGAAATTATTTTATATAAATGTGATCGTAATATACTCGTAAAAAACTATTTTCTTAATACTTCGTATCAACCAAGTATAAATCTTAACGAATAAAATAATTTTAGATTAATAAAAATCTATACTTAAATACAAAAGAACTATTTTAAGAAAAGTGAAAAAAAAATTTTTGATTAATCGTGCAATTGCGAATGGCATGATAGTTATTAAGCCACAGTTACATTATTAATGCAATAGTTGATATTCCTGATGTTTATATTTGTATGATAATAATTCGATTTACTTTGAACGAAAATCGGTAAAACTTTACTCAGTGTAAATGCATTGACACAATATGAAAATTAATTTAGGTAAATACACAAATTCATTATGATTACTTTGATAATAATTCTGTATATAGATACAGTGCTAGGGTTGCGTTTTTTCTGCCTTTTTATGAAAAAAAAAAAAAAAAAAAAAAAAAAAAAAAAAAAGAGAACAAACAAGAGAGAAAAAAAAAAGAAAAAAAACGAATGTTATACATAAATAATAATGAATTTTTCGATTCTTACTTTAATCTTTCATATTCGAATGAATAATGAAGTTCTTAATCATAAGTACTGTATAACACATATTGCATATAAATAAATATGACGAGAAATAAATTTTATTAAAAATACATTTCGTTCTTTTGTTTTACTTATTTAAGAATTTCATAACTGCCGTTACTTCCTATCATTTTCTTTCCTTAATTTGCTCCATCTTATTAACTTTTGTACTTAATCATCTAATTTAATTGATCTATCAATGTTAAATAGAAATGTAGGGCATTTAATTTAATCAATATATCTTAAAGCGTTGAAATTTCTAAATCGTAATTTTTTTTACGCTTTACAGCTTATGTATAATACACGTTTTATTTTATGCATTATTTATTTCAATACGATGAAATGATATTTAATAATTCAATTTATAAATGTTAATATATCTATTTTATGCTGTAAACAGTCAATTATTAGTTAAATAAAATGTTTCTTGAAACGAATCGAAGAAAAAAAAAAATCTGTTTATTCTCCTATACAATAATACTTAATATTATAAATTGTAAATACATTATTGGGCTTCTAAAAATTTTTAGTCTTCAACAATTATTACTAAGATATTACAATTCTTTTTTTTTTTTTTTTTTTTTTTTTTTTTTTTTTTTATTTCGACAATACAAGACAACATTTTTTGCTTATTTATGAAAATAATTAATATCAGATAATATTCGAGCAAGATATCTTCATTTGAATATTTGAATAAATATACAAACGCTGTAGTCATACTTGTCATACCATTCCTGAAAGCAAATAATTTATTTAACGATACTAGACATTAAAAAAATTATTATAAATACATTTCACATTTTTTGCGAAGAATTAAATTGGAAATCGTTAATACAAGTGAACGTTAAATTCTTCTTAATTTCTTTAAATACCTACGAAGCAATGTATAGTAGTGGTCGTGTGCCTAACATTTCAAAAAATAATGACTGAATTTTTGGAGAGAATGATAAATGTAAAATGTTAATATCTTCAGTATTTATGAGTTTTAAAATTTTGTCAATTTAGTTGCTGTACAATATTTTTCTATAATATGACGTTATGCTGTATATTTATTTCATATGAATATTTTTCAATATTTTTCAATGCTGCTCATTTTCATTCATTCTAGTCGCATATTGTCCAATGCTTTTCAATACTTTATTATATTCAACATTATGCCTTAATTATGAAGAAATAAAAATAAATAAAAGTATATAGTAATCCGCACGCAAACGATGATAAATTGATAATTTCATTAAAAAATGTTAAACAAAATCAATATATTTTTTAAATGCAACAAAATACTTCGTACAATGTGAAAATGTATAAATTCAAAACAAAATTTACTCCATTTCACAGGAAATTAACTATAATTTGGAACTCTCGGTATCTTCGTTATAAAATGGAATGGTCGAATCACTATTTATCATAATCTGTAATCATAATAAATATAAGTTTCTTACTTAAATTAACTTTCTCAAGCTTTCTTACATTAACATTCTCAAGGTAAATGCCCCACCTGTTTTGAAAGTTTATTAAAATGCTGCGAGGCTATGTTGTTACCAGATTGATGTACCATCCTCTTGAAATAGCCATTGTTCCGCTGTAATAATACATAAGGCTCGTCGAATTCAATGGCCACGCCATCCTGCATTACGAGGATTTTATCACTATCCATTATAGTATTTAATCGATGAGCTATCATTAATACAGTGCAGTCCTTAAATGAATTTCTAATAGCCTTTTGAATGAGGTCATCGGTCACGGGATCGACATTAGCCGTTGCTTCGTCCAGAACAACAATTTTATTTTTTTTCATGATTACTCGAGCCAAGCAAAGAAGTTGCCGTTGCCCGAGACTAAGATTACATCCGCCCCGCTCGATATTTTGATCCAATGATTTAAATACTTTATTCAATTCAACCTCTTCTAAAGCCGACCACAGTGATACGTCGTCGAATTCGTGCAATGGATCAAGATTATCCCTGAGCGAAGCCGTAAATAACATCGGCTCCTGAGAGATTATTGAGATTTTACTGCGTAAATTAAGGAGGCTGACGTTTTTCGTATCAATGTTATCGATTATTAACGAGCCATCGGTGTCCACTAATCGGAATAGCGCTGATATCAATGATGTTTTCCCCGAACCGGTGCGTCCAATTATACCGACCTATAAAATAATCGCTAACACTAGAACATCGAATGATTTTTAAGAAATACGAGATCCATTTACCTTCATCCGCGAGTTAATTGTGAAATCGAGATTCTTCAAAACTGGTTGATCTTCACTCGAGTAGCGAAGATACAAATTTTGAAATTTAACCTCACCATACTGCGGCCATGACTTCTCTGGCAGCCGATCGGATTCAATCTCAAATGGACCCTCCTGATTCAATTCGGTGAATTGAAACATCCGCTCGATGCTAGTCATCTGAGCCATCACCTCCGCAATTTGCTTCATTGTAAACTGAAGCATACCGCAGATGGCGAGTACTTGAGTAAGTACGAGGCCTATGTGTCCAGCAAAGATGTTATCGTTATTCAGGAAGATGAAGCTGTAGGTGACAAAGGCCAAAAAACCAATCGAGACAAAATCCAGCCAGAAGCCAAAAGCAGCGGCGGCAGCCAAAATGAGACTGTGAGCGGCGGTGTGATCGTTTTGTCGATTGTCGAATTCTTTGCGAATAATTTGTTCGGCTCGACAGGAGCGTATCGTCACCAACCCAAGTAAAGATGAATTGGCCAGCGAGAAAACTGGACTTTTGGCTATAAAGAGAAATTATGATATCCACTCGTGTTGTTTGCCAAAGATGGGATGATTTATGGATGAGACAAGAAATGTGCGTTATTGTTTAGTTGATGATAATAACGATACGTGGCCTTTATCGTTGCCAAGATAATGTAGATTTTAAATGAAAAGTCCTTGGTTTTATTGATATTAGAGCGTCTTTAAAGCGTCACGAGACCCTGTATTATTGACATTCTTATTAACAAAACAAAAACAAAACAAAACAAAAAAACTTCAAATTGGATAATAATTTTACGTAAATTTTAATAAAATTTTGTTTTATTAATTGCTTATTAATTGTTACTGTTGCTTTTATTAATTTGTTAATCGCAACACGAGAGTTCAATTATGCCAATAGCAATTTAATTTAATTGATTTTGAGAATTAGACAAATTGGATCTTTGTCATTGAAGTTACGGCGGAGCATTTAAAAAAAAAAAAAAAAAAAAAAATGCAATTCATACGAATCTACCTGTTAAATATGAAAATTATGACAATTTCTTACCATTACCCTCAAGTCGCTTAATATTCTGCACAGTAGAGATATAAATGTTGTTGATTTTTAAAAATATATATATCATAATTAACAGCGCAAAAATTGTCCACCAATTAATTATAAGCATTTGTATAACCACTCCGATCGTAAAAACAATTCTGTCCATTGCAATGAGCATAGCATTTGGTAGTGACTCGTCTACAGTCCCAGTATCCTTTGAAAAGCGATTCAATATTCGTCCTGTCAACATGCAATATTTCCTCTTCAAACTCATTAAATATAATTATTTATACTTGAACAATTTACCGGAAGGATTGATATCGAAAAATTGCATCGGCGCCCTAATTAAACGACTGAACATTGCGTTGTGTATATTTTCGCTCGAGTTCAAAAGAGTTCTATAAAATAAAATATTTCGAATAATTGAAAGAACAATAATGCCCAAAATTAAGCTTCCATATATGATGAGGAGTATCTTGTTGTCTAAACAAATGTCCCATATTCCAGTCGATGTGACATTTGTACCATTCAATGGTAAGTTTAAGCACTTTTCCTCTTGATTGGTCCTAAAAGGTATTCACGCACTATTAGCGTTTAAGAATAAACTCTACCGTTAGCTTTGAGAATGTGCATTTAAAAATGGACAGAAAAGGGGATAATAAGATATTGGAAGGGACGATAACTGAAAGGACAAAGGACAAGAGCACTTACCAAAATGCCAACCAGTAATCGAAAGCACTGACAATAAGTTGGGTCAAAATAAATAACGACATTAGGATGGAAAATTTAAAATACGAAGTACCGGTTAGGAAATATTTAAAGAACAATGATTTCGTAATTCTTCCCTTGGCCAAAAGTTCCTCGGTTTTTTTTGGCGCTTTCTCTTGCCCTTTGGTCGTAAAGACAGAAATGTGACGCGATCGGGCATCGTCGTTGATGCAACTTATTTCTTGCATCAATTTATCCGACTCGCCGTTCAGTGACAATAATTGACGGTAGCGATTATTTTCATAGAATTTCTGGAACGCTCCTTGGAACTCCACTTGTCCCTGAAATATTTCAATGCCCGTATTAATAATGCACACGCAACCACGCTCCAACACCCTTAACGTTACTTTCACTTCTTACGTTATTCAATAAGATAATTGCATCGGCTTGTTTCAAATACTGTATTTGATGTGTTACGAGAATTCTCGTTTTATCCTTCAAATATCCATTGATACAATCCTCGAATAAACTTTTACCAACATGATTGTCCACTGCGGATAGAGGATCGTCTAATAAATATATATCAGCATCTCTGTAAACTGACCTAAGCAAATGTTTGATGTTTTAACAGCAGTCGGTACATTGCTCGTGTTTGCTTATTTGCCGATTCACTTTAATATCCGTCTCGGGCATTCTAATCGCTCGAATGCGAATCGACATTTCGACTTCGCACAATGCTGAACGAGAGAGTTCCCGTATTTATATTGGGGTTGTGTGTGTGCGTGTGCGTGCGTGCGTGTGCGTGCGTGCGTGTGCGTGCGTGCGTGT
>NW_011948414.1:7640724-7647774 GCF_000503995.2 Ceratosolen solmsi marchali
AAAGAGTGTATCGCTGATTATTTCACGCACTGTCACGGAAATCGTAAGTTCGGCAAAAGTCTTTAATAGAGAAATTAGCGCTACAGATCCTAGCTAATCTTTTTTAATTCTTTGCATTCCCCCCCCCCCCCCCACCACCACCTAACAACGTTAATTCCTTATTTAGCCGTTAATCGTTAATGCTATAAAGAATTCTCCGTATTATATGCAATAAACCAACTGAATCTCGTGGATAATTTCTAAGGCAAAGAGTATTTTACGAATGTTGTGAATTATGAAGTAAATTGTTTACGCTTGGTGAGAAACAAAAATAATAAACATTGACAAGAATATTAATCTAGTCTATATTTAATCCGTTATAATATTAATCTATTAATCTAACAAATTAACATTATCATCGTTATATTAATTATAATTGTATTTAAACGATAAATCTCATAGAGTCGTTAGTTTAACAAATCATAACACCAAAGACTTTGAATATTTAAAAGTTCTGTGAATGAATTTCATCGAATTTTTTTTATATCCAACGCACGTAATTCCAAGTGGCCGACAATCCTAATTTATCTAATAATCACGAATGCGAAAGAAAGTACCTTGCCAGGTTGATCCTCGCGCACTGTCCTCCGCTTAGGCTGGCACCCCTCTCGCCAACCGGAGTCTCATCACCGTAAGGCATCTGCTCGATGTCCTTGGTAAGAGCGCAAGCCGCGGTAACTCGGGCGTATCTCCCCTCGTCCTGGCACTCGCCGAAAATGATGTTTTCGCGCACCGAGTCCGAGAAGAGCCAGTGCTCCTGACTCGCATACGAGATGCGCCCGTATACGGTAACCTCGCCACTAGTTGTCCCAAGCTCTCCTAGAATTAATTTTAACAATGAACTCTGCGAACAGACAAAAGGATTATTTTTCCCTGGAGGATCGACTGGTTGATGAATGCCTTCGTTTTGTCCTAGTCCGAGCCTAACGGATTTTAACAATTCGCCGCCTTCGCGTTCCAGCTGCTTAAGAAACAAAACTTCTCGTCTCGCAGCTTTTTTTTTTTTTTTTTTTTTTTTTTTTTTTGTACATTTTTTGTATACGATTGTCGATATATAATTCATTTCGTGACAGTTTTTAGTCGAGATTTTTAGTCGCGGTGCCACCACTACACTAGCGCTAAATCAATGCAGATAATTGCGCTTACCTAATTGTAAATAATTATAATGGAATTCAATGTTATAATTATAATGTGTGATACGCATGATTTATAGCTCAAGGTATGGCAGAATAAATTACATATTAATGGTTTTCTTTTGATATCTATTGGCTTAAAAGCTACAAGAATTTAAATCGGCTTTATCGTCACTTAAAATGGGAATTTGTTTGGAATCAAAAATCAAAATAGCCAAATTGATGTTAACCTATCCGTTGGTCCGAGCTAAGAGAGTTTCGTATAAAATAATTTCTAAATGCTGTGTCAACCGAATGCAAGTGTGTGTGTGTGTGTGTGTGTGTGTGTGTGTGAACGATTCTATTCATATACTTTTAGAAACCACAATAGAAATATTCTCAATAATTCATTTTCTATAAATTTATTATAATATACATACATTTATTCGGCTCAAATAAATGATCATTCAATTAAACGCATATAAAATACTTTAATTATTTTATAAATTGTACGACCCATGTAATAAATTTTTCTTTATCGCATATTTTATGTTATACTTTGTTATACATTTGCTACTATGTAGAGATTTTTATTAAATCGATATTGACCAATCAAATTGTAACAAACTCACGATAATGTGATGTTCAATTTATAATTAAACATACGTAATAAAATTATTATCATTGAATTTTAAGAATTGAACACCAAAAGCATCACTAAGCATTACATTTATATTTATACAATGAAATGGCTATTGTAACGTTACTTGTCACTCGAGTGTCCTCCTCTTCGTTAACTGTTAATCATTTGTTTGTTTGTTTGTTTGTTTGTTTGTTTTTTTGTTTTTGTTTTTGTTTTTTATTATTAAAATAATTGTTAAGGCTTAATTACAACTTAGCATATATGTTTATAATATGTAAAAAATTAAAATTAAAATTAAACACCAAATACTAATATCATTCCAACTGAATTGAATAGAGAATATATTATCGTTTAAATAGTTTCATTTATTATCTTAAAAAAATATAACGCAATATCAACAGACAATAACATTTATGTAATAAAAGTTTGAAAATTTTAACAATTATACTCTTACCTTTCCAGAACCTACAGGCCCTACGACAGCGTACAACTTTCTTGGATAAATACAAAGATTAATGTGACGCAAATTATTGAGATTTGAATTTTCTCCCCACGAAGTATTAACTTCTTTAATGGAAACACTTCCCTCCTTTACATTCGTATCGTTCATCTTATTATGTTTATTTAAAGTAATTTCTTTGGCAATAGATTTGGTCTCTTCTAGAAGTAGAAATTTCTGAAATAAAATTACATTTTAAAGTTTGGCGCGCAAAGACGTCGATTTCAATTTGTCAATTAAGAAGCGTTTAAATAATTTTTTTTTTTTCTTTCTTTATCATAATACTTTACAAGAATTATTATTTAATGGGAGTTATTTTATACGGTTTATAATGGCATTATTGCACTGAGATTAATGAAAGAGAAGCAAGTAATTCTAATAGTTGAAATGAATGGGATTCGTAATGAAGAAGAATAACGTACACTTGTAAGATTTCATAAAAACTGTGTTATTTTAAATTTATAATTTGCATGGACAATTAGGTAAGTCGGTATGTTTGTGTGTGAATTTTCAAAGATGTTCAATATCCCTTGGATCGCTGGATCCGTTATACTTCTTACGGCATTATCTTTTTGCTCCGTTATTTTTTTTTTCTTTTTCTTTTTTTTTTTTCTTTTTTTTTTTTTTTTTTTTCATTCGACACATAAAATTATCCAAATATTTCGACGAATAAAATGAAATTTACCGAAATAAGCGCGCGTTAAATGCGCGTCAAATGCACAAAGTAATGCGTGAAATTTATCAATTTAATAATGAAACAAAAATGTCAGGTTAAACATTTAGCAGAGAAACATCGATGATACTCAACATGAGACTAAATAAATTATTGTGTATTGTCGTTGAATTATATTAATAGGAGCGTTGGAGGGGATTAAATTTTCATTACCTCGATTCGCTTTATAGATACGTTAACTTCGGCTGTAAGTGAGACTGCTTCCGGGAAGAATTGAGCCATTATCATTCTCACTAATATGAAATAATGCACCGTGGAAAAGATTTTGTCGGCCACTAAGATCTTGCTCTGCAGTACATATACTAAAATTGTAAAAAATAGTGCCACCCGGTGTGTAAAAAGAGCGCAAGCTACTCTCGCGCTTCTCACGTAGCATCGTTTCAGAATCGCATCCATTTCGTATCTGTTGCCCAATGGAAATTTTATGGTGATTGATTATTAAGGTCGAGCTCGATTAATTGAATTCTTTTGAAATCAAAATAAATTGTTTCGAATTTTTTTCTTTCTTTCTTTCTTTTTTTTTTTTGTCTTTCATTTGGAAATTTATAGTCATTAGTGAGATCACTAATGTCCACCAACGCAACACTGACAAAGCCATAATAATGTTAAATAAAATTTTGTCGAGTAAGCAATTATTTTAGTTTGTTGCGAGGAAAAAGGAAGTTCAGTGGTGAACATTTTTCACTATAATTACATCTACAAAATTCTATGTATTATAGTAGAGAGTTGTGTTAATATAATTTAATAGATAATTTTCAAGCTTTCACAAGAATAAGAATATTGCCATTAATATTTGTCTCTCGATAATATAAAAAATTTGTAATAATAATAAATTGCTTATACTTAATAAAATGCATGCACTATCATTATTATACCTTCTGGCAATGTATAGCATATGCTCAAAGTACTTTTCCCAAGTATTCATTTTTATCACCCGTATACCATTAATTACTTCTTCAACCAATAATATTCTTTTGTCAGTCCTTGTTGCTCCCTTCGATAGTAATTTCGTTGTTATGTTATACCAGAAAACTGAAAATATTTTCATCTAATTATTTCAATAATTTTGCATATATATTTAAATAATTTGAAAATAATATTGTAACGCAGATTTTTTTTTTTTTTTTTTTTTTTTTTTTTTTTCTTGTTTAATCTTTAAGAATCTTTATATTTATTTATTTTATGTACTCTTCTTTTTAATGTTCAGAGGGCGCGACGTTAATTTTTTTTAATTGCAAAATCTTATCGAATTTATCTGACGCTAATAAATGCTCGTATCGCGCGAAATTTGTGCGTGAAAAATAACTTTAATCACGATACGAAATGCATTCTGTAAATTTCTTTAAAAATAATAAGCATTTTAAAAGCTTATGTGAAAGATGAAATAATAATAACCTTGAGTTGGGATTATCTGTAATGTCATTAATAAAATTCCCACGAAAGATGCAGCTCCCAATTGTAACCAAATCAAGTATGTTATTAGAGTGATAATAAAAGGCATTATCCAAATGTAATGTAAATGTAGAAAAAACAATTCGAACTTGGCGAGATCGTTGGATAACAAGTTGATTATCAGTCCCCCACCAGCTTGACTGGCAGATGCACTCGACAGCTTAAGGATCTAAATGATTTTAAGAGCACATAAGACAATAATTACGACAAATTGATTTTTTTTTTTTTTTTTTTTTTTTTTCGAAAAATAAAAAACTCATCTGTTTAACATAATTATTTAAGGATGTCAATTTATCGAATTATAGTTTACCGAAAGATAATTTTTATAAATAAACACCGAATAAACATAATATTTTTCAATTATGTTTACACTTATGGGTAATTAATTAAGTTCGAAATATCGAAATAGACATTTATTATTATAAGATAAGGTTTGTAACCACATTTTCAATCTCAATATAAGTTTTAGTTAATCATTACATAAACAAAAACAAAAAACAAAACAAAAACAAAAACAAAAAACAAAAAAAAAAACAAAAAAAAAAAAACAAAAAAAAACGAGTCCGTAATTTACAATTTAAAATACTTTAAGTAGATTATTTTGTTATATATAAAATATTGCACTTGTTCCAAATTTACATTTGCATTGATTTTTTTATTTCCATTCCTCCATTACTAAACAAAACCATGAACATTGCGTTTATTTAAATATTCATTTTACGATCAAAATAATGTTACAAATTACACAAGAAAATTATTCGCCCGACGGTCGCCACGATTCTATAAACTTAAATTTATTTTCTAAATAGCGATAGATCATGTATCTCTAAATTTTCAAAGCTCAACCAGGGTCCTTGTTATACTGTATACTTGATAAAACTTATGGTACTTCCGCAAAAAAAAAAAAAAAAAAAAAAAAAAAAAAAAAAAAATCTCCCATAAAAACAATAGCAACATCATAGGGAATATCAAAATAACCGACTATTGTTTGCAATTACACATGCCATACAAATATAATGAATTTGCCATTTTAGCCTTTAAATCAAAAGAGTCTCATACGCACTTTTCTATAAATAAGAGATGAGCATGCGATCTTTACGCGCATACCAATCTCCTGGAGTCCCAAATGTGCCTGACGTACTATTATCGTCTGCAACATCGTCACAAGTATAAGGCCCGTGGCGTACATGTATGCTTCATTAATACTAGTTGTCGAGAGTGGATCGAAATAATAAATTAATAGGCCTAGGAGCATCGGTTGTATAATTCTGGTAATAAAATATAAAAATTTACGAGAGAGTCAGAATGATAATAGAGTTTTTCAATTTTTATTATTAATTTTATTAACTCTTAAGTATTCGTACTTCAAACAGTAATGTAATAATGATAAAATAGTCCACTTTTACAAAATCTTCCTATCTTCCTACGAATTGTAACACGAAACCAAAAAAAAACAAAAACAAAAAAAAAACATTATGCTCTCTAATATAAAATAACGGATAGATTTATTGTTATATTCTACTTCCATAGAGGCATTAATATTATTTTTAATCATTGAATTTAAGCAAATAATAACAGATTAAAATAAAATCTTCAACAATAAAATACATATCTTGTAATTATATGAAACTTACGTAAAGATGTCTATCATAATTTTCAATCATCAATTATCCTCAATTTTATTTACAAAAGAATTCAATTATTCAACATAATGCCTTTACGTAATTAAAGATTTTTAACTATTTAAAAATAAAATTTCCAAAACATGCTGCACTTTTATAATTATCATCCTTGTATTTATCATCATTACATTTATCATAAATATAACTGTAATACTCTAGCAATTAAAAAACATATAATAAAAACTTTTATTGATATACCATAAAAATTTTCTATGATATATTGATGATTATTACCATTATGAATTATGCAAATACATTTAATGCAGAATATAAATGTTTAAGAAAACTATAATAGTATGAACGATTTTTATATTTAAACAAGTAATACATTTGGTAACAACGAACACTTTTACTATTAAGCTTCTCTCTCTCTCTCTCTCTCTCTCTCTCTCTCTCTCTCATTCTCATATTAAAGGTTATGACTTAAATGAATTATGATGTCTGTCATTATTACACTATTCAATTTACTGTTGTTATTTAATAACAAACACATATTATAATTTTAGTTAAAAAAAAATCATTGTTAAAATATTTTCTTACATAATACGTATAATTCTATTTACTATTAAATAAGTTTTAAAAATATTATTCTTTTAAATAGTGCAGACTTTAAGCAATTTAATATAAAAACTTTAATATCGTAACAATTCAATTGATTAAAGGATCTATAATTTGCATTAATGTTTGCCAATTAGTGATATATACATAAATCTTATCAAAAATCATAATAAATAAATAATATTTCCAAATATTTTTTATATAAAAATACAAGACATTTTGTAACTTTTAAACGATGAAAATTGTATATTTGTGTGATGAATCAATAATCAATTAATAGATACATCGATTATCAATACAATCTGCTTTATTTTATTTATGAAAAAAAAAAA
>NW_011948414.1:7647784-7672648 GCF_000503995.2 Ceratosolen solmsi marchali
TATAAAAAAAAAAAATATATATATATATATATATATATATATATATATATATATATATATATATTGATTTATTTATCAAAAAGCAACCAAGTAATTAAAAATAATTTATTATTTTCTGAAATAATATTTAAAAGTGAATGAAAATTATGTTATATAATTTTTTTTTAATTTTTCAAATATATATAATAATAATAATAATAACAATAATAATAATAATAATATATAGAAAGAACTTGGAAATTCGCTATCAGTTTTTTGTTTTATTACTCCAAATCATTAGCTCATACTGTTATTATCATCTCGTTGATATACAAATGTCGTATGTTTAGCTTAATTATTAAAACTTATAAAATATTTCTACTTAATCATTATAATTCACATTGAAATTTTCAAATCTATTTTTATCCCACATCGAAGCTTCCGTAATGTTGATAAAATTAGTTTTTACATTCGATTGATAAATTTTTTATGATTTTTCAGATTTCATTATTTTAAATGTGAAGTTAAATTTTTCTATGCTTTTTATGATTATGAATATTTCTATTGATATAAAATAAATAATTAATTTTCTATCTAACAATTTAATTTATCATACTTAAATAATTTAATATATCATACTTAAAGAATATTTATACATCGTATAACGTTTGTTACTATTATATCCAATAAAAAGCTATTGAAAGAAGATGCGCACTATCACAATGATCATTATAATTATTGTTTTTCATTGTAAGAATTACATACTTAACAATATTCAAAATGAATGCGCTGAATCCATATTTAACGAATGCCCATCCAAATATCCTTACAATAGCCCTCCATAAGCTTGGCACTTTGTTCTTTTTTTGTGCATTCATCAGTTCTTTCTCCCATGATCTATAAAAATGAAACAAGCAAATGAAATTGAAGTCAATGTTAGAAAGTGTATCTATTGAACAAAAAATCGTAATATTCACATTTCCAATGCATCCCCAAGTATTTCGCTCATATTTTCTGGTAGAATATCATAAAGATCATTTGGTTTCAGATTATGATTTTTTCCGAGCCAAAATAATTTACGTAGCCACCTGAAAGGATAATACACATAACAGGGGAAAATAAAAATATTATTTATTTGGCTCTTATCGAATAAATAATTTTATTCGAAATGAAATCCGTTTTATCAATTGACTGTTATTTAATCATATTTTTAATAACCTACTTAGGTTAGCAATAATCTACTATTACAAACAACAATTAATTAAATAATTTAAATATATATATATATATATATATATATATATATATATATATATATATATATATATATATAGACATTTTTAATTTAAATACACTTTATATTCAGTCAATTATTGTATATCGTTTATATATAGGAAGAATTATTTGCATATAATGCATATAATAGGTTATTTAAAACGATATAAAATATCCAGTAATTATTATTATTAAATACTTTAATTAAAGTGAAGCGAGCTATTCGTGTAAAATTATCATAGTTGATTTTATAAATTCAAAGCCATTGAACAAGAAGGATTATTTTGACAATCTCCATTATCTAATGAATAAATCTAAATCGCTTAAAACACGGATAATTATTAGTTATTTTAGAAAGCTTTCTTTTAATCACAATATGCGTAATCACTTTGCAGTAATTAATACGAATTATTTGGTATCATAAACAAATGATTAGGTGCTATTGAAAGGTGCAATTGTTTTTCAGAATAATACCAGTTTATCGTAAGAGACTGCAAATATTACTTAGAATAGGAACTATTATAAATTGTGTTTTTATAAATAATATAAATAAATAAGTCTTGAAATTTACATTTGCAGTTTTCATTTCAATAATGAACAATGAACATATTATTAAACTTATAAGATCGCGATATGCTATTATTATTAAAAACATAATACAACATGTGTATATGTAATCTTTTATCAGCTATAAAGGTGCAAAAATTTTCTAAAATTCAAATTTTGATATAATCATAGATTATTGTAATACCAAGATACTTTTATAATTTTATACTATTTTTATATATAACTAAAATTTGTAATGATTATTATTTATTGTTGTAATAGTGATAGAAGAAAGTTTTTAAAAAATTTAATAAAATTATAATATCTAATTAATTATTGGGATGAAATTAAAAATATATAATATCGCATAATATCGCCTATATAAGAATTTCTTGGCCCAGATATTATTATTATTTATAAATGAACATAATTGAAAATATAAGAATATTGATTTAATACTATAATTATTTAAAAAATTAACACATATATAGATAATTGAAAATAAAGTCATCGAGGAATTATAAAAATAAAAAAAATTCTTGTTAATAAATTGATAATGTTTCAAGAAAAAATGACAAACCAATAGTTTTCACGAATTACGAGTATCTCTTTTCAAGTTATTTGTAAATTAAGTGGTTTTTTTTTTTGTATAATATAAATCAAGGTACTCGTTATCTTATAATATTGGAATTTTCAATTTCCATTAATTGATTAATTTTTTAAAATTTTTTTTACTTACAACTTATAAAAAAATTGCAAAATAAAATATATCAAGCGTTGATTTATAATCGGCAAATCTTACATTTATTTACAACTAATTAATAGTGTATTGATTAGTTATTCAATCATAATGATAATTACAATAACGGTGAATTTCCATAAATTAAAATAAATCAGTGATTTTCAATAATTTTGAATCTTTGAATTGATTATCATTTAATTAATGAGCAATGAAATATGAAAGTTTCTACATGAGAGTAAATCGGACATATTCGAGCATTACAGCTGATATTCGTTAAAAGGTAAAATGTTGTATTAATGTAACTGTAATAAATTAGAATTAAAAGTCGTTGTAATTAATGTTCAAAGTCACATCATATATACAATTAATTACCATCAATTTACTAATATTAACACCGTCAATTTTTATTAAAGCGATAAATTAAAATAATTAGCTAAAAGTAAAAGAAAACGAAGATTTGTTAGGATATGTTTTAAATAATTTCATTAATTAATAACAATATTTAACTTCTTGGAAACAATGAAAAGTCCATTATTTCAATTATAAATGAAATATTATGGTATATAATATAATAAATGAAAGTTATTTCGCAATTTATTGTTGATAAACAAAAAATCATTAATTTCCACATCTCAGATTACAATATCTATTTAACTCTTCAATTTACGTTTTAAAGACTATTTCTATTTTCAATCATATAATTTAATTTTTTAATGTAATAATCGAGTATCGCGTTAAAATGAAAGATTTTATTAATTTTTATATATGTATACATGAATTCGATTGTGCTATATTATGTTTTATACCAATTTGAGTTTATGCATCGGCGGATGTTGCTATTAACGCGAAAGTGATAGAGGTAAGTGTCCTGCAACCATGTTTGATGATATTTTTTAATACAAATTTAATAATTTAGTTTGCATACTCTTAAGTATTAAAACGGCTCGTTGAAAAATTCTATGTAATCGATTACAATCGTAAAGCAATAAAAGGAAGCATTAAAGGTTAACGACTGACAAGACAAATATTTTACTTGTAAAGATTAGGCAAATATGAAACGGTATATCTCATAGATCTCTTGGATTAGTTTATAAATGTTATTCCAACTTTAAAAATCCCTTTGTAAATAGCCAACTAACCATTTTAATTTTATCTTTCTCGCTTGAAATTTTATATCTCATGGCAAACAATTAACGTAATAATTGTAATCAAACATTTTTTTCCGACCTTTTCCTTAAACTACTTCCGTATAAATAAATATACAATTAATGCCAAATGCAAAATACTATCCAAGTTCCAATGATCGATAAAATAATGTTTATGTTAACAATAAATGCTTCTGACGTCTAATTACATGGCAATAAGTATAAAAATTTGTCATTGTTAACTAAATGAAACTAGCGATTAAAGTATTTGTTGTAAAGTACGCATTCTCGAGTTTAGCATTATTTAATGGAAAAAGAAGGGGAATGGAAAAAACGATTGATATACGTAATCGAAATATTATTCAAATGCATTAGATTAATTTCTCTTAATATTATACTATTTTAACAATCTAACTATCATACTTGTTTGTCAATGAACAAAGTGCTTACCAAAATGATAGTTTGCTTACGAAATTGGCGGTAAGCTTAGGACATGGATTGTCCAGCTTTTCATTTTCAACATCCATTGTGGTTTATTTACTATTTGCTAATTCCAGCGTCACTCTTAGGTAGGCATATTCGACTTAATAGAACAGTTGCAAATCGTAACGATACAATAATTATCAATGCCATGCTCGCATTGACAATTGATACTTTTTCTATTTTTAATCTGTAGATAATATTTTACCATTAGATAAGTATTAAAATATTAATTTATTTATAAACATTCCTCACGCATTACACGAGAAAAATATTATAAATGATTAGCTATTTGATAGATTATAGTAATTTACCGATAAAAATTATTTATATAAAAAATATATTTCCGAAATTATTATACAAAAATATTTGTGTTTGTTTTTTAATAGCTTGTTAAGCACTTTTATTTTGTAATATAAATACAAGTTTATTATTAAATATGTCTTTTACTAATATGTAACTATATATATATATATATATATATATATATATATATATATATATATGTTTTTGCAATTTCAATTCCTATGAAAAATAAACGTCTTAATCGAATATTTATAATACACATAGTTGTAGTAAATAAAAATATTTCTTACAGGTATTTTTATCGATAAATATATCGAAATTACATATGTATATTTAATATTTGGCACGAAAAGCAGATGAGATTAAATGGGAGACTTTAACCATAAAGATTGAACAATTGAAACAATTTAACAAAAAATTTACTTACTAAAACCAAATTTTATTTATGTTTTTTTTTTTAATTTTTTTTTTTTTTTTTTTTTTTTTTTTTTTTTCGTTTATATTGAAATGGAACTTACCTTAAGTCGTTGGGCTTGATTGGACTTGAGTTCTTTTTCTTTTCTTTTCTTTTATTATTTATTCATTTTTTCGTAGCTCTCGTATAAAAGCTTTATTTAATCGTGAATGAACAGATCTTTTTATTTATGACTCACATACAACTATTGATATAGCTTGTACATAAACAGACTTAATCGTCAATTAAATATGATAATGATCATGAGGACGATGCGTGGGATAGTAAATGAACAAATATAATTTGTGCTTAATGAGAAAATTAGTTTTGCGAATGCACAAGTATAAAAAAATCTATTTAAAATAAAGTAATATTTTCTTCAAAATATACCGCTATAAATAGCAAAAATTTAGGAAAGATTTAAAGTTACGTATAATAAAAATATATAAATATCATGAATGATTAGCATATAAAAACAAAGAAATGGTAAAAAAAGTTCTTTCTATAATTGAATAATATTAAAAATAATAAATAAATTCTTTAACAATTATAGTAAGTCGTGTAAAATGTATTTATCAACTAATAAAAGCATTAAACAATAATATGACAATTTGTTATTTTGTTAACACTTGGTTCGAAAAAATTATATAGAGATGAAAATATGTTGGAAATTTTCTTCGCCATATTTACGATTAATTAGAATTGAATTGATACTAATACTAAAGATTTCACCTGAGAATGAATTTAATGAGTCATAATTACCTGCTTAATTTAAGGTAATTAATTAATTTTTAACTACATTGAATTTGCAATTAGTACATTGCTATGATTTCCTAATATTGATAACGCCACAGCTTTATTGTACGTGATAAGAAAAATTCATCTTTCTAATTTGACGTGCTCACGCTCCTATGAATATAAAAAATAAATATAAACATATAACAATATTACCGATTTTTGGTGAAAATTAAAATATTTAAATGTACGAATGGCTATAAATGTTTTAAGAAACTTTGAGACGATTAACAAATCTACACGTAATAATTATAATTAAGTATAGTAGATAAAATAAGGTGGCGGAGAAAATATAAGATCGTAGACTTTATATTTCTCTAAATACACTTACTATGGAATTGCAAAACCAAGCAATTAAAAAATACTTTTTGTAAATTTGCAATTCGTACAATTACGTTTATGAAAAAATTGCACTTTTACGGCGATCGATCGAAGCATTCATCATCTTTTAATCCTCCGATAAAAGAAACTGAGGAACTAGAAGAAATTCTATTGAAAAAACTTGACACATTAATACTAACACAGCCGATTGTATATTTCTCTATTTATTTATCTCTTGTGTATTAATTAATAATAATGTCCGTAACGTGTAGTTATGCTTGGGAGCAGCTGCCGCAGCGTTATGACTGGCGCAGTGAATTTTCAGACCAAAACTGACTGAGCGAAGCGAGCTTCATTCTTCTGCCCCACGACGATTTCAGATCGCTTATCCATTGAATTCCACGTGCGTGTTTCTTAGGCTGCTTCTGCAGTCGAGCTATCGGCTTCATTTGTTTAAGAATTTACATTTTACTTGTCCCGCCGAGCTTTCATTAGTCATTTATAAGACAACAGCCGCGACTTTAACAATTAATTGCACATGCCTGCTGACAATTTGGTTGGAAATAAAATTTGGAAACACAACCATTGTAAAAAATTTATTATATTCGATCGTCATCTCCTCTCCTCTCCTCCACGACCGCCGATCAACCACCTAAACTCCCTTCTCTCCTCCCTTCCTCGCCGCTCACCGCTCGCCGCTCCCCGCTCACCGCTCACCGCTCCCCGCTCCCCGCTCCCCGCTCCCCGCTCCCCGCTCCACGCTCCACACCCCATGGAATCCACAACTTTTGTTTAAAAGGAAATGCCTCGAGTACGTAGTGACAAATTAATAGATAAAAGATTATCCAAAAGTACAAACACGTGCGAGCGTCAATTATTCGCGCGGGCGAATTTCTTAATTATTTATTTTAATCGGATATTTTAATATAAATAATTAAGTTTGTAACATTGTATTATTTACGCCGAGCTGTTTATCAAATGCCAATGCAGAGCTCGTGAAATTCCGAAGATGTAGATTCTTAAATATTAATAGTGCAATTTCAAAAATACCGTATGTAGCGTCGGCGATTATTATGACCGATATTGACAATTTTCTTTCCTTCAAAATTTAATTCCTCGTCTAACGCGTCATTGGAATCCGAATGCATATAGTCCGATAAAATTGCAATTTACATTATAAATCGAGCTATTTGTATTGACATTCTGAGTCATAAGACTCTGAATCAGAGGCTTGCATTTAAAATATAGTTTTGGCAAAAATTTTTTTGCAAAATTTGGCAGTATCGAGAGCTTATAAATTCGAGATACAATATGGCGAATTTAATTCTGATAAAGCTCTCTTAGATTTTACATTGTTGATACGTGGAATGGGAAAACATAAGCAGCCACCAGGAAGTGTTTAATATCATAAAAATCACATTGATTTTAATCGTATATTGGGGATAATTATTTTCCAGCGTTAATTCCGAGTTAACTCCGAGGTATTGTAATTGTATTTTAGATTAATTACATTATCGATGTATTAGTGAAATTATTAAATATTTTATTGGCCAGTTATATAAATAGATGATGACATATTCTCTAGAAAAACTGTTTTTATCATAATTGTAATTTTAATTGTAATTGTGCAACGAAATACGGAGGTTGAAATGTAAAATTACGATAAAATTATTTCAATTAGTAGATGCCTATCAGGAGCAGAAAAGAAAAGATTTATGCAAAATTGTCACAGAAATTATAAACATTGGTGAATTCAAATATCCAAACTGTCAATCAAAAGATTGTTAATATTCAAAATTGTATTATCGATTCATTATACTCTAAGCTTTAAAAGATATACAATTATAACAGTATTATTTAATTATTGGTAATAATTTTGACATATTTCTCTCGATATTAGTTTATTACTGCAATTTTTTAAACAATTCGTAATAGTGTACGAGCTTTTCGAAAAGTAAATCCGTTAAGAAATATATACAATTAAATTATAAAACAACACGATAATTGTGCATGTATTTATTATCTCTCTCGTATTCGTTAAATTTAATTTATTAAAACAATAATTATAATTTTATTATCCGTTTCTATTTGCATTAATATGACGGAAAAGAAGAACCCGGTATAATTTTAACATACTCGAGGCTTCGAACACATTCGAACACATACATGTCCTGAATGGATTAAATATTTTATTATCTGTTTAATTTCTGCTTATTAATGCTTATATTCATTAAAACATACATAATATATGATAATAAAAAGATTCATTTGGCATTCAAACTTCCTAAATCAGAATTAAATTCAAATAAATGTTACATCCAACTCATTCTTTACTGATCATTATTATTAATATAAAATCATGATCAGCGAATGATTTAGAAAATTAATTTCCATAACGAAGATAAAGAAATTTGTTGGGAATGAAATGGGTATTAAGTTTATCATTCTTCAGGTTATTTGCAATCATTGTCAATGTAAGCTTCTGCCATCACCGATAATTCATAAATAACAAACTCACTTCCTCACTGTACATATATTATCGTACATTTTCGATCATTTACATTAAATTATTATATTAAAAAAAAACGTTAAGATGGTTATCCGTTAAGATGTAAAAAATTAAAAAAGAAAAATATCATTTCTGCTGTGTTTAGTGGTAAAATTTTTCATATATTTATATAAATTACAGTACAAATATAAAATAAATACATGATTATTACATATTCAATAAATAAATAAAATATACATTATATATATATATATTGTTGCAAAACTTTCCTATAAAATCTTTAATGTCTCGTAATTATTCTAAAATACAAGAATTCTAATAATTAACAAAATGTAGTCGTATATTTATATATTATTATTGTTTTCACTGTTAAAATATTCAAGTTGAGAAAAAATCATTTTGTGATATTTTATTGGACATTAGAATGGTTTACTTGGTAAGACAAAACAATTGTAAGATCTCTTTAACTTTTTAATGCTTACACATTATATTCAATTCTATATTAAAATAATTTTCAAATTTATTTGTAACTATTCAATATTTATTTATATTTATAATATTTTGAAAATATAGCTTAATGAAATTTTATATATTTGCATGCGTGATAAAGATAAATTTTCTTTGTCTTTATCAATCAAATGTAGGCAAATACACCGGCAGATCACAATCTCCTCTTTTAACTTTTATATTACTTCGAAAATAATTTTTATAACGAGTATTTTTAGAAAATATATAAAAACATATATTTTGTATCGAACGTATTGAACGATTCAATGTTTTTTATTTTTTATTTTTTATTTTTTATTTTTTTTTTTTTTTTTTTTTTTGCATTTTTAAGTAATAAGCAAACATTTTAGATAAAGATCAGTAAATTTACAGTTGATTGCATACTTAATTTATTAAGCCTTGGATCATATCATACATTGAACTTTTATTTTGTGTGCTTGATCTAACTTTATGCTTTTTCGACGATCGATAATTCAAAGTAGATAATTGTATGAATAAAAATGGTCATTGAAAAAGGACGTGGGAAACATTAACTCAAAGTCGAAGAGACAATTCAACCAAGAAGTCGATCATCTCCGTATCGATACCGAGCAACTCATAAATTTTCAAATGTTTATGAAAACAGCCTAAGCTTCTTTCGATATTTTATTTCTTATTTACTTTTTTCTCAAAATGCCATAAGATGAAACGAACAATCAACTTTATATAATTTTTTAAACTGAAATATCAAATTGAATCGATCGCCTGTGCCAGTTCTAATGAACTATGTTTGTCGATCTTCAATTTAATAATTTACATTATAATGATTATGATTTAAGAATAGAATATATTTTTTATGTTTGGCATTTTAATTATGAATAAAAATACTCTATTCTTTCAACGGGGACTTTCATTGATTAAAATTTTACTAGAATTATTAGATCAGAGAAAAAAGTGGTGGCTTAGCAGCTTCACAATGTAATTTCATAAATCCACATATCATGTTCAATCTTACTAGCCCCATACAATCTTTTTTTTTAATCACCTAAACGAATGCCCCATAATTATCCTATAAGACATTCACTCGTTTTGTTCAATTAACAAATGTATTTATTATATTGTTCTTGTTCTCCGTGTTAAAAAAGAACTCGATAATGTCATCCGAGAGTACCGTTTGAAATCTTCCTTTTCACAAACTTAGTATATTAGTATATTTTAATGAGTGTACATTTGGATTACGTACGACATTCCACTACCTACATATAATTATAACGAAGATCTGAATAAAAATAATATTACAGCGATACGTAAAGCGCTAGCTTCGATCGAGCCTAAAAGTAAAATATAGAATTTCAAAAATTTCCACAAGACCGTAGAAATAACACCATTAATATAGATATTGCAATAATAATTTATTATTAATATTAAAATCCATTTCAATTAGTTGAATTTCGTACGAAAGATAAATAATCGATAAATAAATAAGTTTCGAATTCCGTAATATTATATGCTACATATACAGGATTATTAACAATTTTTCTCAACCAAAGGCTTAAATATAAAAAACAAAAAGTCAAAGCAAATTAAGTATCTCTCAAAATATTCCATAACATTTATCTATGAATTTAGAATACATTATTTTTTATAACTATAGAAAGAATTGGTATTTTTAGCTTCGATTTCTTACATTTTATCGTTATTTTGACCCAAGTATTCCTCCAAAGTAATTAAATGAATTCGTGGATAAAGTTATGTGGTATCAATAAAAAATACACAAGAGCATATCCATTTCTATTTATAGAGCACCAAAATCATGTATATTTACAGAATAAAGTGTAAAAATATATAATGCATATAATTATATTGAACACTAATAGATAAAACTGTGATTTATTTCAAAGATAAAATTGAATCGTCTAAGTACTCAGTTATAAAATTTATTTTACATATTTAATAAATCTTATAACTCATAGATTCAAAGTATATGAATTGCCAGACACGCGTGATTCGTATAAGTACGTAACATTATCCAATTAACACAGTATAGTTAAGTTCGAAAAATCATTAAGATTTGTTTAAAAGTGATTAAGTAAAATAAAAATTATACAATTTTTTGTTTAATCACAAATATATGAATATATATATATATATATATATACATATATATATATATATATATATATATATACAATTATATTATTTTTTCACAATTGCACTTTTGTTATTTTCATCATCGGAAACTAAATCTATCGAGCTGGTTCGTAAGTCTTTGTTGAAGGCCTGAAACAATAAATTATTGTGTTACATTACTGTTTTATAAACAGAATATTTTTTTATTGTAAATTTCTAATACTACGCTCTGGGCGCGAGTACACACGCGCGCGTGTGTATGCACATATGTATTTTATGTATAATTAAATTGTGTACTTTTTAAATAAAAATTACATTATTTGAAGTATTCAAAAATAAAAAATAAAAAAAAATAATAAACAAAAAAATAATAAAAAAAGTCTCTAATATAATGAAAATGCCTTTACCCAATATTCCATTATAACTTTAATTAAGTATCGCTTCAAAGCACCGCGCATACAATGATGAACGAAGCTTATCTCAAGTCTAACGACTATGTTATAAAAATTCTTCGTTCTAATTTTCTATGAAATGCGCGATACTCTGGCGGAAAATGACAAAAAAAAAAAACAAGAAAAAAAAGAAAAAAAGAAAAAAAAGTTACAAGATAATTGCAAGTAGATAAATAAACCTTTTCGGCAATTTCTTTTAGATGCTGCGCCATATTATTGCCAGTTTGTTGGACCATTTGAGCTAAGTAGCCGTCGTTGCACTGCAGTAAATTATGAGGATGGTCGTACTCCACGGCTTGGCCATTCTCCATAACGAGCAACTTGTCGCAGTCCATAATGGTGTTGAGTCTGTGCGCTATAGTGAGTACCGTGCAATCCTTGAAGTTCACCCTAATGGTCTTTTGGATGAGGGAGTCCGTGATGTGATCCACATTGGCCGTGGCTTCGTCGAGGATCAGGATTTTGTTTCTCTTGACGATGGCTCGCGCGAGGCAGAGCAACTGACGCTGACCGGCGCTCATGTTACCACCGCCTCGTGTCACCGCGTGCTCCAACGAGGCGAAGATCTTGTCGAGCTCGACCTCTTGCAGCGCGAGCCAGAGGGTCGCGTCGTCGGACTCGTGGAAGGGATCGAGATTGTCACGCAGCGTCGCCGAGAAGAGTATCGGCTCTTGGGGCACGATGGAGATCTTGTTACGCAAATCATTCAGGCCGATTTTACTGATGTCCACGTCGTCGATAAGTAGGGAGCCATCGATTTGCGAGAGGCGGAACAGAGCCGTTATCAATGAAGATTTCCCAGCGCCCGTGCGCCCGACGATTCCAATCTTAAACAAAAATGAACTTTAACAATAGAGGACTTAGGACGGCATAAGCATTTTTTTTTTTTACAAAATATACATATATAACGTACCCCGTGTGTAAAGTATAGATTGTAGGAACCGTAAGAAAGAAAAAAGGAAAGGAAAAAAAAAGGGAAAAAATTTTAACTAAATGACTTTCGAAGAGGTTTGTAATAATTATCGCAACAATAATAATAATAATAATAATAATAATCGTAAAAATCTTGCGTTATTGCTAAGGGGTGAATGTAAGTGTGGCGGCGTATCGGCAAACACTCAACATATACAACCAAAATGTCAAATACATAGGTTGTGGCTGTGTTACCGATTCTTCTTCGTTAACATCTCGAGATAATAAAGGCTCGCCGAGTGAGAATTACCTTCATTCCCGGCTCCACGACAAATGTCAGATTCTTCAGTACGGGCTCGTTCTCGGCGGAATACTTCAGGTAGACTTCCTTGAACTGTATCCTGCCCTTTCTCGGCCAGCTCTTGTTCGGCTTCTTACCGGGCTCGCTCTCGAAGGGCCCCTCCTTCTCCAGCTCCGTGAACTGGAACATCCTCTCGACGCTCGTCATCTGGGCCATCATCTCCGCGGTTTGTCTCATGCCGTACTGCAGCATGCCGCAGAGTATGAGAGACTGGGATATGGCCAGGCCGACGTTACCCGCGAATGGCTTGCCATTAAAGAAATCGTTGCTGTCGATCACGATGAAGCTGTACGTGACGAAGGCTACGAAGGTGATCGAGACGATGTCAAGCCAGAATCCGAAGGCCGTTGAGGTTGAGAGGATGAGGGAGTAGGCCGCGGTGTGCACGTCCTGGAGTATATCGAATTCCTTGCAGGTCATGGCTTGCGCCCCGCATGAGCGAATTGTCAGCAGACCGAGGAAGGAGGTGTTGGCGTGCGAGAAAACCGGACTCTTGGCTAAACATGTGTAACAATACACTTGCAGTCTTGATCTCGATCGATCGAGGGTATTGAATATATTGAGTCTGAGTGAGATTGATTTAACGAGATCGAGTTTAATGATGTTCCTACTACTACTACTACTACTACTACTACTACTACTACTACTACTACTACTACTACTACTACTACTACTACTACTACTACTACTACTACTACTACTACTACTACTACTACTACTACTACTACTACTACTACTACTACTACTACTACTACTACTACTACTACTACTACTACTACTACTACTACTACTACTACTACTACTACTACTACTACTACTACTACTACTACTACTACTACTACTACTACTACTACTACTACTACTACTACTACTACTACTACGGAGAAATTTAGTAGTAGTAGTTGAATTTTATGAAATATCACAGTCTGCCCAAGCTCGCGAGCTCGGGCTTAACGAAGCTTCATTAAAATTTCCATGAATTTTATATTTGATTGAACTTACCCTAAGGCGATTCCATTCGCTACGCTAACCTTAATCGTTTAAGGAGATCGAAGACTCAATTACTTAAATACTTCGCGAACGTCCATTATAAGCTACGAGCGTCACGAGTGCTATCGACTTACATAATTTACCATATGATTTGTAAATGACGTGTAAACATTTATTATTAATCAATTAAGACGGTTAATAAGATCTCCCATTGTATTGTAAGGTGAACAAAACATGCTGTGATAATCGATGTTGGAAGCCGACTCGGGAATCGATTATAATGGAATAGATAAGTAAACGTGTCAATTATGAACGTGAGTGGCATGGTGGAGGTGAAGGAGGTGAAGGAGATGAAGTATGAAGAAAAAGAAGCTATGAAGAAATCGAAATTAGAATAATTCGTAGATTGTGGAGGTGCAAGGCGCCGATAATAATCCAAGTCCGAACGAGTATCGAACAATAACTAAAAGCTTTCAAAGTGTAAATATTGCACTAATTAGATAAACAAAAACAAAACAAACAAACAAAAATGAACAAAAATGAACAAAAATGAAAAAAAAAAAAAAAAAAAAACAATGACATGAAAATTGTTCGTTAACACTGATGGAAATTTAAGGAATTCAAGAAAATTTGTCTTACCATTGCCCTCTAGCCTCTTAATATCTTGTGCGCTAGCTAAATAAAGATTTCTAATTTTCAGATAAAGAAAACCCATGACCAGCATAGGAAAAATTGTCCACCAATTTATTATAAGTACTTGCATCATAATTCCAATCATAACGGAAAATATTTGAAAAGCCTCGAGCATAGCCATTGGTAAAGTCTCATCCACTGCTCCGGTATCTTTTGAAAAACGATTGAGAATTCGACCTACGCAAAATTACAAATTAGTCACTTACATAACAACGAATGGATTTTTGTTGTCTTAATAGCAAGCCATATTATATCATGAATGCTGATTAACGAGTAGTGGAGGACACATATGGAATATCATACCCGATGGATTGACGTCGAAAAATCTCATGGGCGCTTTTAAAAGAGCCGAGAACATGGCATTGTGAAGGGTCTTGCTCGCATTCATGCAAACCTTGCAGAACAGTATATTCTTAACCGTCGACATGACAATACTACCTACTATTAAAATTGTATAAATAAATACAGTTGTAGATATATTAAGATAAAGCTTGTACTTCTTATAAAACCAGGTATTCTCCATATTTTCAATCATTTGGGTTGTCATACAACTGGAAGAGTTTGTATCTATTATAAAGTTTCTTAGGCGCTCCTCTTCCTTTCTGGTCCTAAAAAGCCCAACCCAATAGTTCACATTAATTCATACTCCCAAATTTAATTGTTTATTTTAGCTTTTGTCCACACGCGCACACACGCACACACGCAGAGAGAGAGAGAGAGAGAGAGAGAGAGAGAGAGAGAGAGAGAGCAATTTGCATAAAAATATATAGTGCATAAGAATATATAATGAAAAGACTAGGGAAAATCATGTGAAGCCACTATAATTTTATTTTAAGCACCGTCTTTCCATTTTTGAAAGCGAACCTTCCACTGGAATGTGCGTTACTCTAAACTTAATGTCAGCTATTATATCCCGACAAAACGAAGCGCTATTGGAAAATTATGAAGAAAACACTCCAAACGTCGACTTACCAAAAGCCAAGCCAAAAGTCGCAACCACTGGTAGCCAATTGAGCTAAAATGAAACTTATCACGAGATATGATAGTATAAAATACGAGCCACCAGCCTTGAAGTAATTCCAGTACAAAGACTTGGCAACGTTACCCTTGGCCATAAGCTCCTCGACCTCCTGAGGCTCGTTATTATCCTCATTTTCCTCAATCTTTGAATTCAATACTAATGCCATTTGTCCATTTTCAACAATCTCCGGCTCTTCGACTAGTGTCTTCTCCATCTCACTGCTCGACGGCAAGTGACGTATATAGCTTTCATTTTTACTAAAATTCAAAAATGTGCCTTGAAACTCCACTTTGCCCTGAAACGTTGCAAATCCTTTATTTCACCGACTGATGAAACGAAATTATAGACGCGGTGACGGGAAATTTATAGGTTATCCGTGAATTGCGTGAATGAGCAACAATCGGAATAAATAATCACGATTAATGATTAATCGAACAATTACGATAATTCAATTCCATTAATTCGATCGACATCATGAAATTCGTAGAGGATCATTTATTTAGATCGCGTAAGTGATAATGAAGAGAAAAAAATAATTCAAAGTGTTTTTTCTCTGTTTCGGCGAATAGCAGGACAGTCGAACGAAATCAATGGTTTCTTTTTTTTTATTTTGTTGTTGTGCAATTCAAAAATGAGTTCTCGAATATAACATTGCTGACTGCTTAATAATAAATTTATTGTCTTATTGTATTATTACCATCCACTTATTATTAATGTTAATAATTAATGTTGATAATGAACGTGTAATTATAATTAAATCAACAATTAGGTATTAATACTAATTCTAATGATAATTAGGTTTAATCATTTTTTTTCTTTTACCACACAAAAACTCAATCAGTGACATCCGCAAATTAACGTTTATATATTTGTTTATTATCTTTATATAAATTGTTTTAAAGTGAAATGTTTATTTCTGCATAGCTAACGGGAGACTGTATACACACAATAAGATTGAATTCGCATTCACTATTCCCGTTATTATAAATTTACTCAACAATAATTATTAATACTTACGTTATTCAATAAGATAATTGCATCGGCTTGTTTCAAATACTGTATTTGATGTGTTACGAGAATTCTCGTTTTATCCTTCAAATATCCATTGATACAATCCTCGAATAAACTTTTACCAACACGAGTATCGACAGCTGAAAGAGGATCATCTAATAAATATATATCAGCATCTCTGTAAACTGCCCTGTAATAATTAATATAATAAATAAATAAATTTCAAATAATTTAGAAATTTAGAATCCGTTTTACATATATTAATTATAAATTGAAAATATGTCGCTCTTATTGATTAAGAAAATATAACTATAAAATGTATTTTAATAATAGATTTGCAAAAGTAAATAGAAAAATATTAATATTATTATAAGATGCGAAAATTAAAAGGAATACACAGATTGTAATTAAGATGTCGAACAATAATAATAATAATAATAATAATAATAATAATAATAATAATAATAATAATAATAATACGCATTTATCATTGCCAATTCGAGTGTATTAAACTATTAAACTATTTTATAATTATCAATTGATAAATTGAATTCGTATTATATAAATCGACTTATCGTTTATACTAAAAGTACTCGACTTGATAAAAAGATTTTTCATTTTCAGGATGGTGAGCGTGTAACATTTAAAGAAAAATTATATATAAATTTTGCCACACTATAATGGCGGCTAATTTTACCATTTACTTTATAAGAATAACATCAAAGCCGTAATGATATACTTGACTTTTTTAAAATAAATGAAATTTTTAATTTTACCACATATTATTTTGCATTGTTGTATAATTCCTTCGCGGAATGAAAAATGCTTACATCACAAATTATTCTGACTTGCAACTACTTAATAACTCTTCGTATCGCCTTTCTACACGTTCATTATTCACGTATGCACGTATAATTTAATAATGGCCAAATAAATATTGTTCTCGTTGGCGTTTCATATTCTTAAATGTAAAATAACAAATTCCATTACGATATTAAAATTTGAATAACGCTATTGATATTGGCGTATCGAAATTAAAAAAACTATCGATCCATTTCTTTCAAAATAACTGCTTCATTATAGATAATCAACATCTACAAATCTATATGCTACTGTCCATTTATTACTTTTTCTACATCTCGGCATTGTATCTGAATTCGCTTGGCTTTTACCTAAGAATAAATGATAAGCAAATTTAGCGTACAATTTCTATCTTAATTATTCAGTTTATTAAACGTTAAAATCTTTATGCTGACCATCTCTCTATGAATATGTTTTTTTTTTTTTTTTATTTTATTTTATTTTAATATGAAATTTAGATGAGAATCGACCGCGTAATTCTCAGATCTATAAAAAACATGAGCCACATAGGCGGCTAACGATACAAAATAATGAAACGAATGAATAATATTTTTATTATGTGTTGATTAAAGTCAATCGCAAACTCCATCGTATCATCACCACATATCATCACATTGTAGTCTTAGGAAGCAAAACGTACTACCCATTTATCAATCGACGACATTAACTATTTTATTAAATTTCAATTAATCGTCCTTGTAGCTATCATCGAATAATGCGACTTGTCATTCTTTAAATTGACAAACAATTTCGTAAACTAGAACTTATTTTTAATAGCCGTCGAGGACTTCGTCGCACCTTGCTAGATTGATCCTCGCGCACTGTCCCCCGCTGAGGCTGCCGCCCCTCTCGCCGACGAGGCTCTTGTCCCCGTGGGGCAGCTGCTCAAAGTCCTTGACGAGGGCACAGGCCCTAGTCACTACCTGATACTTCTCTTCGTCGTAGGGCGCGCCGAAGAGAATATTGCTGCGGATGGATCCGTTGAAAAGCCAGGGTTCCTGGCTCGCGTACGACATGCTCCCGTGGAGCTGGAGTTTGCCGCTCGCTGCTCGAAGCTCCCCTAGGATTAGTTTCAAGACGGAGCTCTAGAAAAACCAGAGATCACCTTCACCTCACATATTGCGGCTTTATCGCGATTTTATTCGCCACTCAACGCATTAAGTAAAGCTCGGAATTTTTTCTTTCGCTTAGAGAGAACGTTTCTTTTCGTAAAAATTTTTGCTTGAGCTGGGATGTGTGATTTGTCATTAGTAATGGGCGACAGCGATCGATTTACGATTTCATTGAAGGATCGCGGCGATTGTATCGATTACGAGATTGTGCAACAATAAATAAACGCATTAAAAATTTAATTACAATAGATAATTGACTGATGAGATATAATTAATTAAATGTAACGCCATTGCCGAGGTATGTCAGTGCGATAAGGTGATAATGCGTAAGTAACTGGGATAAATCGGTTGTCGATAAATAGAATTGACTAAAGATAATTGTGCTTTTAGTGATAGAACAAAAAAAAAAAAAAAAAAAAAAAAAAAAAAAAACAGTGTTATTTTTAAGATTTTCCTTTTTCTAATATTCTCAATTGCCATATTATATCGTACGTGACAAGCATAAGCATAATTTTTTTCTCTAATTAAGCTATACGCAAAATCTTCAATATTTTCCGAAAAACATCCATAACATGAAATAAAATCTCTTTTACAATTAGGGATAATAAGATTTTTCTCAGCAAGTACGAGTTTTTATTATCTTGCAGCGCACATCTCCATGCAAGAGAAACATTGACATTGAAAAAATTAAATAATTACTCCTATGGCCTAATATTCTTGGCAAAGTATCTCTGACATTAAATTATTTCATTCTTATTCTTTTAAATGAACTTCTCCCTACGCGCGAATATTATTCAAAATTATAATAATTATGTTACCTTTCCCGCGCCAACTGGACCCACAACTGCGAATAGTTTCTTTTGAGGGACGACGATATTTATATCGTGAAGTGTATTGGCGATGGACTTTTCCGACCAGGAGGCATTAACATTTTTCACGAGGATACTTGTATTATCGTTATTAACTATTAAATCTTTAGTATTTGATTCAACTTCTTCGAGAAGCAAAAACTTCTGTTGAATAATAATGAAAAAAAAAAAAAAAAAACATATATATCAAACATGTAAGATTATTATTAATATATTTATTATTTTATTTACTTTATTTGTCGATAATCTTTGAAATATAAATATGTTATTCAACATTTTCTTTAGATAACAATAAAAATTAATATTATAAACTGCAACATAAGACTAGTTTATGAATGAAAAGTGTCCATCATCGATACATATAAAATAATTGTAATAAGAAAATGAAAAATTGAAATTTCTGCTATCCATTAAAATACATAGTTAATTTGAATTTATCAATTATAATTATCTTTTACTTAATTGTCTATTGTAATACATTCTTGTCAAATATATCAAATGATAAATTTATCGTTTATTTTGTTGTTATTTATATTCTTTTTTTTTTTCTTTTTATTTCTTATTTTATTTTTTACATAGACACACAAGCGCGCGCGCGCGCGCATGCGTGCGTGTGTGTGTGTGTGTGTGTGTTGTAAAAAAATTTTAACGAAAAAATCGCGTATCAAAACTTGAAAATGTCGACTTACCTCGATTCTCTTTATTGATATTCTCGCCTCTGCAGCACAACCTACAGCTCGAGGATATAAAATAGCCATTGACAATTGCAATATATTAAAGTACTGTGCCATCGTAAAGACTTTATCGGCTGATATTGTATATCCTTGAAGTACAAAAGCCACAATTGTTATGAATAATGTTGTACGTTCGGTAAATACAAAGGAAGCCAAGTTAATCGCTCTTAAGTATGATGCAACTGTAAGGACATCGACTTCGAGTCTATTGAGAAAAGATGTTAAAACGAAAATATTTGCCAATGTTATTATTATCTTTTTCTCTTTAAAAAAATTTTGAAAAAATCAATTGACTTACTTTCTTGTAAAAGACACTAGTTTTTCAAAAGGCTTCTCCCATGTATACATTTTGATAACCCGAATACCATTTATTATTTCGCTCATTAATAAAACTCTTTCATCTGTCCTTGTGGCGATTTTCGAACGCAATTTGGACATAATTTTAGCACAATATGCTGAAAATTTGTTCATCCTGATAAGATTTTTCAATCATATTTACAATATGAATTCATATTATAAAAAAAAATCGAATAATAAAAAATTCACCGCTACCATTTTATTGCATTTACTCTGTTTATACATAACTTAAACATAAATTAAACAATAATACCGTTTTTCATTTATTAATTCATTTGTGTGCTCTTAAAATTGCGATATTTTTATATTACAAGTTTCATATATACGAAATAACAGTATAATAAATTAAGATTATTCGTTAAAAAAAAAATCGCAATTTCGGTTCCAAGTGTAGTTTAACATAACAATTTTATATTTATGCGAACAAGAATATCTATATTATTATTAAATTTTGCTTTTATTTAAAAAAGTAATATATATATATATATATATATATATATATATATATCAATACACCTCTTACAACAATGATTATAGTTGATTAAATTATAAACAGTATTAGGAACATGTTGTTTATTTTAATCAATTGTTTACTTAATTGAAGTATTAAACGAGGGCTCCGTGAACGAATAGGCCATATTTTTATTTGAAAAATTTGGAATGATACATCGAACCAACCTTGTACCGGAATTGTTTGTAATACCATGAGAAGAACACCAGCTAATGACGCAGCACCAACGTGTCTCCAAATTAAATAGGCTATCACAGCTCCTTGTAAGGGCATAACCCATATGTAATGTAAAAATAGGAAAAGCTGCTCGAATCTAGCAACATCGTTTGACAGTAAATTAGTTATCAAGCCCCCAGTGGCTTGGCTAGCAGCTGAACAAGACAACCGTGTGATCTAAAATTAACAGATAAATGTTAAATGCACAAATTAACAATAATAATAATACTATCGAATGAGCTTACTGGAAAAGAAAACATTAATGAAAACTGTCAAGGTCTGGTAACGAAGATCCGTAATGGATAATGTTATTTCATTACAGAGAGAGAGAGAGAGAGAGAGAGAGAGAGAGAGCAGAAGAAAAAAACGAATGTTCAAATTTACTAAAATTCAACCGACAGTCGTCCGAATTAATTTACTCTTTAGACAGTAATGATATACATACTTTTCTGTAAACTAAAGATGAGCAAGCGATCCTTACACGCATACCAATTTCTAGTTGGCCAAAATTAGAATGATGTCCAATAATTGCCTGCAATATGGCCATCAAAATAACACCAGAAGCGAGCAAATAAGCATCTAATGTTGTTGTTGTGGAGCAAGGATCAAAGTGATAAATAAGAACACCCAAAATTAATGGTTGTAATATTCTATTAAGCAGAAAAGTTCATAAAAAATACACTGTTAGTATATGATTATTTTACTATATCGAATATGTGGCTTGTAATAACAATATGAAATAATTGACTATTTATGATTAATATATCGAATGAAATATAATTTCCCAGACATTCTTTTATTCGGCGTACATTAGACATCGCATTGAATTGAAGCGATATTAAATATTTAAATAAATTATTCATTATTTTATATACGGCATTTTGCATTTACTACCTATTATGCGTAAAAGGATTTAAATTTATTCTACAACTATAATTAAAATTTAGCTTTAAATTAGTCGCAAATTAGTAGGAATTAAATGCCAGATAATAATTATTATAAGTCAATTGCATAATATCTTAGGTAAATGATAACTGAGTATACGATTGAAAAATAAATGAAAAATTCTGTGTAAAAACAAAATTGTACTTATATATATATATATATATATATATATATATATATATTGAATGAGATAAAACTAGATAATTATCGATATTACAGAAATTCTTTTCTTAGTCGACAATTAATTCTCACCTTATAACAATAGCTAAAAATAAAATATGTGTTGCATATTGAAGGTAAGACCATCCAAATGTTTTTCTAATAGCTCTCAATAAACTAGGCTTCTTCTTAGTCTTGTGGAAATTATCCATTTCCCTTTTCCAATATCTATAAACAATGAAAAAAGTGATTTATATTAATATAATTCATCATTCTACATCGTGTTGAGGTTTTAGGTTGGTGGTAATAATTTAATATTTGAAAGATTTATTTTTTGTCAATGGTAAAGTTGAATATCAAAATTATAGTAATAATATTCAAATATTCTATGAACAATATTTATTTCCTCCCTTTTACTTTAAAAACTTGCTCGCAAAGTAATTACCTAATTTTCCAATTTATTTATATAACTCCAAGTGTCGAATAAATCTTTCTGCTAATTTAAAAATGGACAATATAATAACAAAAATAACAATTAACAAACAATGAACTTATTATAAAGTATTAATAATGATTTTTTCATCAATTTACATTACTTTCACAATTTGTCTTCTTATATTATTTCTATGCAATTCACAGGCTGCGATTACTTTTTCTCATCCAGAACCAACGGACGAGCTAATATAAAAACAAAAGTGTACTAATAAGGATGATATATTAAAATAGCATTTTCAGGCAATAAAGAATAATTGGTAATTACAATGTTGACGCTTTGCAATAATAAAGGAAAATATTAAATTTGATTGATAGGCCAATGTCATCAAAGACCATTAAATTTTTACGAGCTTGTAAAATCTTTCATATCGAATTATCTTCTACCGTCCATTGATAATATACAGAAGCCATGTTAATATTTACTTTTCCAACTGATTGCCAAGAGGTTCGCTAAGATCGTTTGGCAAAGCTGTATGAAGATCCTTGGCCTGAATATCGTGCTTCCTTCCATACCAAAAGAGGGGATTCAACCAACTGTGAAATAATAATAAAATAAAATATTACTATAATCGATAGATAAGGCTAATACCTAAATTTTATAGTCGTACAGAACTAAGAGGTCCGGCGAACCATACAAAACTGCAACAGAACGGTGCATTTAGGATAGCAAATATTTTAATAATTAGCAAAATTGCTAGGAAAATTGTTAGCAAAATTCTTAAATAAAATGTTACGCTGACAAATGCTACTAGTACAAAGCATGCGAATCAGTGATGCTGATCGCTCATCGCACACATTATCCACTATACCAGCGGAATCTATTCAAGGCTTAAATTAGAAATATTTCTTACATAAGTCAATCTATTATCACACAAGCAGAATAAATGATAGGATTAGTCAACCACTTGTAGGCTCAATCTCAAATCAACCCATCGAAACAATATTGTGACAAAACTATAAATTCACAAGCACAAGACTCACCAAAATAACAGCTTACTGACGATGTTGGCGGAGAGTCGGGGATTCGCATTTGCACAGCTCGTACTCACATCCATTTTTCACAATAATCATAAAATGTCCCTTATTGTCACGTTTATCACATAAAATGATTTACCGGCACTTTTATGGACGGACGTCGATGTAATCGAGAGCACCCCTACATTTTCCTGCTACCGGTGCAACTTATCTCCGGTTCCTCCGCGCGAACAATCATGTCCGACACATCTCTCGTACTGCTGCTGATGTCTAAATCTAAGCGGCGACTGAGCAGTGCAAAAGGCACATCTCACGCGAACACGAGCCGAATCAAACGACGAGAGAGCATTAGACGATGCGCGACGACTCACGCACACAAATGCCACCGCGAGTACGCTTATGCACGCGCGCGACCGTCCGAATCACTCTTTCTCTCTCTCTCTCTCTCTCTCTCTCTCACTCTCTCTCTCACTCGCTCGCTCGCTCACGCACGCACGCACGCACGCACGCACGCACACAATAACAACAACAGCTACTACCTACAACTACTAGACTACTACTACTACTACTACTACTACTACTACTACTACTACTACTACTACTACTACTACTACTACTACTACTACTACTACTACTACTACTACTACTACTACTACTACTACTACTACTACTACTACTACTACTACTACTACTACTACTACTGCTACTACTACTAAACTACTATACTATATAGGAATGCCCCATGCCCCATAAACAATGTTGAAGTCAGTCGCCCGCACTACTACACTATGCGAAGCTATGGACTTGAATTTGGATGCCTAGAGATCGTATAACACTTTTTTTTTTCTTTTTTTTTTTATGCTCGCCTCCTTATAAAGCCCCTTTTTATAATTCTGATTTGATGATAAAAATACTCATATCGATTGGCTTTTAATTGCCATTATAAATATTCGTCAACGATATTATCGACAAATGTCCGATAATCATATGCTCCTCGATGCTTGATTTTCTGTATTCAAGGC
>NW_011948414.1:7672658-7722658 GCF_000503995.2 Ceratosolen solmsi marchali
ATTCCTATAAGACTCTGTGCCTCATTCCAAAATGATATACGACGACTTACGAGAAAGCGAAGACGTATTTTGAAGAAATTCATACGAGAAGAATTGAATCGATCGATATGTAAAATTGTATGTATACACACACTCGCGTGCATTCCCCCGTGCTTATAATTATAAACTTAAGGTGATTAAATTCATAAGAAATTGGTATTCTCTTGCCTTCTGTATATTCGACAAAAAAGGAAAAGAGAGAGAGAGAGAGAGAGAGAAATAATATAAATCTCAAATTATGCCTTAAATTTACGCGTTTTACGACCTCTACAGCCAATTAAGTACTGCAAAACATAATAGAGAATGAAATTATCAGAAATGCAAAATTTCAGTCGCTCCAAATCATTCGCAATAAAATTGTTGCTTCGTTGTTATTATAAACAACTCCTTCTCACATTATTACTATAATAAATAAACAAGCAAATTAATATAAATAATATTCAAATGAATTGGCATAATCAACGGCTGCGAAGGCATACGCGTTATATTATTACATTTATGATACAATTATTGCCATTATTAATCAGTCGATATTATTACAAAAGATACATGCTAAGCTGAATATTATTAGATAATTATGCATTTCATAGAGTTATGAAGAAATTTATCAAAAATGTATGTCATAGCATTGTACTATACTACCAATCAATACTTAAGATATTGCTTAAGATGATACTTAAGATGAAGAGAAGAAGAGATAAGAAGAGAGGAAACAGCGAAAGAAAACTTAAACGATGTACTTGAACGGAATAAGTAAGTATTTCTCACGGATACGATGATTTCGTGGGCTAATTTAACACAAACAAATTCTAATCTCGCTAGTTTAAAATATAATAATAACTAATAATAACTAATAATAACTAATAATATCCGATGACAAACAATACAAACAATTGGATTGTGGAGAATATATTTTGTTGCTGACGAGCAAAGAATGGTCGGTGTAAATCGAATTTGAATTTAAATAATTTCCTCGCCTTGAAGAAATTGTTATGCATTCTCATTTGGCTAAGAAATATAAATGACAGCGATTCAAAACAATTTTCAAAACATGAATATTATCACACCCTAGGAAACGATTAATCGCTTCAATCAACTACCAATCAAATTAATCTCTTATGTAAAAGTTCGAAAAAAAAATATTTAATTAGGGCCATTTTTCGAAAATTCTTTGAATCCTATTGCCTCGAGTAAATATGAAAAATAAATTACATTTATAAATAAGCATTCGCAATTAAAAATTTAATACCCTACAAAATTGTAATTGCTGCTAATTATTTCCGTTATTTATAAAGATAATTCTTTTTTTTTCTTTTTTTTCTTTTTTTTTTCCGTTTTAACAGTCGTCCAACCACGCATAAAATATTTCTTTCCTGTTCTAAAAATATTACTCAATCTTATAAATGTCCGAATGAACTACGAACAAAATTATAGTTCGTTTTAACGTTTATTTTATGTATTAAATGGCTCTTTTCATAAAATAATTCTATTGGTTAATTTACAATGTTTCTAACAAAATACGGAATTACCGGTATAATATTACGGCCATCTACTTTTCAACAAATTCAAATAAATACTAAACTAAAACTAAATTTAATGAGTTTAATCGATTAATTGCACGGTATTGTTGCAATAAATCATATAAATGAGAAGAAAGAAACATCTCAATAATAATTTTAATAATCGTAATAATCTCATACGAATTTCGCCCATTAGGTTATCATTCAATTTAAAAATTCTTTTTATGTACAATGTCGTAACATTATAATTATCATCTGCTGATGTTTATATGTTTTTCAATTTTATCTAACATTTAGACATAATGATACGTAATCATTAGAATAAGGTATAAATAGCCTAGATAATTATAATGAATAAAGTTTACTTTTAAGATTCGGTTAACGGTGAAGCTAAATAATGTTAAAAACATTATTATTATCTGTTGTCGTAGGATACATTTTCTTTCAATTGAAATCGGTCTAAGTTTAAGGTTTAAGTAATTGAAGATTAAAGTTTAGAGTAAATAATAATCATTTTAAGAGCTTCGTAAGAATTCAGTAAATGTAAATGTACGTTTAAAAAAAAAAAAAAAAAAAAAAAAACTTTGTACTTACTTTGTACAAACAAAATTAATAAGATGAAAATATTCAATTTTTTAACCTACATTTTATCATGAATAAATTGGTCGTTATACTTTAATAAATTTATAATATTTTGTTTCATACAAATTTTTCTGTTTTAATTAGCATATGAGTCATAAATTTCAAAGTATGTTTTACCAAATGTGTATCAGGAAACACATTATTCTTAGAAATTAAAAAATTTTATCTTTACAACAGTTCATTGAGCATACGAACAATGTTGATTAATATATTAATTACTATAATAACATTTTTTATTATTTTTTTTTTTTTTTTTACAAAATAAATGCATAACCGTAATGAATGAAAAATTAAATAAAATAATAAACACGTGTCTTATTAGCATGTATAATGAATCTATAAATAAAAAGTAGCTTAAAATACATTTAAAGTTGATGTTTTATTATTTATATATATAAATCATATTATTTATGTATAATCATAATAGATCTTTAAGATATATGAAATATATTTGTACACTAAAGCAATATTTATGTTTATTGTAGTACTATTGTATTATATTTTATTATACTATTGTAATAATATCAATTTACAATTTCGTTTATCAAAATGTTAAAGAAATTAAAATATTTTACAGTAATATTTTTATTGTCTTATAAGAGAGCTCGATTGAAGCAACTTTTCGTTTAGAAATTAATTTTATTGCTTCTTTAGATGACTCAAACCTATTACGTTCAATAAAGTTCAATTTACTTTAATAAATCAGGAATGTAAGAACAACAAAGAGCAAATGTTTTTATATAGGCTTTTAACCATAGAAAATAATATATATATATATATATATATATATATATTTTTTTTTTTTTTTTTTTTTTTTTTTTTTTTTAAACCAAATTAATGATAAATTTTTTCGAGCTGGAAATTATTGTGTTTATTCCCTGTAACGGCAATTCCTTCGAAGCTTACAGACCTAAATTATTGTAATATTTACATAATATACTTCAAGGTCGAGTAAAATTAATTCTTACTGTTTATTTTTCATCAAAGAATATTGTTTAACGTAATATTGTTTTACAAAATAAACATTATATATTACATTTTCGTATAAACAGCAGAGTAGCATTAAAATATTAACTATTTTAGTTGTAACATAACAAATACATAATAGATATTCAAAATAAATGTTTTATTGAATTACTAATCAAGTATATTATATTATAATATTATAATATATAGTATAATATAAAATATTATATATTCTTTGGTATATTTTATACAAAATATGTGCAGCATTCATAAATATTTTTCTCCGATTAATATTGAAAGTAGTTTTTATCAAAACAAAAGTAGACTTACGAAATATTTAGCTCTTCATTTTTATCGAATAAACTTTCAATGATTAAATGTAGTAATCCTCGTAAGTTTGGTGTATCGCAGGATTTTAATTTCAACGAATGTTCAGTGCTCGTTTATGCGTACAATGCATAACAACAAACAATGCCACACATCGAAAGCAGATTTAAGGCTTTGGATTTTTTCACTCTATACAAGAAGATAGTTTTGTACAATCTATGCAGTCAATTTATTAATACATCTTTTACGCAGGTAAACGCGTTGAAATTATGCATTAGTCAATAAATTTAATATTAAACTTGATGATTTCTTTATTATTATTATTATTGTTGTTGTTGTTGCTGCTGCTGCTGTTGTTGTTGTTGTTGTTGTTGTTGTTGTTGTTGTTGTTATTACGTTACCTCGCTTCAAATCTTTTTATTTTGTTTCTAAAACACGTTCATCATACTTTTTATCGAATTTATTAAATGAATTATTTATTTAGAGACATCATAAACAGATTTTAAAAAAAAAAAAGTTATATTCGTGCACAAGCATTCAAGAAGTTTATAATTGCATGTGTATACGTATATGTGGACGTAATCATTGAAAGCTTCATTACTATTAATTTTACTGTACCTATAAACAAAAATTATAATAAATTGAAATTTATTTATGAGCTAACTAGTTGTCTATTATAAGAATTTTGAGCGTTACTAATTATAAAATACTGCTTTATAAATTATAATGATACTATTGAGTTTTCTCTGTGACAATTGATTGTACAAAGTTAAAAAAAAAAGAGCTAATAACCGTCATAGTTTTTTGCAGATATGCAAAAAATTTTGTACAATATTATATATTATAATTACTAAAATTAATATTACAATAAATATTAAAACTGTCGAATAATTAATATTGATCGCAAAATCCGAAAATTAAATAGAACAAGTGAATGAACGAGGTTTTTTTTTGTTTCTTTTTTTTTTTTCGAAAAAATTATATAAATTAATAAATTAAGCTTGTAAAAATAAGCAATATGAACTGGATGCTGGATATCGTAATTAAAATGACATTATAATGGAAGGTGAATTAGAGGAGGAGATCCATTAGTTTTTTACATTTGGTCTAAATAATATAATAAAAGAGAGTGTTAGAGTAACAATTAAAATTGTATTATATCCAAAGATTAATTATAAACTTTGGTCTTTAATTAATTATGCGCATAATAATGAAGGTCGCGAAGAAGATAAAAAGAAAATAATTCAAATTTCAATTTATAGGGAAAGCGTATAGATAAAAAAAAAAAATAAATAAATAAATAAATAAAATGACGAAATTATTACGTATGCGAAGAGATAGTGAATAAGTTATACCGAATTATTATTATTAATAAAGAATGATGGAAGTACGTTGTGACGGGCAAGCCTAAGAGCTATTAAATTTTTTTTTTTTCGTTTTTCCTTGTGTTTGTCAACAAAATGATTAAAAAATTTGGTCCATTAATATTAATCGTTATATTACTTTCTAAACCCATCTCTCTTCTTTTATTATGTGCTCAATTAATGTAATTATTCTTCTTGGATTTAAACAAAGGACACTTAAGGTTTAGTTTAATTGAAAAGTTAATTCACTCGATCAATAATTAAATTTGCACATTATAAATTCGCCAATACGTACACGATCGGATTTTCTTAACATCTTGCCCGTTAATCCCGTAAAATGAAAAAATTGTATTATCCATCCTTGTCCGATCGCGTCAAAATTCCATTCGCTTTTTCTCGCTCGTAGGGCAAATTAAGCCATTTAAATCGCCTCGATTTTATCGCTATAAATTATTATAAATATAAATAAATAAATAAATAAATAAATAAATAAATAAATAAATATATATGTGTTGAATGCATGTACAACTCGGGGAGTTCAATCATCGTCGATCGACTTGCATTTCTTCCACTCCGTCATGCCTATTTTTACTTTGATCGGGATAGCGCGTCTCAATAAAAGGAAACGATCATCTAATCATCAAACACTAATAGTAATCAAGACCGACGCTTATGAATTAATTAAACCAACTAAGTATCATTACATGTTGAAATAATCAAAGGACAAGGCGACGTCGTACTATATAATTGAATACGAATGATCGTGTAATCGCAACGACCGTTACATTCTAAATATTGCTCGATGTAACAATATGTGCATGCGACGACTTAATAATGCTGTTGAACAAGATGTTGATAGTTGGAGGACGTGGGATGCGTCTATCGTTACAGGCACGACGTACTATGCGTGTAAACATGCCGGTCGCTCATCGATCCATTTCTTTCCAACGACATGGAGGCAGGTGGGGTAAATTGTACACAACGCCAGGTGTTATAGAGGAAGGTACATTAGCTCCCTCCGCACAATGGCATAATATCAAATTACTTTTATGAGATATATGTGCTTTGTATTTCAGTCTCGAAACTTGTTCACGATTATGTCAATAAATAGGTTAGATATTGCTTTCCTTTCCAGCTTTGTCGATAAGAATTTTCACTGACCGCATATAATAATAATACTTGGGCGTCATAATGATCTGTTTGGATTGCATTAGACTTACGAACAGATTAACATACACTTACGTTTATTAAATATGTATTATTTATTTCGTTGAAGATAAGGTTAGTACGCGAATTAACCAATGTCGTTTATAAGTGCTTATTCTTTATACTATTTACTCTTATTCTCATCCCATGTATGTCAATTTATAAAATATTATTTTATTATCGTTTGTATACAGATTATATATAAATTGAGTCAACGATGGCATTTTCATTCAGAGCTGGCACAAATTGGTGCCACGACTTCCCTAAGCTCGCTCGTGAATCTGGCTTTTATTTTAATATGCATGCAACTAGAGTGCGAGTTGATTGGAATCGCATAAGTAAATATTATCACTATTTAGAGCATTATATTGAAGAGAGAGAGAGAGAGAGAGAGAGAGAGAGAGAGAGAGAGAATTTAACATCAATTCTGTGATAAAATCTTTAAATATTTATTTTTATAAATCAAATAATTGCTTAAAAGATTTGACAGTTTATACTTTTTCTTTATATATATATATATATAAAGTTTAATCATTTGATTATTTTTTGACAAATTATACATTTAACTGATTTAATTATGTATCCATTAGTATTTTCGTTAAGTTAAAATGTTATCTTCTTGATAATTATAAGTATATAAGATTATTATATTTTTTTTTAGGTTCTATTGATATAGATCGAGTAATAAGAGAAAGAGATTTTCAAATTGTCGATGAAAATGTCAACAATGTCATTGATTATTACTTGGAAAGCGAATATGACGTTAAGATTTTGGATCCAAATTTTGTTAAATTATTTCGCTTAGCGCAATTGGCTGTTGAATATTTATTATATTGCAAACAATATTTAGATCAAAGTGTTGTTATTTTAAAAGAAGAACTCAAATACAAAATTGAAGAGAACATTAAAATGAAAGAAGAAGTCATGAAATTACAAAATTCAATTAGGGACATTAAAGAGAAACTTAAAGAAAAAAATAAATGTATAGAAACAAAGTCCGACATACGTGGAGAAATTCATAAAGTAAATACTCTTTATTTAATAGACATAATTTAACTTTAGGTAATTAACTTATCGATAAAAGAACATTAAATGCATGCATAATTTGTTACTTCTTCCATCATCTTAATATAATATGAATAATTTTTTTCATTATTTAATAGCTTAAATCAATGATTTATTTAATTAAAATGAAAATGGCATCTATTATGTATTTACACTATTATTATTTATTAATTGATAATAAGCATTAACATGATTATACATTAATTATCTTAAAGTGCCCGACTGTATTGGTTTAGTAGATCACTTGAGTCAATTTCTTAAATTATTCGGATTTTTCTACTTTCCGCCTGATTTTTTTTTAAACTTTTTGCAAATTTTTTTTTCATATTTCATTGGATTTGTGAATATTAAAGAAAATAAAGCTCCGCTTTATATATACAATTCATCCGACTTATAGTTTTACATGAAAATTAAGAAAACGAATGCTTCATTTTCTCGTAGTGCCCATATTGTCCAAAGACATTCATATCAGCGTCATTTGCAAATGCTCATTTAATTCGACGACACTCTAATATTTCCGAGGCACTGTCTAGCTCATCACCAGTAAACGATGAATACAGAGCCGAGACTGAAAAATTGCATAACGAAATAAAAACTTTGAAAGAACGACTGAATCAAACCGAGCGAGTTATTAGAAATGAATCTAACAAGCTGACTTTACAAAATGAAATATCAAACAAAGAAAAGGGAACGGATTTAATGAACGACGGTGTTTCCTTACAAGGGGAGCAGTATAGAAGATACCAAGATGAAATGAGTGATTTGAAAACCATGCTGTTTACGGAAATTAGAGTGAGAGTTATTTAGTAAAAGTTCTATTAATAATATGTTAAAAAGTTATAAAAATTGTTTATTTTCAATCTGTTCGAATGCAATAGTTGTTCATTATTAAAAAAAAAAAAAAAAAAAAAAAAGTATTCATCATCTTTCATTAATTAATTTTTGCTAAACTAATATTATAAATAAATAAATATAAATAAATATAAATAAACAATACATTGAATTTAATCTTTGGTTGTTGTAAAAATTGTTTTTTTTTTTTTTGTTGTTTTTGTTTGTTATAAAAGCATGAAATATTTGGAACTTGAGTAAATCAAATTTAATATTATATTTTGGCCCTTTTACTAATTCAATGTAAACAATTGATACTTTTATTAAATCATTGTATTGTTCAAATGCAAAATTTTATCAACATCATTTACATAATTATATCTAATTATACTAATATTTAATTACTAATAATTAAAAAAAAAAAAAAAAAAAATTGAAAAAAATTACAATCAATTTTAAAAACAATTTCTATTTTTTATATTTTAAAGGCATTTAATACATTACTTCTTTTTATTTTTTGTTTTTATCAACAATTTTTTGTTAATTATTGATTTAAACGCGTGAAATAAATTGCATGTTTTCTATAAAAATAATCTGAATTATATACCGAAATATATCTAATATTATGCAAATCTTGATTTATTTTGTTTTTTAACTTAATTAGAATATTAAAAAGAAAGAAAACAACTCAAATCAGCATGAGAATGCGACGAATCACGAAGGGATTAAAGAATTGGCCAATCAACAAGAAAGTGAAATTCAAAGATTAAAAAATCAATTACAAGAACATGTAAGCTTTATTTTTCAATTTAAACAATTAATTCCCATTAGCATAAATTTTGATGTGATAGATGGTAAAATATAATTTTAATTGGTTCTGAAGCTAACATCGAATAAAAATGAAGTTGAGGTGAAGCTATCGAAGCAAGAAGAATATTGGAAGTCGAAAATTGAGCATCTTGAAAGCCAACATCGCAGCGACATTGAAAATCTATTTGGTCAAATGAAAGTAACGCAAGAATCTGCAATGAATATGAAAGCCGAGTACGAAGGAAAAGTTTCATTTTTGGAACAACAATCCATCGATCAATCGAAATTACTTACTGCTCAAAGCGAGCAACTTAAAAGTCTTACGAAAGATATACAAGGCGCTCAGAGCATAAAATCTACGGAAAATGATATCGAAATTAAAAAATTCGACAATCAACGTACGGAATGTATAAATGAAAGTGCCGTCGATAAAAACAAAGCAACATTGAAATATAAAAAGATCAAAGATAATACTAAACAACCCACTAATAATCTCAAATTCAACGAAAGCTATTATAGACTGTTGAGGAATAAAAAAGGTGAGGCATCGCCCAGAATGAAGAGTCACAACAAGTTATCTGGAGAATATCATTCTTTAAATCAGAAAGACAAGAAGCCCGAAAGGGGTTCGCTTTGCAAAATTATGACAAAAGCCGGCATGCGATATTCCTCTTTAAATGAGTCAGAATCAAGTGAAAGCAGCACCGATATAGAATCGGAATTTGAGTTTGAAGAAGAAACGGACGGAGACACGAGCTATGATGTAACACACACCAGTAGCACCAACGATGAAATGCAAAAAGAAATGGGAAATAAAATTATTCAGGTAGTCTTTTTATCCTATATATATATATATATATATATATATAAATATATGATATATAATTGATAAATCTTGGTAAATATTTTTAAATTTCGAAAAACTGCAAAATCTTATGAACTTGAAATTACAGCGAACCAGCCCCCGTCTCTCGTTAAAAACGAATACATCTTCGGTATCAGTTGAGATAATCAAAGGAGAATTGCAAGACGCTTTTGAAAGTAAATTAAAGAATTTAGGAATCGATCCGGAATGGAGTACAATACCAATAGCTACATTTAATGAAAAAATGGAGAGCATTAAGCATCAGCAAAATATTTTATCTAAAGTAAGTGAACCTCGTATTTGATAGATTTTTTTTTATTATTATGATAAAAACACGAATTTCAACGAATTTCAAGCCATTAAACATTTTAAGCAAAGCGAACTTTATTACCACGTATTTTCAGAAACATCCGAAATATGAACAGATACGTCGAAAATTACTCGAAGAAATCATTAGAAGAATAAACGTGAGTGAAAAATGTCCTAAGAGATTCGAATTAGAAAAAAAATCATTTTTAAATAAAACGATGAAAAATGTCAAGTCAAAGGCATTGAAAGCATTTCATGACTTTAAAGTACAAAAAAGCAATGGTAAGAGAATTGTAATAATAATAAAAAATTGTTTTTTTATTTTTAAATACGAAGTATAAAGTAAATTAATAAGGACTCGATGAAGAAACGGAGAGTAAACGAAGTAAATTTTGAAGAAAAGAAAAGAAAAAAGGGTATAAATCAATATGCATTTTCTAAAAGAGAAATTATTATTAACACTTGTCGTTGATATAAAAATGATCATTATTTAATTTAAAATGTATATTCATTGATTTATATTAATTCAAAATGATTTGATTAATTTATCATAGATCTTTGATTTGAATACATTACGAGTACCATTACAATCATATTATCCTTTCTTATAACAATGATATAATTATTAGATACTTCGACGTCGGTCGTGAGCTCAAAAAATTCAACACCCAGAGAGTCTCAAACAATGCATAAGTTAAGCCTTGAGCTTTTACCAAATAAACCGACTCAACTGGATATCCAAGAAATGAAACGACAAATTAAATCTGAATCGGATAAAAAGCAAAAAAGATACGAACCAGTGACGAGATCAAAAAAATCCAATTTTCATAATAAAACAAAGATGAACGAAACAGTGGTAGAACCAGTCCTGGAACCATCCAAGTACATAAAAAAGCTACATCGTTCTTATCAAAGTATCGAAGAGTTCCTAAAAGATATTAAAGAATCTCCAAAATTAGATATGCCAAATACAAAAGTGGCTTTATCTCCTTCGTCAACTATAAAGTCGATACTCGAGGATTCGAGTCCTGGAGTTAATGAGAGCGAGACAACGAAACCCGATACCACGTGGGCTCCGGCATCACCAAAAAATAATAAAAGCGTTCTTAAGTCAACGAGTGGATCAATGGGAAACATAGTGAAAAAGAAAGTTCTTTTTGATTTAGAAAAAGATAGCACCTCCGAAAAAAAGTGTACTTCAACAAAATCCATCGGCGAAATTATTGAAAAGGAATACAATGAAATTAAAGAATTTAATGATATTGGCTGGGATTTTCCAAGGTCAGACTTAGAATAATTGATTAATCTTCTATATGATTTACAAAAATCAAACGAGCATTGAATAAAATTATATTACAATGTTTCATTTATGTTTTGTGAAACCTTTAGTATCGTGGAAGAGCAAGAGCGAGTAACTCGGAAGAAAAGTTCGAGTACCGAGAATATTCAATTAAAAACTTCGCAAAGTGAAAAAATTGCTGAAATTTCGAGAAAAATTCAAGAGAAGGTCTAAAGCATATACCATTCAAATAAATCAATCGATCGAGACGTCGTCAACGTGATATAACAAAATTTCAACCAATCAATTTTCTTACTTTCAGCTCGAAACTGCACGTCGCAAACCACTTGGATCGATAGAGGCTATGTTTTCATCTAAGACACTATCAGCTGATAATGATATAATTGAAATGACCCACAGTAAACAGAGTTCAATGGACATGATGAATTCCATATTGGATTATTCAACTAGTCAAGTTGATATCAAAGCTCAAAGTAATGCTAGTCAAGTGCCTCCTCGACCTGCACCTCGCAGGCAATTATTCGAAACCAAAGATATTGATTTGAACACAAATATAAATGATTTATTACCAATTGATTGATACAAGGTTTCCTATGAAAGACAATTTAGTTTAATTATACCATATGTTATTTTATGTTAAATATACATACGTTCATTGTAAAAAAAAAAAAAAAAAAAAAAAAAAAAAAAAAAAAAAAAAAATGAAAGGAAAGACCAAATATTTCAATGAAAACTACAAGGATTTTTCATTTTTTTATTTTAATATAATATTTGAGATTTTTTAATTAAAAATATATTCTTATAATAATAGTGCATAATATAAGTTATATAATATATTAATTACAGAGTATAAAAATGGTATAAATAAACATTCAAATGTCTATACGCATGAATACGTATAAATTTATTTATTTATTTATTTTTTTTTTTTTATTTCTGTTATCATTAAATAATGTCCGCTCATAATTTATGTATAATATAACGTTGCCATGTGTTAACCGTCCAAAGCAATTGCGTATATTATAAATATATGTAATGCGTAAATAAATAATTTGTTACATATATATAATTATTATTAAAACATAAGTTTTACATATAATTTAAAATTTAAAATAAAGTTGAATTTTTATTAAAATTAATCTATTGATTTATTTGTGCGTTATATTAAAAAGTATTTAATCATAAACAACGAAGTTAATAATAAATTAGAGTATACGAAAACTTACAATGCATAGATTTGCTAAAAAAAAATTTATGATAACGAAATATCTTCCAAATTATCATTATTATAAACTAATTTTAAACGTTTTAATCCTTGCCTTTATCTTTTAAAATTAAAGTAATGTTTATTTTAATAATGTAAATTAATAATTCGCCAATTTTCAACAAATGTTATAATAGCTTTATCAAATAATTTATTTTTAATTCATTACGCGATATAAAGTAATTGAAGTGAAAAATATTTTATTTTATTTATAAAAATAATCAACGTAATAAGATTTTTATCTATTTGTTATTATTCTTTATATATAATAAAGTAATTTGAATTAATTTTGCATAAAATAAGTATTGACATAATCCTTGCACAGTCCTAAATTAGCTAAATAAGAAATTATTTTAATAAATTTTATCAAATACATATAAACTTAGAGAATTAATAAAAAATATTAAATAGTAATAATTATGTTATTAAACGAGTGATTATGAAGTTTGCGTGTTGCAGGGCAAGATCAATCGATTGTATTATTCAATTCAATGATTGGAGAATTCAAGGTTCGTCGTTCATTTAGATGATATTACTTACGACGAGTTAAGAAATATATATATATATATATATATATATATATTTTTTTTTTTAAATAATGATAGCGAAAACGGGGATATCGTAAAATACTTAAAGACGACCTGAAATTGCAAACTCAAAGACAATATAAGAAAATACGAGATCCATGATAACTAATCAATAATCATAAGCTTATGTATGTGAAGTGATTAGTTAGTTATCAGATTTTCATTTGTCAATGAATGTTTCACTTTAGAAATTCGTTTAGAAATCCTTTAAAACAACCACTCCATTGCCAATAATCTAATATACTAACTTCTACAAATTAGTATAAGTTACTCGATGCTCGGTAATCACCAAAACATATATAATAATTAATTTCCGCTTTAAATGTTGAAAAAAAAATTTACATTTTGCTTACACTTGAATTTTTATATTAAAACACATTATAAAAGTGAAATGAATATTAAATTAATTAAATAACAAAATATCTCCTAAAGTCTTACGGTTAAAGTATTATATTAGAAAATTTGTTTCTTCTTCTATCTATGCTTCATTCACATAATAATTATAAACGTGTAGTTATTCTGCATTTTACATTCAATTCGTATGTATTATTATTATTATTTTATTGTCTTATTCTCATACTGCCAATGTAATATTGGTTTTAAATCTTTTCTTTTCATCTTGTTTTATCATACTTTTAATACATGCATCTACGTATTCTTGCTTTATCACGAAGTTATTATTATTAATGCACGTATGCATTTTTCTAAATAAATAATCATAATTTTCAGTAAACGAATAATGATAGATCAACTTTTCGATTTTCTACGTAATGAGAGATAATATCATCTAATTTTCTTATCCTCTGTTGACATTTTAATTGTAGAGTATATTGTTCGAATGATAGGAAAAATATGCTTATTAATATGTTTAAACAAAACCATATATGATTTGAAGCCATTAAAATTTGAAATAAGTTTAGTATTGTTATTTATTTTATTATTATTATTTTATTTTTTTCTTTTGCTAACTAGAATTAAATATTACGTACCTGTGATGAATAAATAAATGATTACGTATTTTATTGTAATGTAATATATATTTTTAATAACATTACATTAATACGACAATGTTGCACATTATTTGCGAATGTTAATTATATCGAGTATTAAATAATTATAAATATAAACAATAATGGCATTGCTCCATTTAATCGTTATCTTTTTAAAACGAATATTCTCAATTTCTCTTACAATACGATTATAGAGAAAAGCCACTTGTATCTTCGATCCAATATGTACGAATAAAAAAAAAGAGAAGTAAGACGTATGTAATTAAAAAAAAAAAAAAAAAAAAAAAAAAAAAAAAAATCCCAGATGTATCTACAAATATTTAATTTCACATCGAATTTCAAGTTTCTATTACGACAATATGTTTTTGTTGCATAATAGTGAAGTCTTTGCTCTGTTCTAAGATTGTGCGTACAGAAAACAAAATTATTTTATGCATTTAGCAAGCATGTTAGTTTGGAATAAGTGATTGCATAATTTAAAATTAATTTAATTTAAAAATATTTCAGTTTCATTTGTGCATTTAAACGGATTCGCAGATCAAAGATAAACGTTTAAGATGAATTATATTTTTATCAGAAAATTAGTACACGTCAATGAAAATGCATATCAATTATTTATCGAAGTACTTATTAAGTATATATAGATAGATAGATATATATATATATTTATTATTATTATTATCTCATAAACAGCGCTAGATACTCGTGTAATTAATAGAACATCGTACTATTTATGTAAGATACGATCGAGATTGCCGGTGATAACGAGTACGGGAAACGCCATAAAAATACTTCTATTCGTGTTAATTAAAACTTATTCACGTAACCGTCCGTACAATCAGATTTACAATTCACAGATAAAACTAATCGTATCTAAGAAAAACGGCACATTCTCTACCAAATAATCACAATTATTTTTTGTTTCCATTAAATTCTTAAAAAAAAAAAAGGAAAAAAAAACTCTATATTTTCACATTGGTTTTTGTAATTTACTACTATAATTATACTTATTACGCGTTCCACTCGTCACTCCCTATATATAAAGTTATCTTTATCTCGAAGTTTTAAGTTTTAATACTTATAAATGAGAGACACACAGAAATTATACAAGTCTTATTATATTAAAAAATATTACGCAAGTTCAAAGAATTAATGTTTCCCTTAATAGAATCTACTTCTTTTTTTTTCTTTTTTTTCTTTTTTTCTTCTTTTTCTTTTTTTCTTTTTTAATACAATTGTCGTTTATCTAATGCATATGCAAATAGAGAAATTGAATGTAATTCGTCATCTTCGATAATAGAAAGATTAGTATAGAATACGCCACAGATTGCTTTGAAATTATAATTATATGACACTGCGCGAGCGTCCATACAAACTGGATTAATTAATTATTATTAATTATCATTCATAATTTAATTACACTTCTCTTCTCGTAAAAGTGCATTTGGCTGCTTTGATTTGATAATTTTATAAATGTTGCATTGATAACCATAGATCGAATTATTTCATTTTACTAAGGTATTTTAATGAAATGTTAATATATTTATATTATAAACAAAGTATGCCTAAGCTTGTGAATAATTGTATATCGAGTGACTTTAACCGAGCAAGTTAGCTCGTTCAATGCCAACGCATCACCCTATTTTCCTTCTCACCCACTCCCCCTCGCCACCCAACTCACCTGTTACTACTTGTATATCTTCATATCTCTGCTGTGTACTGGCCCAAAGTAAATTCGTCCTCGTGTCATCATTGCGCAATCCGCGAATTCCCAACGCAAATAGAAATTCCGCGGACCCTTAAATGGGGGAAGGAGGATGCCGAACTTCATCCGATCATCCAGGTTCACCAATTCTACTCGTCGGAGCTCCCTGACTCCTCGTGCTGGGGAATTCCGACTCTTGGCCCCGTCGTCTTTATCAATGTCCCAAGTCATCTTCGATTTCTTAAACGTAAGCGTTCCGCACCTTAGATACAAATAGTGTCAGTCGGTGAGTACATCCAAGCTACGATAAGGGGAACACTAGACGGACATCCTGATAAGAAATTGCCGAGATACGAAAGTCACAAATTTATTTATAATACGAAATAAAATTATGATTAAAATTCGTTAATTAATTTTAAAAAGTCATTGTTGTTGTGAATTAATTTACATGATAAATTTATACCGATTTCATGCTTAATAAATACATTCTTACGTATACGCTTTCTTTTCTATTTTGTTGAAAATCGTATTTTTTTCTTATAAATTTGAATCGCGTCTGCAATAAATAACATCGTCATAGGTTTAGTACATTATAAATTACGTCGAGGAGTATATTTTTTGTAAGTTAACAAAAAAAATAAAAAAAAACAAAAAAACAAAAACAACAGCAACGTCCACTTTGTACATTGTTAAACATTCTTTAAATCAATTAAATTAAATAAATTGTTTTTGTTTTCAAGAATATGTGAAACTTTATATTGAAACGAGTGAGAGATTTATTTATGAATAATTAACGTTCTTGTTAGTGTAAGCAATTGTTACTCAAAGTTTTTCACAATAATTAGTGAAAGGTACAAAACTTTCGCACTTTCTGTACGTTGGTTATTCATATCGTTAGATTATAATTATAATATTATTTGATCGATAAATAGAAACATCTGTTGAAATTTATTTGCACAACACTTTTGCGCATAGGGTAAGTAAATTTATTTATATCTGTTATCAATTGTCATTGAATCTTAATTCTTTTCTCATTATTCTATATTCGGAACAATAAAATTATATATATTGTTTTACGCCTTTATATTCCCTTTATGTTCAAAATACTCTTTCTTCTCTCTCTCTCTCTCTCTCTCTCTCTCTCTCTCTCTCTCTCTCTCTCTCTCTCTCTTTTACTCATTATTCGCTTATTGCATTCAGAAATGCGCTAATAATATACCAATGAATAACGATGCTTCCGAAGTGTTTAATTATTTTTATATTCAAAGTTACGCGTGTAAATTTTCTTCTTACGAAAAAACTATTGAAGCAACTATTGTTAAATCATTCTATTATTTACTAATAAAAACGTCATATTTAATAAATTTACAAATTATAAAAAAGACATACGCGTGATTTTAAATATTTGTACGATGGTTAATGTTAATGATTAATTAAATTTGAAATTACATATTTATAAACAAATTAGATATTCACAGGAATATTTATAAAAATGTATAATACAATTTAATATACATTGATAATATTATCTTTAAATTACAATTTTCATCGTAATGACAATAATTCTTATTCATAAAAATGTATTATAAAATTATTTATATGAATGCATATGTGTATGTATATATATATATATATATATATATATATATATATATAAGCATGTAGTCTATTAGATTGAATATTAATTAGAATTGTTAATTTGAATTTGGTTCAAAATAATTTGACAACACTGCAAATATGGCGATTAAATGCTTGGAGTACGAGTGTATTTTGTAAGCATTTTTATCCTTCTTTATTAATTGTATATCTTATGCTGAAACATTGTTGAGTAATTTATTGGATAATTTATATTAGCCCCCCTCCCCCGCCGCCGCGCCCCTTCCCACATTAAATAGTCACAGAAGAATTTATTATGTAGTAGTAAATCGATAAATATTACTTTAAATCAAGTCTGGTAGGTTATAAATGTCAATACAGCTTATGCTATTCCTTCTACAAGAAAAGTAGATTTCACTAATTTAACTAATTTTTTATTTATCCTAATTTATTTCCTTTTAAATTCTACTAAAATTTATCAGTGTAATTAAAATATTTATTAATATTTTTCAGGTAATCCAGAAAATTAAAATAATTATTAGATGAATGTTGAAATGTCATTTCTGTATCAACTGTATCCGTATAAAATGATTTGTTTTGTTTGCAATTCCAACGTTGATCAGAATAGCTATACTAACATGTTTTTCATATCTCTTCCACACATTCAAAACCTTATGGTAAATTTTGTATTAAAAGTACTTAAATTATCGCTTTCCGACCTAAGCAGCAATTATATCTGTGTAAGATGTTACAATTTATTTGGAATTCTTGAACAAGTGCAGTGGACAGCCGCAAACATACAATCAGAAATTTTAAAAATTTTTGAAAACCGCAGCAATCAAAAATCGAAATTAATCAAGGTTTTTGTTAAATTTTATTTACAGATCGTTTGTCAATGTTATATAAGAATTATGTAATTTTTGCTGCTTTTTAGCTTACGCCAAGTGTCTCAGAAATGGAGAAGGTCGACGAAAAACATTATACAAATGAAATAGTCTGGAATCATCTATCGGACAAAGATTTGATCTCGTTAAGCAATGTTACAAATAAAATTATACAAAATTATGTGATATCTAACGAAGTGGATATTCAGTTTAATAAAACATCGTATGGGATGTCGAACGACGTAGAAATTCAGAATAGTAATAAACCGTCTGTGATAAGTAACGAAGAAGAGTCCAAAATAACAAACTGCGTTGCCATTCAACAATGCTTAGAAAATGACAAGGTATCTGATGTGTCGTGTAATATGGAGTCTTTAAATTCAAAAGATCCAACCACTAATATACTTTCCGACACCATCGTAACTGCCGACGTTGACAAAAAATCTAACTCTGAATGGCAGAATACGAAGGATATTTCAGATTTACAAAATGATGCCAATGACAATAAAAGTAAGATAATCTAGCCTTAATAATTGGTAATATAATATGTTCACAATTGAATAAAATATATTATTTATCTTTATTATGTAAATTGTGGATTCCTTTAATTAAAGGCAAGTAAGAAATATATCTTCCAAATGATTTTCCACTAACGTTTTAGCGCATTTCTTTGCAACTGAAAAACATTTCTAAAACACTTTCTTGTAAATTATACTGTAAATTGAACGTCATTATAAATTGAAATTTACTTTTTTATTACTTTATTATAATTTAGCATATAATACAATTTGTATTTTAGATTTAAATTCTGCAGAAAATTCGGAGAACCCAAGAATAAATTCCAGTCATAGAATCCAGTCATCGTGGAAGTCGGGTAGAATCTCTAAGTACAGCCAGAAACTTTTAAAGCACAGCTGCCCAACTTGTAACAAAAAGTGGCGAACATCCACAGAGCTCAAAATCCATATGAAGTCTCACTCTAACTTGCGACCTTACATGTGTGAAAAGTGTGGACAAGCTTACAAGCACAAACACGCATTAGAGATTCATGTGGGCATGCATAATGGTGTGAGTCCTTTTCGCTGCAGTCATTGCAATAAATGTTTTACGCAGAAAGGTGCGTTACATAGACACTTGCCAATGCACACCGGTGAAATGCCTTATCAGTGTGAGTTGTGCGGCAAGAGATTTGTGCACCACACAAGTTACAACATGCACGCACTATCGCACACAGGGAAAAAATCTTACAGTTGTCACGTACGTATATTTATTTCTTTATACACTAACTAATTTATATAATAGAAGTTTCGTAGAGGTAAATACATTTTACTCTCATGATTATGTGATACTTACGTTATTCTCGATAAGTCGTAATTCAATATACTTAATGTGCTGTAAAATTAATTAATATTGAAATCAAAGAAAATACTGTTACATTGTATAATACTTATACAGTGAGAACCCCAAGTAAGATTAACAGTATATATTATGAGATTTTAATGTCTAATTCTTTTTATCAACCTTTACAAAGTTAAAATTTTCAAAGCCATGGCATAATTTAGTCAGTATTAATGTCAAAATGTTATCTACATATTTTCGCAATTTTTTAATAAATTGTTCTACATTTAAGCGAGTTCTCAATGGTTTTAATTGCTTACGATATTAATAAAAACAAAAACAAAAAAAAACAAAAAAAAAACAAAAAAACAGACTCTTTATGTATCGATGTAGATTTACAAAATTTATTACGTTGTTAATTTTTAATATAATTAAAAATTTATTACGTTGAAGAAATTTAAATTTGTTTTTATGCTTTATAACAATATAATGAGAAATGTTGCTTTATTATGTATTAATGACCCGAAAAAGAAACAAATTTATATTTAATCGAAATTAGTTTTCTTTCAATTACAGCATTAATTAACAGTCGTTGGACAAAATTTAATTGGCTTGACTTTAATCGACTGAATATTTTAATAATGTTTTAAAGTTATTCATGCTATCGATTGACACAAAGCGAATACAAATTAATCTTTCTTATTACAAAAATTATATTACTCCTATTGTTTATTTAATATTATTAATTAATTATACTATATAATTATAATTATAATTATAATATAATACGTTTCGTTAAAATCCACGAATTTCAGTCGATCATTGTCTTTCGCATTCCAGCGTTCTATCGTCTATCTTATTATATTATTAGCATAAAATGTTCTTATATCATAAGTATTAATTAATCTGTGCTAATAATAATATTGAGATTGTTCATTTTGTGAATATCCAAATGAAGCTTAACTTACTAATTGCTTAGTTGATAATTAAAAATCCCTATATTCCCAATATCTTCAACGGGGCATAATACTTGTTTGTTTTCTCATTTGCCCTTCGGCTTTTGGCGAAAGCAGGTGTGCGATCTTTCATTACTGTCCACCTCGCATCTGAAGCGACATATGCGTGTTCACTCGGGCGAGAAACCATACACTTGCAGCGTTTGTGGCAAAAGCTTCGCCGAGCGCTACAATCTATTGGCCCACCAGAAGATCCACGATCCCCTGCAAACGACCGTTAAGGAGATCAAAAGGAATCATTACAAGTGAGTACTTGAACGCGAGGAGATGTCATTGTTATTGCCAACGCAACCTATTCCAATTCAATACGAGCAATTATGAAATGTTTCGCGTGGGGTGTTGGTGATGTCTATAAAAAGTTATAATTACAATTAAAATTGTGATAAACGATCATTTCATTTTGTAAAATGTAAAAGCTGAAAAAGAAATCTGGCACTTTAACACGGGGGAAATTAAGGTTTTGAGGCTCCTTTCTTTTTCGGTTATTTTTTTTTGCTTTTTTTTGTTTTTTTTTTTTAAATTTCCGTTACTTCGTCTGGTAGTACCTGGGATTTTTATATTGATTGCGATGAATTGCAGTCTACAGTAGATTATGTTTGCAAAATTAAGTGTTATTATTTCCATTGCACGTTTAAACGACCAAGTCCAAAACCAACATATGAATTTGAAATTTACTCATTTATTTCTGATTTCTCATAATTTATGTATAATCTCTAATGAGATAAATATCATGTGCATGTACAACAATTTTATATTATGCTATAATAATTATTCTTTAGTAATTGATATTTTAAATTAAATGATTAAAATATTGTAAATGAATCTAAATTGCCTTTCTAGACGCACAGTTAATTTTACAATCATTATTGCTCAATATTTTTTCGTAAAACATATTTATACTTATAGTTTATTATAGGAGCTTGGATCGATCGAAGGATTATAAAAAAAAAAAAAAAAAAAAAAAAAAAAAATTATTCAATAACTACTTACAGGTAACTTATAATTTTAAAAAGCAATAATTTTATAATTACTATCTAATTTAAATATTAATATTTATTGTTTAAATATTTATTATCTACGGATATAGAAATGTGGATGGTATGGAGGGGGAGGGGGTTATAATTATTCTTTACGGAATAATTAAATAATAAATTTTATACGGAGTACGTGAATTAAATTACGTAAATCCAAAATTATTCTTACATTCGCTCGTTTGAAAATATTTTAACATAAAAATATCCATATACTAATAACCGTAAGACAGACGTTAGGTATTATTATGTGGCGATAAAACATTTTATTATCCCCTAAAAAAAAAAGCTTGTAAAAGCTTGTAAAAGCTTGTAAAAACACGAAAATAACAAATAAATGGTTAAAGGAATTTTTTAATAATAGGATTATACATTTGTTTGATTTCCGTTATTCGCACATGAGATATTGACCACTTTGCACAAAAAGCTACGACATAGGAGGTCATTTTCATTAGAGATTTGAAATATGTCGACCCATTTAGAATAATTGAGAACAATGTATTCTCAACGAGCAAGAAACAAAAACAAAAACAAAACAAAAAATTAAACAATACAAACAAACAAAAATACAGTACTCGACGATTCATTTCAATAATAATAATAAGTTGTTAGTACCGAGTAGTAGACGAATACTTGGGTATTTTTATTTAAAAATAGGAAAATATCTTATTGTCATTATAGATAAATAAAAAAGAAAATAATCTTATTAAATTTTTATTTATTTTTTATCGTTGAAATTGATTATAAAAACGATCTACAATTTTATTTTCAATGATAAAATTATTTTATCACTTTTCTCTATAAACACAATAAAAATAATCTTTTTTCTCGGTAAATTACTTAAATTTCTAATTAATCTGCTAATATTCTATCGAGTGATTGTTTCAAGCGGCAGAATATCTGCCCATTTTTACACTCCATACTCCTATCCATGCCAACGTACATGCATTGTACCTCTCAATGTCGTAGGATAGTAGTTGTAAGAACAAAAAAAAAAAAAAAAAAAAAAAAAAAAAAAAAAAAAAAAAAAAAAAAAAAAACCCCGAAGAAATAGATTTTGAATGACAATTGATAAGAATTCGTATGCGTGTTGTAGATTAATTTGAATCTTCAAATATTCCAGGAGATGGTGTATACAAACGTTAGAATGTTATTAAAAAAATTAAAACAATGTAATTTACTTTAAAAACATTTCAATGCAATATACATATATATATATATATAATTGGAAATTGTAATAGGATAAAATTTAAAAAGTAATTTTATTTTTATGCGCATAAAAGCGGGGATAATAGGAATCGAATAAATTGAATTCGATTGCCTAAGGCAGAACGTGAGTGTAGTAGCAATCGATTTATATACGTTTTGCCATCTAAAATTCTTATATTATGCTCTCGGCGATGCTCTCGATGCGATAAAATTTGACATTAAAAGAAGATTAAAAGATACATCAAAGATTTACATTAAGCTGTAATGAGAATTTATATATACGTTTGCGTCTTCATCCCATTACTACGTATTTTGGTGGTATGAGACATTAAAATATCCCAAGTAAATAAATATTTCAGAGAAACGAGTGTTTTTATTCTAATGCGCTGGTTAAAAACAGGGGGTAGGGGTAGGGGTAGGGGAGGGGAGGGGAGGGGAGGGGGGGGGCAGGGGGGCAGAGAAAGAAAAAAAAATCGATAGATAATGTTATCCAATTGGCTGGTACTCGATTTATATCTCTAGAGCCACTTGGAGACAGCTAAGCACGCCTCGTGAAAAAAAAAAATTTACAATTTACTCTCTTAAATCTATCGTTAGATGCAGTCAGTGCGACGTCACATTCTCGAAGAAGCAAAAGTTCACGAAGCACGTAAGCCAGCACTCCGCTGAGCAAAGTCCAGGAGGTCGGAAAGACGCCCCCGATGTCGATCCGTACGAGGGCCAGAGTCACGTAATGGAGGTACTTCGGGGCTAATGAGATCGACGGTGACGCTCCAGTCCCGTATCAACGAGGTATGGGAGAGTTTGCGAAAAGTGCTGACTGAAAAGTGATTGGCAATCGCTGATTGATAATAGCGCTTCCCCAATCGCGATAAGCAGTCTCGGCTTATCGGCACTAGACACGGCACTAGACACGGCACTAGACACGGCACTAGACACGGCACTAGACACGGCACTAGACACGGCACTAAGACACGGCACTGGCACTAGACACGGCACTAGACACGGCACTTTTAAGCGCCCAACTTCTCTTTAGGCTAATGCTCGTAAGGCGAATAGTACTCTATATATCATTTGTATTAACATCATTAATCGCGAGATTGCCATTTCGTGAGGCAGTATCAATTGGTATTGGCATTTGTCCTAGCTTTATCGAGTGCATATTTTAATAAACGGCTACGTTCGTTCGTCAAGGTGCGTCGCAGCTTCGCTACGTCTTACGCAATAAGTACTTATTTATTGAAGAGATCGTGAGCAGTTGTCAGTCATGTAAATGTGATGAAAATTGATACTCCATATCGGTTATGCATTGGTAATGTTAATACGCGAGTCGATAAGATAGAAATCCTTAGTGATGATTTAATATTTAAAAAAATGTAAAATGTTATATTAATGCGTCGGTTATCTTAGAAATTGAAACATTATACTCGATTAATTTTAAATGCCGTGTAATCGTTTTATTTAGTCAAAAATTGCCTATAATTTTATAGATAATTAATAGAAATAAATAAATATCTAGTGGCAGGTAAACGAAGAGGTAAAGGATAAATTAGAAAAGCCTTATTCGAATGAAGAGAATATATTTACAAAATAGATTTTTCATAATTTATGATAATTCTTAGTGCTCTAGCATTATATACATTTGACACATAGTGCATTAATAGTAAATTTATACTTCATTTAAAGAACAAATTTAAACTTTTATTTTTTGACGTTTCCCGAGTAGTATTTCATGACTGCTGCACACACAGCAGCTCTTAACACATATTTATCTAATCGTATTTAAAGTAGTATTTTCTAAAACAATACCTGTATGCTTTCTTAAATATAAATAATTTTTAAGTTTAAATGGCTCGTGAAATTTGACTAAGAAAATAGTTTTATAACATATATATATATATATATATATATATATACCGTTCACTCCCATAGCGACGAATCCGATAAAATCATGGCTCTCCTTATACGTATTATAGTATGAAGGGGAATCATGAATTAGATTTTTATAATCTTATCGCCATTTTCATGCATCTATTCGATTCAATATTTTTAAATCTCGTCAAATAACGATATTTTTAAATTAATTATTTCGTCGTTTTTTTTTTGTTGTTTTTTTTTTGTTTTATGTACAATGTATCGAGATGGATATATCGAAGAGTGCGAAAGTCTTTCAACTGAAAATGTAATTAAAAAAACGAAAAAGAAAAAGAAAGAGAAGTATAATGGATAATAGAAAAAAAGTTTTTTACCTTATAACATTTGAATCTACGGTATTTTTATATCTCCTTCTTAAATTATAATATTTCTAACGAATAAATCCATGTAAAAAAATAATGTAGTTAAAATTATTGTAATTTTATTTGGAAAGCATTTTAATGCAATGTTTAAAATTTAAACAAGAAATAAGCAATTTTCTTTTGCAATATTTTAATATAAAGCCATAATTCTACCATAATACTAGATAATTTCTTGCAAAAATAAAATAACTTGCTTATCACGCATACACACGGCGTTTACGTATGTGCACGTGCACACGCGCACGCACACGCGCACGCACACAAATATACTTTAGCACAAAGGCGTATAAAAGCACTCATTGGTTTAAAAATTATATAATTGGCACAATTCTACAGTGATTTTTTAAAATGACTGATTCATTAGTCTCTCGGTACAATTATAATCGAGTGAGTGAAAATTGACTTGCAGCTTGCATATAAGTTACATGAAATTCCTCTAATTGATACACAGATCAAATGCAGTTACAAATAAAGTAATGTTGCCGGCTGCTTAATTGATTTTATAATGATGAGAATGATTCATCATGCTGATGCCATTTTCTCAAGGGCAGCTTTATCAAATAGGTACAAGTGGAAATTTTCTTTCTCAGTGTAATCAATGGCCCCTTTTCGTTTATAAAAACTTTTAGCACGATTCCAATCAGTAACTATAAATTCCATTTTATCGACATTTTGTTCAACTGCTTTCTGCAAAAATCATTTTTATTTATTTTAATGTCTTCACTAAGCTGCTTATATAATTGAGTAAATACTTTGAATGTAGAATATTCTAAGCATATGTAATAATAAGCTGAAAATTACACTTCTGTTAAATTTTTTTTTTTTTTTTTTTTTTGGCTTACTATTGAGATTAAATATAAAATACTTAAAATTGGATAATCATTAGCTTCTCCATGAAGTGCTCGCTGAATTTACTATTAAAAATATCAGATCACTTTATATTTATTGTTAAAGAAATTGCGGAAGAAATTGTAAATTGTAAAAGAAAGTGGTGAAAAAATTTATGAAAACTTTATAATCCTTATTTTTCAAACTACGCTTAATGCAAATAACAAGCTTAAAATTCAACAGACTCAAATTATAAATAAACGCATGTAACGGATGATCAAATATTTGTATGTAACGATTATTAGTTCCAATATGTATGTATGCATTGTTGTTAAAACTTCGCACTGAGAATGAAATTATAACTCAAAACAACAATGACAGATCTTTACTACAAACATTTCATACTAACGTCGATTGCTCAAGTTTATCGATAACTTACTTTGGCAATAGCATGCATGAGTTTATCACCTACACGATGATTGCGGAATTTCTCTTGTACATAAAGATCCTGTAGGCACATATTTCTTCCTAGTCGTACAGTATAAGTATAATAATAATGAGCATAACCAATTACAGTATTATCGATTACTGCAACATAGAAACCCATATTCGGACATTCCAGGTCGAATGTGTCTCTTTCCAAAACTGTAATAAGAAATCATTTCTGCAGTAACGATAGAGGCTCGACACTGCTTTATTTGCCACACGAATCAACACGGGCAATATGCTTTAAAAAAAAAAAAAAAAAAAAAAAAGACATTCATTTTTTAATTTTTTAATATGCAATATCTACACTGAATGCAATGAAATGGAAAAGAAAGAAAAAAGAAAAAAAGAAAAAAGAAAAAAAAAAAAAAAGACAAATCATCGTCCTCTCCATTATCTTATCAATAGATATTTAAAATCGCGCTGTGTCATTTATTTGCCTTTGTGACAATTGTAAAAATAATACATTACCTTTGGCATCCACTTGTGGGCTGTTAAAGTGCTTGTGAAAATTTGCTATTTCCTAAATAAAAAAAAAAAAACAGACTTGCCCCCATTAGTCTACCATGCCCTTACAATGTAACGACGTAGGACTGTTTGCCTCTCACCTTAGATAGATTAATAATGCTTTGACAATCTTCTCGTCTGGCCTCGCGAATAATCACAGCGGACTCGTCCATCTTCGATCCGCACTCTAAACCGCGCCGGACTTGCCCCGAGGAAAAGCTACAATGTACTGCTGAGTCGCGACCGACAACCGACACTGAGCAGTCCACAATGTGCCTATGTAAACACGATAGGGGATCACTTGCCTTATCCACGTGTGTGTTCATTATTACGTAACGCAATATGGAGATTCGCAACGCGGGGACTTGTGTTTTTGAATTATGTAAGATAAAAGATGTTTGGAATGAGCGACAGACTTTTCTCTTGTTGTTTTGTTTTTTTGTTTTGTTTTGTGTATCAGAGTGCCGTGTCATTTTTTTTTTTGTTCGAGAGACACTTGATACGTACAAGCGAATCTGGCGAAGAGGACGGTAATTGGCTTATTGTGATTATCTGAGAATACCGAGAACTTTTTTTAAAGCGGCGCCAAGTATGTAAACATAACCCTTGGGCAAACACTTTTGAAGAGCTTCCAGACAACTTTCGACATATATATCGTTTATAGGTAGAGGTATTATTTTTTTTTTTTTTTTTTTTTTTTTTTTGTTGTTGTTGTTTTTATATAAAAGAAAATTTTGTTTTTATAATAAATAATACTTTAATTCTCGAGTTTCTTAAATAATAAATAATTAAGATAAGCTAATAGTAACTGATTAAAATTATCATAATGACGACTTCTTTGGGAGTTCGAGCAGTCTGTATAAATGCCATTCTTCATTTTCAGTTAGATCGATAGCACCCTTTGATGTATAAAATCGTCCGGCTTTCTTTGGATCCAAGAGCCAAAAATCAATTCTCGAACACTTTTCATCGTGAGCTTTCTGCAGTGAATCGCATATTCTTCAATATTCTGGGACCATTGGGTGTTTGAGTAATAAGAAATGAAATGTCGTTCGTACCTTCGCTACTGCAGATAATAGATCGTTTGTCATGTTTAGTTTATGTTCGTTCAAAGTTACATAAAACTCTTGAAGATACATTGACTTTCCTTCCCATGTCGAATACGTGTAGCAATAAAGCGCATAACCAACCACTCTGTTATTAACAGCTACGACTATATATCCAAAATAGGGGCATTTTTTATCAAAGTCATTGTTTTCTGCAAACCATTGTGATATACAATATTAAATTTAGTATTAATTAATTTCAATTATCAGGGAAATTATTATTAAGCCGTTTGAGTATTAATTTGATTTAAATATCTAATATGACAGTATTCGTTAAAATTAAAATATTTAATTTATAAATTGGTCAGAGTGTTGTATGATTAATATTGCTTATAAATGACAATTACCTTCGATCGCTATGGATATTTCATTCGTTTTGGACTCGTTTCTGACTCTCCGGGACTCGAATGCTTCCTTAAAAGTAATAAATTTCTTAATAATGACGACTTAATTGAATATATGCTTAATTATAGAAATGATACCTCCGCTAATCTCTTAATCGAATCGAACTCCTCTAATCTTGCGTCGTGCACTTGGTACACATCGCTTACACAGTCTGAAATTAATAATCGTATATTTGCATGTATTAATAAATATGCACCTAATGTAGGCGAGAATAATGATTAATTTGTAATTATTCACTCGATGCTATGCTTTGTAGAGTATGACAATTCAAACGATACATGTGCCATCCTTCCATTTCGGTTAAATCAATGGATCCTTTAGCTTTATAAAAGTTTTGCGCCGGATTCCAGCTTAAAACTGAAAAGTCCAAGTACTGACAATTTTCATCGAATGTTCTCTGCAAAATGCATTGAAAATATTAAAACCTGACATCAATACATGGCTTTATGAAAATATAATTAAAATAATGTTGAACCTTGGCAATAGCATGAAAAAGCCGACTGCCTACGTATTTCTGACGATAATCTGGAGTAACATAGAGATCTTCCAAATGCACAATTTTCTTATTCAATGTTGAATAAATATAGAAGTACAATGCATAGCCAATTATTTTATTATCGCAAACTGCCACGTAACATTTAAAAAGTGGATTTTCACCATCGAAGCCATCTTTTTCTAAAACTAAAGAGAAAATTAGAATATCGTATAGGGTATTTTTAAGGCTTTAAAAATAGTTGAGATCATTTACCATCGTAATCTATCTTTGGACCATCTGGCATCTCCTCAAATTCAGCCAATTCCTATTAAATTAAAATCCTATTAAATGACTATTAATACCTTGGAATATAAATATATAAATATGGAATATAAATATAAAAATATAGGATGAATCAATTAATCTTTAATAAAAATTTTATATAAAAACATACCAAATTAACAGGATCCTAATAATTATTTCTAATTTAATGAGGCCTGTATTATTCAAATTTTTAATTTTTAATTTTTAATTTTTAATTTTTAATTTTTAATTTAAACCTACATTATAATACCTAGATTATAAATATTTCACAATAATATAATAATAAAAGATTTTACTTTGTTTTATTATTTCATAGATCATCAAATGATTTCGTCAAATTATTTATCATTAATGGAACGATAATAGGCCTAATTAAAAGTAAATTAAATGCCTTATAATACGTCAGATACTGGTGTTGCAGGGAATGCAATTGTATATTAATAAAGCTTATGCTGACTTATTTTAGGAAAGACGGTTGTCTTCTGCAAATTATGCATTGAATAAAGTATCACAAATAATAATAATATTACGAATTAACGTGCTTCTATAAATAATTCTCGGAAGCTAAAAATAAATCGTTCTATGTACCTGGATAAGATTCCAAATCTCTATGCTGTCCTCCCGCACAGCGGGTCGAATATCTATCGACTTTTCCATTATTTTCAGGCTCAATCTGCAATAAACAGTATGTAGATAAGATGCGAGATTACAACGATCGAGAAGGAATATCCGATCGGCGAATCGATTATACGAGGGTAAGTAATGATACTTACGGGCAAAATCGCAACATCTGCGCGGTGATGTATCGCGGCGGAGCGACGGAGTAGGTTAGAACAAGGAAATCGAGTTTCTGTTTTATTGGCATTGAAAGAAGCCTCCCGTGGAGCGCACATGCTCATCGCTCTTAGAGTCAAGATAAAAAAAGAGGAGACGCTAGCAAAGACCTTGATTATTATAACATACGAATTATAATTGCTATCGCATGTCAATGGCCCCCCAATGTACACATATTCAAATAACGTCAAACTTTATCTACGTTCAGCGGCGATTCGATGTACCTCCCTCCTTCCTTCTCTCCCTCTCTGCCGCTCGCCATCTCGCCATCTCGCCATCTCGCCATCTCGCCATCTCGCCATCTCTCCCTCTCTCCCTCTCCCACACCGAGCTTTCTCCCGAGTTCGCGGGAATCGTTCAAACCCTTGATTTTCATTCACGGTATAGCGGCATTTTCCCCATTTATTTATCGTGATCGAAGCGATGGTATGGGTGACTTGCATCAGGTGCACTCAAACACTCGCATATTCATTGAAAGTATAAATTTCATTGCCGCTCCTTTATCCAAACACATCCTTATTCATAATTGGATATTTAAAAGAGCGATTATACGATCGTTCCTCGTACTCTTAGCCATTCTAATAAGGCAAATCAAGTTGCTAAGTTCTTTATCGTTGAAAACCTCAAAGTACTTTGTTAAGAGGCTTTGCAAGCGCTATTTTCCAACTGTACGTATTTTTCTTCTCCATCCTCCATATTTTAAGAGGCTAACATAAATCAGCATCTAACGACGATCCTCGTGCTATTATAAAATTAATTATTATTATTAACAAGTAATATCGACGCGTGTAATTGTATAATGGGTAAGTAATTTGATATACGATGAGTTTTTTTCTCTCTCTTTTTTTTTTTAAAATTAAGTATTGGGTAATATGCTTCTTAAAAAGAAACACGTTTTATCCTGTCTGTCAAAGTAAAAATTATTGACTAAAAAGGGATAAATTTTTATTTGAAGATTGCAATTGATGGATGGTAGATACAAATATATTTTATTAAAATTTAATAATAAGAAAATAAGAATTCTAGTTTTAATTAGCGAGAAGTTTTAAGAATGATGTATTATGGACATATTTTAAAATTTTCCAAAACTTTAATTTTACTACGTTCGAATGATAATACGTTTTACTAAAAAAATACTTCAAATATAATCGCATATTTTTTAATTTGATTTAAAAATATTAATTTTGTCGATTATACAATAATCAGCAATTAATTAGAAGAAAATTACAAAATCTTGGGGAAAGTTTGCTAGGATAGTGTAATTATTTTTAAATAATAAATTGTACTGTTAAATAAAATTTTTAATTTTTATTGACGGGGCAGATGAAGCATTTTGAGTTGTTTAAAGTTACTTTGAAATATTTTAATATTAAAATTATTTTTTTTTTTTTTTTTTTTTTGTACAGGTGTTTTCAACATACCTTGGTAAGTATAGTAAATACAGAATACAATGTACATAGTTTATTTGGGAATGATAAATTTTAAATTGGAAAAGTAATTTAAAATTTATGCAATATGAATAGCAGCAACAGCAGTTATATTAAATGTTTTAAAATATCAATAATAAGTCGAACGTGTATGTAAAGTATAAATTATAAAGTATCTTATGAAAATAAAGTGGCCACATTGTCTATATTTTTAATATGTAAATGCATTTAATTATAATATAAAATATTAAATGCTATGTAACATGTAATTTCATAAATCGTATTTGTCGTACATTAAGACTAATTTATTAGTCATTCTCTATTAATTTCAATAATTCGAGAGGAAATACTTGACCAGGATTTTCATAAATATATTCTCACTCTACGTATGAAGTGCAATTTTAATTGCCAGTAATGATGAGAATATCAAGATTCTGTATTAATTATATAAATATCCAGAGATTAATCTTGCGTGCTTTAACGTTAATGCAAATTCGAAACAAAATACAAAAAAAAAAAAAAAAAAAAAAAAAAAAAAAAAAAAATATAAAAAAATGATATACATCCTGACTGCGATTTTAATCTTTAAAAGTATGTTTATTATTATTAGTGAGAAAAAAAAATTGAATAATTTCTAGTTAGAGTAAATGATTACTACAAACGATATTAAACAATACTAAACAAATTAATTTGTAAAATATATAATGAGTAATAATAATAATGATGACGATGATGATAATCTTGATAAATGATAAATTATATCGAATAGTCGGAATTGCGGAACAAAGATATATCGCGAAAAACATTATTGTACTTTGGTTATTCAAGCTTTTATAATAATTCTTCAAACACTACTATATTTCTCTTATCCTAACATATCATTGAAAGAGCAAGTTCAAACATTTTAATAGTGACAGAATTTTAAAGCACACAAAATTAATATATTTTCGTAAAAGTTTCACTTTCAACTTAGCAGCGAGGATTAATTTTTTTTTTTTATAAATATGTATTAACTTAGATAATGTCGTGTACAAATCATTTTACGCATCTTAATATATGAAAAAAAGAAATAGAAGAACAAAACTTCTAATAATTTTTCATCGTCTTTAATTTATTCGCAACGATCAATAAAAATCTTTATCGATTTTTTTTTTTTTTTTTTTTTTTTTTTTTTTTTTTTTTTTTTTTTTTTTTTTTTTTGAAATACTCTTGCGTATAAGCGTACAAGAATAAAAATAAATGATAATTATTTTCAGTCTGTCAAACAAAGATACCATATGATGAATTATCAATGTGAATTTATTTAAATTTAAATATATGATACCAAGTACTAAAGCAATTACAAAAGAGCAAAAGAATTGCCCGATAAATTGTGGATTAACGAGTCTTTACTCCCAAATTACGCGACTATTTCTTTTTTTATTTTTCATTTTTGTTTATATTTATACGAATGTATTCGGCCTGCGAATTGTAAATATAATTATCAACATTTATGAATCGTGTCTTACTTACATTAATAAAGTAAAAAATAGCGTCAATTATTTTGACACGTAGAAAGAACGTAAGAAACGAAGATGAAACGTTATTATCTCAACAACGTTTAATATTCGATTCATAAAGCCTCCATATATAGTCTCTAACCACACAAGGCAATCATGATTTTATTTTCATTTTTTTCTTGAAACTTTGTTAATTCATTGTTTAAGCTTATAAATATCATTCGGTTTATAAAACGTTTTGCATTAATTTACAAACATAAAATAAAACATTACACCATTAAAGAAGTTAAATAAGTGTAATCGAATATTGTAAATTGTTCTTTATTCGTTTCAACAATACGTGTTCTCACATGTAGATTATACATATATATATATATATATATATATATATATTTAAAATATTTATTGTATATTTTTGTTTGTATTATCCTTGTGCTATCGCTTTTTAAAATATACTTTGATGATATAATTTTTTTTAACACTTATCTAAATTAATTATAAATTTAAAACAAAAGAAAGAAAAAAGCGCGATGATATCGACGGTATATTAATACATTTTTTATCAGAATTAAGCAAAAGTAGCAAATAAGAAAAAACCAGCTTAAATGAACGAAAATTTTGTTTAATAAGGAAAATCCAAGGAAATTAAAAACAAATAATAGTTAATAATAAATTATGTTACGTATATAAAGATCACGTATGAATGTATCGCATTAAACGATATGCGCGCGCGCGTGCATTAGTATGTATGTGCGAAGCGTTTGATGAGTCTGGGATCTGACGGCATTTCCTACTATTGAAAAATGAAAGAGAAATAGGGAGAGATGGGGAGATGGAATATCGATTACCACTTTATTATAACTTGAACTTGAAGCATATCTTTGAACTTCCAAGATCAAGTGCATCTATACCTTATCGTTGACATCAGTTCGAGCAGTTGATTAGAGCAGCGACTTTTCATCTTTTAATCAACAATAATTGCAACTGTTTCGAACATTCGGCCATCTCTTTGTCAATTGCCTATCTCACAAAAATTTATTACACATTTGCAATCGAATTATCGTCGCCCACCACGAGTGCACGCGCATACACACACACACACACACACACTTCTCTTTATGTATTCAATATTACTGATTATATATGTTGCCATTATAATTTGAATTATATATATATATATTTTTTTGTGTGTGCGTGCGTGCGTGCGTGCGTGCGTGTGCGCGTGTGCGTGTGTGTGCGTGTATATTTATCTATGAAAGATAACTCTACAATTATTATCAAAGAATTTTATTTTTTCAAATTTTGATAACTTAAGTCTTAAAAGTATAAATTTTTGCTTGATGCATACATTTTGTAATGTGTATTTTTTATAATTAAAAATGCTCGCAAATATAATGAACTAATAATTACTCTCACGGTATACATTAATAATGCTACTGGCACATTTATTAATAATTTTGTACAATAATTTAAGATTATAATATTTCATTCTCTTTTTTGTATGAAACTTCTTGATTATCAAATAATACGACAATTAAATAAGTAACGACGATCGGTTGCAATTCAGACGTTACGAAACAATCAATTCTTTACATATTAAAGTTGGTGAAATTATCGAAGCTTGTACGACTTATTTAAAAGTTCGATTGGTAATAAAAATTTCGTATTGATTAAAAGTATATACTTTTTTTCATTATAAATTCACTCTTGTGAAATGTTAAAAATAGTGTATTCGATGAATGTAGCAATGCAAATAAGAAGCCGAAGATAAATATATTCAAATATAAAATACATTACCTGCATGTATTACAATCACATATATTTATGAATTATATAAATTTAAGTATATTATATTATAATTTTATTCTAATTGATAAACATTCGTTAGTTCAATATTTTCTTTAAACGAAAAAAAAAAAAAAAAAAATAAATAAATAAAAAAAATAAAAAAAAAAATATATATATCGTTATTGTTTTATTTGAATGATATTTCATCTTTTTCATTTATATATTTAAGAATATTTATTAAACATAAAATTATTATAGTTTTTATGCTAATGTTAATGCAATGATAATAACATATTTATAATATACAGTATATAAGCGATAAGTGTAATCGATAACTTTTGAAATCCATTGTATTTTTGCACAATACCATACAATACCAGTAAAAAAAGTATTATCAAAAACGGCAATTATAACAACAACAACAATAACAATAATAATAATGATGATGATTATAATGATAATAAGTATGTTCTGATATTCAATATTTAAAAGACGATGAAAATGATAAATTGTTTTTTGAAAGTATGCAATATACAATTGTTAATTATACAATTCTTACGATACGAACTATTCTATTAGAGATAAAATTAGGAGAATCAGAGAGAGAGAGAGAGAGAGAGAGAGAGAGAGAGAGAGAGAGAGAGAGAAAGAGAGAGAGAAAACGTAACTGATATACAATTCTTTTAATCAAGAAAATGTCTTAATTTTCTTATATAAAAGTCTGCCATAAAAGATTTTAGCGTCTTCATTTTATTAAAGTCAGTATGATTTTCTTAAACAAAAGTTGAAAAAAGAAAGGCCAGAGAAAATATACGATTAATTATTATTATGGTATTCTTATTATCTAAATTGCATGACGTTTCCATAAAAATAAGCAAATCGATAAATAATACGTTAGTGTTTGCGCTCGAAAGCCCGAGAAATTAAATAATTATTGGGGTGATAATGTATGAAAAAAAAAAAAAAAAATCCAACGGGCGATGGATGACTCGATTCTCACGATTCTCGCGATCATTCGAATTTTGGATTTTCCGAATTTTGGATTGCCGAGAACACGAGAACACGGGGGAACAAAGTCGCGAGACGCTATTACGGCCGTCGGCGAACTGCGTCTCGTCAATCCCCACCTCGCGCAACCCAGAGACCGTCGCCATATTGTTCCGTCTCGTTTTCTCAGTCGATGATTGCTCCGTTCAGTCGCGATTGTGTTTTCGTCGCGTACGCGTTATTTAATCGAACATCCCTCTTAACGTTTACGAATAAATAATAGAAGAAAGATTATAGTCATAAATAACGTTGGCGAGCGCGTGTTGTTTGGTAATAAAGTGGTGAGGAAGAACGGTGCTCGCCACCCTTACTCCACGATTAATAACAAACGTAATCGGTCGTTCTTGCGCGAGCGAAATAAAGAGTAAAAAAGGCTCAAGCATGGCGGATATCGACGCGAAAGTGAACATGTCTCTCGGTAAGTGGACAACAGGCTCCCAGCAATTTAGCCAATCAAGCGACGAGAAAAAACCTCCGTGAGCGTACGGCTGCATTGAAATAATATACTAATGTAATATTATATGTCCTCCCAAGCGTTAAACGTTTCGGCAGAGCCGCACTTACTTCTCTCCTCGGAGGAGAAATGCTTAAGATGGCGTCGCGCGACGCACGGCCGAATAATAATCTTTTGTTCGATCCGCTCGTTATCTCATTATACTTTCGGTGTCTCGAACCCTCCAATGTCGTGGCAAAAGTTAAAATGCTTTCCAACAGCGAGTATCATTGTAATAAGTTAAGAACGCAGGACAAAGAGAAAAGGGAGAGAGAGAGAGAGAGAGAGAAAGAAAGAAAGAAAGAGAGAGATGGAGATATAAAGAGAGAAAGAAAGAAGGATAGATAGAAATAAAGAAAGCGAGAGACAGACAGAGAAATTCCACATCTATATATATATATATATATATATATATATATACACACACACACACACACACACATATATATATATAAATATATGCACACATATGCTTATATACGTACATGCATGCATGCATATATATTTATATGTGTGTGTAGGCGCGCGTGGAAGCGTATAGAATAAAATAAAATTTTAAAAATATATTATAATAGTCATAATAATAATAAGAAAAGATAAAGGAAGTAAAGATAATGTATCGATATTATGGGCATTTAAAATATATGCATGGGTATACATGCATTTATAAATATCAATAAATACTCAGGACCGATCATACGCTCCGGATGAAAGAAAATGAATATAAATGCATAAGTAAGAAAATCAAAAAGGGTCTCCGTCATCATAACAAAGATCAGCGAAAAAAAACAATCGGAAAAAGAGAAAAGGTTCATACACACACACACACACACACAAACATGTATATATGCATATATGTATACATATATATATATATATATATATATAGAATCATTGAGATCAGAAGCTTCTTATTGCGATCCCATGAATTTTGCTCCTTCAAAGACGTCCGAAAAAAGAATTGGGTAGCAGCTTTCTTCTCGCTAATGGCGAATTGGCCCGGATTCCATATTAAGAGGAACGCGGACGCCTTGCATCATCGAAAATGTGAGCTGGCAACGAAATAGACCGCCCATTAGATTTCTTTCCCCTGCCAAATAAGGAAAGAGGAGTGCTTTAAAAAGAATGCCGGAGAGCCGAAGAAGAAATGCCCTGTGGGGTTTCATCAGTGAAAATTTATTTAATTCCATGACGTTCGAACATTGGCATACTTTCGAGCTGAGAGTCACATGATAGGCGGCCAAAATAAATTTGCCCCCAATTTTCAAAACCAAGTCTATTTAAACGATTCAGCTGGCTTTTCGATAATAATTTTTCAATTAAGTCTTTGAAGTACTTTTGGAAGACACGAATCAAGCCCTTTTATAAGCGCATACGTGCCCATATACGCACATACATTATATACATACACAACACACGCATACATACATACATACAGAATACATATATATATATATATATATATATATATATATATATATATATGTATATATATATATATATGCGTGTGCGCACGAGTGTGTTTATATGTGTATTTATATAAATTATATATACGATGTATATACATATATATAAATAAATATATATATTTATATAAGTATATGTATATATACGTACATACATATATATACATATATATATATATATATATATATATATATATGTATGCACGTATATATACATACATATACATATATTTATATAACAAACTCAAAGCTGGTGATGTGGATATAATGTGATTATCGATATTTAATCGACATAAAGTAGTTAAAGTGATTTGTCTTGCAACAAAGGATAAATTGTGAAATATTTATAATTAATTGCAATATTTCAAATAATGGAATATATAACTCTCCAAGGCGGTATCGCTCATATCTCAACAATTAAAATAGTTTTTAATCACGCTTTTGAAATAAATTGATAGCCCTATAGATTTCCTTCCTTGTTTGGAGCATCGTCAATTATAATGATCCAGATTCTTAGATCATTTATTATATAACTTTTATTAGAATTTATAATGCATTTATTTAAATGCTTTCATCGCTAATATTCCTTCCTCCATAGGTGAAATTAATTTAAAGTAAACAAACTTACATTGTGGTTGAAGATAAGTTTTAAAGTATATCAAACAACCGACTGAATTTTCGTAACTATGCTGTATAAATTATTGATTATGAAAAGTTATCACGACAGGTAGAAGAACGATTTTTTCGAAACTTTAATGCCCGTACATCCGATGTATAATCAAGATTGCCATCGAAGTGGTTAATAAAACTTTATATCGTCCAAGATAAGAGCTTAGTAGTTATATTTGTTATGAAACCTTAATCGAATAACTGAGCCCATGGAGATAGCAGAAAAATTCTTCTAATATAGGGTTAAACGATAATAATAATCCAATATACAAGATGATAAGATACACTATGAAGAAAAATCAATTACAACTGCCTTCATCAAAAAGTTGGAACATATAAGAAACAGCAACTAATTACAAGAGAAAATACAATAACGACCCGTATGAAGAATTATGATGCTCTAGTATAAGAACAATATGAAAATATGCTCGGTAGTTGCTTTAAATTTTTAAGAATTTATTAATTAGATTTTTCTTAAGCTTTACATCGAGCATTAAAGGAAGTAAAAAGCTAGACCGTTTGTTATAAAATATAAAATTCTTATAATAGGCAGAGAATAAATAAATAAATATATTGAAAACTCGCTGTTGAGGCCGTACGCTCACTGATCGTCCTGCATTTTCTTCCTTTTAAGATGACATCATAAAGATGGAAAAGAAGAAGAAGACCAACCCAAAAGCAAAACATGGCGGCATGATTAGAGGTGGTACCATTAGAGGTGGTACCATTAGAGGTGGTATGAGAGGTACCACGAGAAGTGGTAACAGAGGTAACATAAGGGGAAATAACGTAAGAGGTAGAAATAATAACAATACCCACAACCGGCAAAATATAAATCAAGCGTTTAATAAACGTGGTCAATGGAAGAAATACCCACAGAAAAGCGTGCACGGAGGATTTGTCAAGAAAAGATTTAACAACACTACCGTTAAGTCTAATTTAACAAGATCTCGAAGTAATTTATCATTGAACAGAATAAACGTAAATAGCTCTAAAAATGTCAGAGGAGGATTTCCGTCTCGTCAAGGTAGCAAGTTTGGTCTTACACGCAGTAGAAGTCGCACAAATTTGGTATTCACGAAGCCAACATTCCAAGCTAAAGCTAAAGGATTTTTAAAAAGAACCAATAGTATGCCTAATTTGCAAGATCCATCGTCAGTTTATAATAGATTGGGTTATCAAAGTCCAGCGCAAGTAGCTTATAGAAACAGAGTTAAAAGAGCAAAGAATGTATCGCTTCAGAGGCATAATAAGGCATTACGTATGCAGAATGCATTTTCGGTAAGAGTACATTTTTATTTTATATTTAGTAAATATTTCTATAAAGAAATGTTATGTCTTATTGATATTATCTTTTTCTCTTTCAAGTTTCCATAGTTTCCATAGTTTCTTTAGCCCTATAATTTTTACATTAAAAATTGCAAAAGCTATCATTGCATTAAATTTATAAAAAAGATTTTTTACTTTATAATAAAATAAATATAGTCGTATAGAAAGTTTAAGATATTTTTGTTTAAATAGAATTTTCTTGCAATTCCGTAATTAAAACTGGAAATTATAGCAAAATTAATTGGCTGTCTTTTCTTTAACTATTAAATTTGGCGTTTCAATTATAAAAATTAAATATTATGTCAGACAGAAGTTAATCCTATGTTTATACATTGCTCTGCGTAAACGTGCACATTAAATTGATAAAATGTTATTGCAGTGATTATTTTATACCCATTTAACATTTGAAATATCTAGTTGTAAATTAATTAATTATTATTGAAATGCATGCTCAAGAAAACAATAAAATAATCAATGTAATTGATAGAAATAATTTGGTGCATATAGTGAGTGTGCGTGTATAATTTTGAGCCGCGCAAAGTTAAAGTTAATTTATAAATAAATGAGACATTCTATTTGACTATATAACGTTTCCAAATCCAAATTAATCCAAATTAATGTTTGGTTTCGAATAAAAAATATTTTTCACATCGTTTGTTCCATCACAAAGACATACTTTCACGAATGTGGTATTTAAGGTGCCGTTTTAGTTAGTTTTTAAATCAATCTCATCCTCTATTACCATAAGCTTCCTAATTAAAATTTTACTAATTGTGTCTTATACATGTTTTACTTATTACATTAATCCTTTTCTGTAGAAGAGCAAAATATTAATTATACACTTTTAGCTGGTACCAACGACAAATATGAAGACAATAGCTATAAATCAAAAGCAACAATCGCCTTCAAGACGTTTCAGTACTGGAAGTTTGCGCTCTGATCAAGTCATGCGAGCACAAAGAAGGGCACAATATGAGCAAAAATTAATGAGAATAGGGTATAGCAATATTTTATCTATGTTTTAATGTTATTTAAAAATGTTATTATTATTATTATTTTTGTTTTTTGCTTTTTTTCTTTTTCTGTTTCTTCATTTTTAAAGTTTAATTGCAACGTGGTCGATTAATTATACAAAATAAAAATAATATTACTTTATATTAATGAAAATAGTTAATAATATGATAAGTAACTTGAGCTGTTCTAATTTTAGCGCTGCACGTGCAAATAATTCCGTTGCTATGTCAATTATGAAGGCGGCCTATGATGTAAATCAAAGACATCCTGCAATGGCTCTTTATCCAACGACGATACAGACTCAGAATCCTGTTGTTTTAACTCCACGTCAGTTGCAACGAGGAAGATCACCTTTTAAACAGAATTTACAAGGCCTTAAAGCTGTAACCAAAACGGTAATCGACTTATTAATAGATTAATTTATAAATTAATTTGTCAATAAAGTGAAGTGCCTGTGTCGTTATAATAAATGTTTAAGTTGAAAATATTGAAAATGAAATTAAGAAATTACATTTGATTGTTGTGTAATGCTTTTACAGTTAATGAGTAAAATGATATAATGATAATGGGAATATTATTTAATATAGATAAGCAGTATCATTGGAATGTTGAAAGTGATAATTCTAAATTATTGATTTTTAATTCTCTTTAAAGTAAACTAGATGAATATTACATAATTAGTAATTATTTAGTATTGTATTAAACAAAGATTACGAACATGTTTGTAAAATACTTATTTAAAAACTAGTTTTATAATTGCTTCATACGTATTGCTTACAAGAAAGTTACAAGAAATCCTTTGATATTATCTATTGAAAATTAAATCTATTATTCTGTACTTTGTGAATCGTGTAAATTCTGCAAACAAATAAATTTGTTAATAGTCTACTAGCTTTTTGTATATTAAATGACATTAACTTAAATCTCACTGACAGAGAACGATTGTTGAGAATGAGAAGAATGACAATGTTGAATAATTAAATAGTGTAGGCAAAGGTTATTTGGACGCTTTTTAAAATGTTTTGCTAAGAAATTAATAAAAACAATTAAGCATTCGTTATGCATTTTACTACGCACACGAATGCGAGTTATTCTATTTAATAATAATAATAAGGAATAGAAAAAATTATTTTAAAGCAATTGAAATCTTGAATTAAAAAAATGCAATTGTAATTTATTATGATTTTATTATTCTTATTTTATGCCTTGCCAAAAGTCTTATAAGATAAAGTAATTGTTTTCAATTTCAAGTAAACAGTAATTTATTGTAACGTAAATAAATAACTTTTACGAATGTGCTTTCATAAAATTTAATTATCAAACAATGTTTTATAATTCTTTTTATTATTATTATTGTTGTTGTTGTTGTTGTTGTTGTTGTTGTTGTTGTTGTTGTTGTTGTTGTTGTTGTTGTTGTTGTTGTTGTTGTTGTTGTTGTTGTTGTTGTTGTTGTTGTTATTGTTGTTATTACTATTGTTATTATTACAATCGAATACTCGAGAGGCGATTTAGAAAATAGAGAGTTCATAATTTCCATTATGGCAATAAGATCTATATCGATCGATTCGTCTTTAAGACTTGCGGCTTGCGTTTGCCGAGTATTATATGATAAGGCTCGAGGTTAAATCGATGATCGAGACAAGAATTTTTATTGCCAACAGGCGGGCAGATCGGCAAGTTACACCCAGAGGCAGCAGAAGCGTGCGAGGTCCAGGTCGCGTTCGCGCGCGCGACCCAATAACAGCATCATCAATCTTACGGACGCAGGCGACCTTGAGGACAGATCGTTCAGCGAGGTCATGTATAGTCTGTCGAACAAGTTCGGCGTAACCGGACGAACACTCAACGACCGTTTCAGCTTGTTCTAGATGGGATATGCCACGAACTGAAATTACAATGATTTTTTTTTTTCAAAAAAAAAAGCTATTTTTTTTTTACTTTTTTTTTTTTATTATTATTTTTTATTATTATTATTATTATTTTACCGAAGATATGTAGTTATCTTAATGGAATTTATGTTTGACATAGAGAAAAGAGGTTTGATTAATTAACGAATTGTTATATTGTAAGTTTTGGCTCGGTATTTCGTTTTTAATAATGCTGTTTACGAACTTCCTTAATACTTGGACTGTGCTCTGTTTATTTTAAAGCGACTTCCTTTTAAGTAACGAAGAAGTTGTCGTAAAATGTATGTTGCAAGATAACAAAGCTAAATTGTCGATAGAAGCTATTGATCGATTCGGAAAACCTTTTTCTTCTGTGCATCAGTCAGTGGGCATTCCGATTTGTCGTCCTTGCCAATGTTGATTTTCCTTAATATCTCGTTGAAATGTAACCTAAAATTCTAAGAGCTTTTTTTTTCTTCAATCTTATAAATTGTGATTTTTATAAATCTAGCAAGAATCGCGAAATTCATCCTTTATTTCAATATAACTATTATTTACTTAAGTTGAGCTATGCCTTTAAGTGTTGTATTTTACATTATGCAAATTAGGAGGACCGTTAAAATTTTTTTCATTTATTCGCAATTATTTCCTCTCTGAAATTCTTGATTATTATTCCTTAGTTTAAATAATTTCAAGCTATTTGAAATAGAATGTGCTATTAGAAGTATTAATAATTATTGGACACTTTCACCCTATTAAACTAATTCGTAATACGATATATCACAATTTTATTATTAATTATCGTTTGGCATTATGGTACAATTTTTTTTTCTTTCCTTTACTTTCTTCTTCTTATTTTTATTTTTTTTTTTTTTTTTTTTTTTTTTTTTTTTTTTTTTTATACACAATACTAACTTGAAACGTTGTTTATATATAAATCGTAATCCTACCGAAATCTTATGTTCACTTGTCATATTTCTTCACGCATTGTTATATTTAGATGTATGCAAAATAAAATTACGAAAGTAGTGGTAAAGAAAAAGGTCTAGAAGCATCTTAAATAATATAATATAAGCTGCCATTTAAATTTCGTACTCGAGCGTTAATATCTTGAGTACGCAAAGCATTATTACTATTATTATTATTACTATTATTATTATTATTATTATTATTATTATTATTATTATTATGTATAATGATTCTACAAGTTAAATTTACATGTAAACACATCGATAGCAAGAAACGAAGCTTTTAGATTTAGATAATGATAAAGTAATGCAACTGATTAATAACTTGTATATCACATTTACCAATGCCATTTTTACAATTTGCGATTTATATTTTTATTGTATAATTGGTAGATAAATATGTCTTTTTTCTTTTTGTATAGGCTTCATATGGTTAAATGAAATTTTATACATTGAGAAAAAATTAAGTATCGTATTTAAATAAGTATAAATAAGATATAGACGTACTCGAGTGAAAAATGAAAAGCAAAAACAATAAAACATTAAAATGAATAAGTTTTATTTTAGAATTTGTAATTATTTTAACGATTTATTACTTCATATTCTCAATTATGAAAACCCAATTTTTAACTATTAAATAATACTTTTAAGTTTATAAATTTAGTTCCTAATTTCTTATTGTAATATATAAATTTTTTCGAATACTTTTTGTATATAAAAACAATCGTCACACAGATACCAACTCACGCACGCGCGCACGCACACACACACACACACACACACATACACCAGAGGAACACGCACACTTACGCACGGACACCTAACCACACGCATTTATATGAGTACTTATATGCAAATATATTATTATTATTATTATTATTATTATTATTATTATTATTATCGATATAATTAACACATAATAAACCTTGTTGCTCATGCAAAATAGGTGTTATATTTAATAAGCGTTTATTTTGCGTCAAGTCCTATTGATTTGTATTTGTTTGTTTTTAAATATTATTTGATCTATTGATTTTTAATAGCTTGTCTCGAAAAGCATGGTGCTATATCTATTGGAAAGCAAAACATTTTGTCAAAAGAATTAAATCGATGTAATTCTATGAAGATTAAAAATGTATTAAAATTGACAATTCGCTTGATATATTTAATTAATCATTAACGACGGACTTCGAAATATATTGAAAATCATAAGTATATTTTCTTGAATTGATTAGGAATAAGTCGTTTTACATTTTTGAAGCCTTTCAATTAGTTATAGATGATTGATTGTACGATACATTAAATAGCCTATTAAATCGAAATATTCTAACGGTTTATATACTTGGAAAAAAAAGAAAAGAAAAAAAAAAATCGTATAAATTAATCGTAATAATTCATAAGAATAAATAAGTCGATAAGTATTTTTTTAATCCGCATAATATTAATGGAGTTCATTCACGAACTTTAATTTGAAAATCCAAAAAAATCACATACGTACACATTGATAATCGCGCGGCATAAGAAGAAAAACAAAAATAAACGATATTTGAACGATTAAACGTGAAATTTTCCAAACGTGCACAAGGGGTTTAGAGTGAGTGTCAGGATCTTGTGTCGAGACTCGATGTCAAATGTCAAAACTAGCTAGGAATAAGGAATATCTTGTTGGCAGGACTTTGATTCTTTAGCGACATCGTTTAACCATTCCCATTGGAATTTTCAATCTGTTGGATTCCCAAATAATGTATTAGCAATAGTTTTCAAATGAAATCGAAGACACAATTTCTAAATGGCCGTGTCGAACGAAATATTTTTGTAAACTCTTTGAACCAGTGTATTATTATATATAATGTCCGCTAATACCGTAAATTCGTGTGACGAACTAGAAATAAAAAAATTGCGTCAAGCTGATGGTCGTTTGTGTCCATAATCTTCGCGATTTCGACTTTGCATTTTCAAACCAGCCAGCTAGAATTTGAAGCAAGCATTCGAAAAACGCAAACGACATTGTGTTAGAATAATTAATCATTGTAATGTAAATGACTCGTCTTACGGCATAGGACCAATGACGGATAGTCGATGGTCATAGGATGAAAAACAGATGTAATAATGCAAATGATGCAGAGAGTCACGTGTGTGCCGTCGTTGTTAGGTGCACCTTCATGGTCGGGATTCAGGTGCGAACGAGTCTCGCAAGTTTGTATTAATTAAAAGGAGACTTTTTAAAGTTGTAGGTAAGGTTGAAATTTTTACGGCGATTGTAACGATATATATAGGACATTCGATTGTTGTTTCGTAAATAAATGTGAGTTTCTTAATAGTAAGCGTACGTTCGTTCATTTATTCGAATCTTACGATCGCGATGCGAACACCATTATTTAATATTAAAAAGAAAAAAAGAGAGAATTGCCTACATTTTTTATTACCAAGTTCTTTATTGCAATGAATTTAAATATTCCGATGTACAAATATTGCTGTAAAATATGAAATACATTCACTCTTTAAAATTACAATGGGCTTGTTCTATTATTTTTAATTGTCGACGAATTTGCATGACACTGAGATTCACGTATTTGTTCTATTTTTATATGACATTATTTTATTAATGGAATAATTAGCGTTATAATTTATAATGTGCGTATAGATGAGGGAGCTGTGATAAAGATTTGTGAATGAGTTTGGTAAGTAAAGCTAATTTTTAGATGAATTTGAAATATCGGATATCGAAGTTTTAAAGTCGAGAATGCCCGTTAAAAAAGTACTATGGCATGACAAAAATTTGCAGAAAATGTTTTCAAAAGCTTGGAATCGTTCGAAAGAACGCCGGTTTTTGTCTGTTTTTATTAATTTTTTTATTATTATTATTATTTTTTTTTTTTTTTTTTTTTCGTTTTAATGAATTTCATCCAATTGTCCCGTAAATAATTGATTTAATGAAGTAGCCTATGATAGAAATGGAGATACTTGATGATTGCAGAGTCTATTAGAATATTTTGACAAGTCGGATGGGCCAAAGGGTCGCGATTGGAATAAGGACATCCTCGGGTAAATATCACGATCTATCCTAAAATCGAGGAGGATCGATTGAATAAAAAAAACTCTTGAATCAGGATAAATTATGGTTGATAATTTTTTTTTCTAAAATCAAGCAAATAAATTCATTTGTGCGCTTGTGAGATGTAGGTAGGTAGCATGAAAAAAAGACGTTTATATTATTATTAATATTTACAGCGTTTAATTTATCAAAATGGCAATGAACAAAATGGCAACCTTGTGATATGAAAATGAATTTCAAAAGGGCAAGCTAATCGACAATATATTTAATATTCTTATTGCTAAGCTAATCTTAATGATTAGCTGATGTAAATAACATTGTCATTTCTCGAAGATTATCATTAAATTTATTCTACTTTTTCATTAAAATAAACGAATCACTTAGAACATATCGCAGCTAATATTGCTTACAATGATATAGTAAAATTAAATAAATAAAAAAAGAATGAAAAAAGATCGAAATATTATTTATCTTATGCAAAGACAAAGTTACATGAATAGGATATAAAAATATAAACTAAATATGTATAACGCCGAGGAAATATAAAAAATTTCATTCTCGAGATAAAAATGCACATATAATTAATGAATTAACTAATTCTTACGAACGGACTCTATATCTATCCGTCTATAAATAGATATTTCGTTCAAAAGAAGCAATATAATACACTCGTCTCATTCCTTGTACGTTATACATTTGTTAATGTACTTATTGGATATTGTTTTATTGGCCCGCTGTGAGCTTATAAATTATAGAACTTGTGGATAGATTGCGATTTTAGCGTCACAATAAATATATCATTAATTACCAATTTTAAACGATGAAATGTAATGTTATATGATTAAAATAGAAAATATTTTGTAGAATTCGATTTTCTGCTAAATGGAAAACTTAATTTGAATCTGTAAAATTAGATCTTGACTGTTTCTTATTTATTATTAATAATATGTGTCGACAATTTTTTTTTTTTTTTTTTAATGTTTTTACGTATATCGTAGCTCTGTTGTGTAATTTTAGTTACTTAGTTTTGCTTCGGTAGTCACTTTATTCTTTATATTTTGCTATCCTACCATTTAAGGTTTTCGACATTTTATTTAAAAAGCATTAATCATCTCGTAAAAGTGAAAAGCATTTCGAGTACGTATCATGTATTTTCGTACCTTATGATATTTTTAACCTTGAAGATGCTCTATTTATGTATTTTCTTCTTTAATACACAGTGTACGCTCGAACCGTTTAAAAATATTTTATCGTAAATTTATAGTTCGTATAGTCGTTATCAATATTAATCGCACGTGGATGCAATTGTGCAATTGTTTAAAACTTTAAAAGTACCGAGACACGTTTGATGTTAAGATATTTCGTTTGCAATTATGATAATGCTTATGTAGAGAAATTTTCAAACTTCTTTTGAAAATCTCATTAGCGATAACGCGATCGACTGGCTACGCTTTGCTCAAATATTCCTTCATGCGCCCTCAATCCTCCATTATGGATAATGCAATTTGTCAAAGATAATTAGTTTGCAATGTTTTGTTGTACGATTATTATTATAATCGATTTAGGAATATATTTAGTTGCCCAGTTAGTTAGTTCGATGGGCTGGGGGCGGGGGGGGGGGCACACACGTCGTTAATCATTGTTTTGTTGGACATGCAATAACTCTCGTCGAAAAACTATTTTTTTTTCTCATTCACTTTATACGTCTTCGATTATAATAAAATCGATTTTATAAGATTTATTAATTTGCTAAAGTGTTGCCGTAATATCATTGTTTTCTCAATTAATTAACAAATTATCGCCGCGACTTATTGATGAAATAATAATCTTAAAAGATAGACTTTTACATACTGAATTGTAAATCTAAAATTAAGTTCCATCTCCTACAATAAAAGTCCGTACTCTGAAGAAAGTTGAAAAACAATGTGGACGGTAGGTAGCCTTGTTTATTTATTTGCTGCTGAGTTGAGCAAAATTGACAGAAAGAAGAAGAATTATGAAAGAAAAAGGCTTTGAAGACTTGGCTCTTCGACTCAGCCCAGTCATTATGAATTTAAATTTGATCGCTTTTATTGCTTACGACGACTTTCTTTATTCATCGCTCGTCGTATCATTCGGTTTCAAAGTAAATTATCGGCCTCTCTTTATTATTCTTAAAAAGTTAAAAATAATTTTTCTCATTGTTATGGAAGCTTTACGTAGGCCTCTGTTAAAAAATCATTTTACACATTATTAGGTAGAATTTCATTAAAGATCGAAGGCGCGTGTTCAAAAATAAAATTCTTAGTTCTAAGGGGTAAAAGTTTATCAATTTTTACGAGACAAAGAAGCTCAATCACCCAAATGGTAATAATATCGATTGCCCATGGTCGATCGATGATGAGACTGGCGGTCATGGTCACCGTAATCACAATAATCAAGGTTGTGCAACGTTATAGAAATAAATAAGAGGCCTATAATATGAGGAATGAGATGATAGAAGGGAAAACGAAGTATATTTCGTTGTATAATCGTCGAGATATGACGAATTTTGGAAAAAATTATACGCGCTTGCAAAAGGAATGTATCGATCGCTTAATCAACATTTAACGATTTCAGAGGGGGGGGGGGCGGGAATATCTTACAAATTCATATTGTGATGCGATAGATAAAAATACAATCTGACGCGTTTCAAAGTAATTTTCAATTTGTTATTCTTATCTTTTAAGGATATCCCGGGACGTGTATAAAAAGTTAAGGACGAGTCAATGGTCGAACGGTTGAGGAGCATCGACAAACTCTTATGCGTCATTTGAAATGATCTACATTGAATAAGATGCGCGATAGTAGATAAAACGTCGGGAGTTTTAATGCTCTCGCGATTCATCTTTGGACTGCGAGCTTTGACAAAAGATTAACAAAACATTGCGATGTTGAACCGTAAAGTTATAAATAATCACCTACGATTTACTCGCCGTTAATAACGGAGGCTCTAGCGTCGGTCTTGACAACTTATCGATTACATCGAAGTCGGAATATTAATACTGAGATGAGGGCGTAGCCGAGTAACTGGAATAGAATATATTTTTTGAAAATCTAAGAAATATTTGTTATCACGCCTTTGGATTCTAAGCTCTTGTTATTGGTTAAGGTACAAATCGCTTAAAGATCGATCATTGTTGTTGCATTTGCATCACAACTGGCGGGAGAATCATTGCTTTTAAATAGCATCGAATT
>NW_011948414.1:7727658-7735311 GCF_000503995.2 Ceratosolen solmsi marchali
GGCGGCCAGTGATATCTTATTTGGAAGAAGTAGGTTAACAAAAGTAGGTGATTGATAATTGAATTTATAAATTGTACATCCACGTGGTATTTGGTAAAATTATTTTATTCGTTATTAAGTGGCAATTGGCGACAGGCATTTGGTATTAGTTATTTAAGTAAAAGAATTAAAATTAATTTTTAATTTAATTTATTTTTACACGCTCAATACGCAAGGAGCAATGCGCAGTATCGATTGAGCGACGACTACGAGACACGTTGAATAATAATTTAATTTTCAGCGAGAAACGTGAAATTCTTTTATCATTTTTCCCATTGTATCATATCGATCTCACTCCTTCCTTCGATTACCGTAAAATTTTCTTGACATATTTCACATCGTAAGAAATGATGTTTATGTCGTGAGGTGAGAACCAAGGGACTATTTATTAGCTTTATTATAATTTTTGTATAAGCACTTTATTTGCTCATATCGCGTGTAAATAATAATGTGGTATTAAAAATAATTGTCCGTTAATGACGGTGGGTGGAGAGTTTTCACTCTTCGTTTTATCCTATTTTCTCCTAGTGAATCAAGGGAGAAAAAAAAAAAAAAAAAAAAAAAAAAAAAAAAAAAAAAAAAAACGTTTACATTGTCAAAGTGGGCGCTTTTCTTCCATTAAATAATTAATAAAGGATAATGCAATCGACGAAAGCACTCGTTTGCGAAAATGTTCTTTAACATTACGACATGGGAAATAAACGTTTGCACGCAGGCCTAGCTATAACGGAGGCAAATGAGGAAGTCATAAAAAGTTTTGTAACACGTGATTGAAGTCTTGAATGTCATTTTCCGTCAGTCGAGGCAGTCTCGAGAAGCCCGCGCGATGCTTCTTCGTCGACTGACAAGTGTAGGTCAATGCCACTTGGTTCGATGCCACATTGGCTTTATTTTTATCATTGGGGAAAAATATGATGACGCGACTTTCATCATTGGCATTCATATCATTTGAAAACGATAAGCGCGCTAATTGTTATTTTTCTTCCCCTGTTCTGCAGATCTTGGCTTGTACGAGTAACCTCAACAAGCAGCCGACCAGGAATCTCAATGTCCACGAGCACATTAGCTACAGTATCCTCAACGAGGCGGGAATTCCAACTCCCAAATTTGGCGTGGCCAAAACACCGGATGAAGCTGCCAAACTCGCTTCGGACTTGAAGACCAAGGATATTGTGTTAAAGGCCCAAGTCTTAGCCGGTGGTCGTGGCAAAGGCCATTTCAAGGATAGCAGCGTCAGCGGTGTTAAGATGTGCGAAACGTACGTTCCTCCAGCCTCTCCATCGCTAATGTCAATAAGTGAAGCTGCTCGCGACCGAGAAACTAGCAGCTCTTAACCTACCAGAGCTTAAATGATCAAACATGCGCATGTATATGTATATTATGGACAGACCGTCTTGTTTCTTATTATAGCGTTGAAACAACGAATGGATAGAAATATAAAACTTGTAAATAGTAGGACATCGTCGCACTAAGAACTTGCACTCATCTTACGCTTAATTTGTATCCGTATTGTAATGCAAGGAGCACGACTATGTGATTTCTTCGTTTAAACGAGCCATGGTGACTTTGGGACTTCGGTACGGAACAAAAAATTCCTTATTTAAGCGGGAGAAATTCATGATATTGAAAACTTCTCATTAACTCGTTAACTTCTCATTAAATCACAAATCTTTAACTATTGTAAAGGCTATTATTCTTTTTCATTATAAAATTTTCATTGTAAAATGTAAAGTATTCCTTTTTTCTTCTTTTTTTTCTTCTTCTCTTCTATTTCAATTCACAAGTTTAACGCTGAAAATTATTGGCTTTAAAAATTGGCAATTCATCGGTTAAAAAGTCTAAAAGTAGAGCTGGTTCTAAGAATGAGATGGGGGGAGGGGCGCAGACACAGACAAAATTGTTATTAGCGTGGAGCATAAGAATTTACACGTGCAAATATAGTGTATAAATATATACTACTTTATATAGCGAAAGTATTTTTAACTATTACGAGGCGACATAATTTTCCAAAGAAAAGCCATTAAAAAGCAGAGGCCCGATTTTAACTGCGCGTAAATTTTCCCGACAAATACGATGGGGATTTTCGTTGTTGATTGAAGCCGCCGACGTAAATGTATATGAAAAGAAAAAAAAAAAAGAAAAAAGAAAATGTGCGAGTTTATGCAGAAATTGTATAAGATTGAAGCACGGATGTTTGAGAATTTATAAGCGACGAGAAATTGACGACATTGCCAATGTCAATCGACTATAATAATGGATTAATTAATGTTTAGACCCGAAGAAGCGAAGCAACTGGCAAGCCAGATGTTGGGCAAGCTCTTGGTGACGAAGCAAACTGGCGAGGCGGGCAGGATATGCAACGCGGTGATGGTTACGCAGCGGATGTTCCCACGAAAGGAATATTATCTCGCGGTGATGATGGAGCGAGCCTTCGGTGGCCCCGTCATCATCGCCTCGAACCAGGGTGGCGTCAACATCGAGGAGGTCGCGGCGACCAATCCCGAGGCCATCACGTACGAGCCCATTAACATTAACGAGGGCATCACGAAGGATCAGGCCGAGAGGATCGTCGCCAAATTAGGACTGTGTAACGTCAAGGACTACATTTCTGAGATGATCGTTAACTTGTACTCTCTCTTCATCAAGAAAGACGCGATTCTGCTCGAGATCAATCCACTGGCTGAGGACATTAATGGGAAATGTAGGCTTAGGCTCATTTATCTACTTGGGGCGCGCCGCCTATACATTGCATTAAAGAAAAAAAGAAAATTGTTTTTAATTATGGAATAATATGTCATTGCATAAACAATTAATAACATCATAAAGGCCGTTCCATTGACTTTTTTTAAGTATCTCGAACCTCGACTAATTTTTTTTTCTTTTTTCTTCGTTTTTTCTTTATTTTATATAAAAATAGCAAATTTTTGGGATTTGTTTGTTGAAATTAAAAAAAGAAGAAGATGAAACGAAGAAGAAAAAAATTAGCAAAAATTGATTCTATCGCTTAATTGTCGAGATTTTTCATGTCACACAAACACACACGCCCGCGCTCTAAATATTCTATAGCCTGCAAACATTAATGCCACCATGTTTTTTTTTTTTTTTTTTTTTTTTTTTTTTTTTTTTTTTTTTTTTTTAATATCTTTCTTTTTTTTCTCAACAATGCTCATTTTTCCCAAAGAGATCCATTCTTTCTCATTGCTTAATGAAATGATCAAGTGCACGACTGCATTAACGGGGCGATCGCATTGGATGGTAAATAATTCATTCTATAAAATTAATCGAGAGAACGTGAAATAAGAAAGTAAGAAACGGAGGTGGAAATTAATATTTTTAATATTATAATTATTTATGTCTATGTAGTAGAGATAAGGAGATACTTGGTCAATGAGATAGTAATTAGCTCGTAATGTTTGTAAAATTTGTAGATTTTGCGCTCGATTGCAAATGTAAGTTTGACGACAACGCGGAGTTCAGGCAGCAAAAGCTATTCTCGCTACGTGACTGGACGCAGGAAGATACGAAGGAAGTCGAGGCTGCGAAATACGAGCTAAATTACATTGCATTGGACGGGAACATCGGTTGTATGGTTAATGGAGCTGGCCTGGCCATGGCCACTATGGACATCATCAAGTTGCACGGCGGCGAGCCCGCCAACTTCCTGGATGTTGGCGGAGGCGCCACCGCATCCGCTGTTAAAGAAGCCTTTAAGATTATTACTTCTGATCCTAAAGTAATTTATGCGTCCTAAAGTAATATTTGCTCGAGCCATTAGACATTAACAGCGTCCAATGTGTTGTATTCTTGCTATTATCATTTTTATTTTTCAAACAACGCAGTTAGCATAATATACGGCACAATATATGCGATTGTGATTATAGAAATTATCTAATTGGCCCTATTTTATGCTCATGATTCGATAAGCGAGTAATTTTTCAGTAATTTCTCAGTAATTCTGATTATTATTTAACGATTGCCATCATCTCGAATGGCAATCCATCATGGCGTTTTGATTTTCTGTTTATCATAGTACGTTTTTAATTATAACATAACAATAAGTTTTAGTGTCATAATGGTGGTTAAATACGTTTAACGTGCTACATTGAACAAAAAAGTGTCTGCATTTCATAATTACTGTGCACATCCATGGATGTGTGACTTTTTTTTTTTCTTTTTTTTTTTTTTTTTTGATTTGTTAACAAACAAATACTTTCAAGTTATTTGTAGATGTTTAATGGAAAATTCATCCCTTAACGAATAGTCTTAAGCGAACAAGTTTTTAAGCTTATTATGTATAAACATAAAATAATTTCTCCATTTGCATTTAAAATCAAATTCAATTAAATGAAATGAAATGAAGCTCGAGTGAATTTCAGTTCATGATGTAAATATAATTTAGCTACAAGAATAATTCAATGCTTAGAATTCAGTGCTTTAAAAAATTCTTACCAACGGCATTTTCCAAAAGTATTTGTCAAATGCGAAATAACTTAGAAATTCGATAAATTTACGCGACTATTTATTTGAAAATTTTTGTATAATTCGTTGGGCTTATCTGAAATTCGAAAGCTGTTGACCTTGGAGAATTATACGTTGAGGTTAAATGCCCAAGTGAGCTTAGCGTATGCAGATATTTTTATCTCAGCAGCTTCCCGTATCAAAAATATAATAATTGAAAGTTTTTATTGTTCGTTAATACGGATTATTGTGAAAATTGTTGAATTATCTAAAGAAAGAAATCAAACTTGAAGGTCGTATTTTATAAAAACCATTGAACGATCAGCTGCTGTCGTTGTTGTCGTTTTGTTTTATTTTTTTTGTTTTTTGTTTTTTTTTTGTTTTGTTTTTTTTCTCTCTCGATAAATATCATCGTGTGGATTATTAACTTATAACCAGTGTCAAATGTGCTTATTTATCTAATATATTATCAACAATACTTATTTCCATATTTGCAATCATTATTATCTTCACTAAAGTTGTAATTCTGCTTCTTTCAGGTTTATGCACTTTTAGTTAATATTTTTGGTGGCATTATGAGGTGCGATGTTATCGCCGAAGGTATTATTGCTGCGACGAAAGAGCTTGACCTCAAAATACCTGTTGTTGTTAGACTACAGGTATACAATCAATTCGCACTCATTACATCATAAGTATTATTTCATTTGGTTCTTGGTCGAGGAAATCTTCTATTGTATAATTAGTTATTAATATTGCTCGGGTATTTGTTGACTGTCGTTTTTTAAAATGTCTATATTGCATTAAGCATTGCATATATATTGCAGATAAGACGTCGAGAGATTGTGCAGTAAGCGCACTATCTACTACCGTTCTTTACCTATAAAAACATACTTTTATAATAATAATTTTAAGCTATTTAACTTGGTAATTTGACAATTTGAATACAAAATGTCTGTATTCACGAAGGAATAATCTCGACGCAATTAATGCATTTATTAAGTTAAAAATATAAAGTATAAGGAATGAGGTGTACGTAGTGCGGTGGTATAAATGGGTATGAAATATCTTTCTCTTTGCTTCAGGGAACCAACGTGGATGAAGCTAAAGCTCTCATCGCCAATGCTGGACTGAAAATCGTTCCAGTTGACGATCTCGACGAGGCGGCGCGCGTTGCAGTGAAGCTTTCGACGATCGTTAAGCTCGCCCACTCTGCAAATTTGAATGTTAATTTCGAGCTCCCCCAAATTTCCTAAGATACTTTACTTTAGATCGACTATTATGAAAATTTGAAGAAGTGATTAATTCAAGAGAGAGAGAGAGAGAGAGAGAGAGAGAGAGAAATCTTAAGCGAATAATAATAAACGGTGTCGACTAAAAGAAAAGAATGTGTGACGCGACTCTTGTTTCAAAGAGCGCGTAATAAAACCCTGAGAAATCATAACAATTAAATTGTAAATTAATCATGCGTGTATTTGACATTGTACGAAATTGTATAAATTGAGTTTTGCTGCGCGTTGTACAATGTGAAAGGCAATTATACACAGGGTTACAATTTTTCTTTAATTATACATAATAATGATTTCTTCTTGTATTATCATAAAGCCTTGCTTTAAGCTATTTATGAATTGTGACGGAAGTCAGTTGCCAAGTATTATGTATAATTAAACAAAAACGAACTACGTGTAATTCATTTGTGATGCTTTCTCGGGTTCCTTTGTTCTAAATGCTCGTCCATTCGAACGAGTTTTTATTAAAAATGGTTTTTGGTGCTTCAAGCGTCGAAATAATAGTGAGAACAAAGATCAGGCACAAGCCTGCCTCTTAAATTGAATACTAAATATTTATTAAAATTAAAATAAACAAAACAAAACAAAACAAAAATAAATAAATAAATAAGTAAATAATAAAATAAAGAAAAATAATGCTATACATCGTATTTGCTTGTATTGCGCGCGTAAATGGCTCTTGGCATTCAAAATTTTCTCTCTTATAATCGCGACACAGGCGCTCCTCCCTCATATTGCAAATAAACGATAATTATTATCGGCGGTCTGCGTTGTTTTCATTAACTTACTCTCATTCGGCATTCATAAATTGTATCCGCACGTATTTTTTGAGAGAGAAATTATTCATGTGCTGCAGTATTAAGGAAATGATTATACATTGTTAAATTAGTGGAAAATTATTAAAAAGAATTATTAAAAAAAAAAAAAAAAAAAAAAAAAAAAAAAAAAAAAGTTTAATTATACATGTGCATATTTGCGTCTCCTTTTACTTAAGCGTAAAAATGACATATACGACACAAATACGTACAAGTATGAAAAAAATTGTAATCCTAAATAATTTTACTGAATTTCAGTGAACCTGTCTAATGTAATATATATATACATAGTTATATATACATACATAAATTATTTTACATAATTTTATCATTGTTTTTATTTCTTTAGTTCTTTCTCTACATATTAGCGTGGAATTAATGAGCACTTGATTTGCATGAATTTTCATTATTCTCGAGTTTAGCGTGGCTTTCTATAATTTACATTTCAACATATGTAGCATATTTTTTTTTGTTTTGTTTGTTTTTTTTTTTTTCTGTAAAAACAACTTGCATACTAGTTTAATTTAACGTAATTTTCGTCCTTATTGCAAATACTCGTTCGTTCAATCCTCGCGAAAGCCAGGAACGACAGCAAGTAAATCATTGTACCAACACTTTCAATAAAGACGCCAATGTGTCGAGACGAGGCAAATAATAACGAAGCTCGCAATCAGATAAGTCAGATGATAATATTAAATCGCTCGACTTAATTACACTCACACTCATATATATTTACAGAAATAGAAAATACCGAAAATAACAAATGTAAGAATGAACGGAAATCGAATATTTCTTTATAAAAAAAAAAAAAAAAAATTAACTCTTCTTCTAACGTGTTAAAACATGCCTATTATTTACATTATCGAACATCTGTAATATAAATTCAATTAAAATATTTAATATGGTGTTAGTTTTCGCACTTATCAACTTTTGAGCGATAAAACTATCGTATTTAATTCTCGAATTATGATGACATATCCTGTCGATGGCTCGTTAATATTCCCCTCCTCTCGTTCAATTAACTTTGTACCGAACTTTGTTAAATCCCCCCCCCC
>NW_011948414.1:7735398-7747420 GCF_000503995.2 Ceratosolen solmsi marchali
ATCTATCGGCGTGTAGTAAAGTGCGCGCGATGCTTCGTTCGATCGGAAATATGGGCGATGGAATGTTTCAGTGGTGTATTCGATATTGGTAAATTAAATAATAAATATAGTTTTATCGGATTGCATGATAAATAATTTTAAAAAGTTCGCATTTATTTAGAAAGTATCACTTTCAACGGACTATTAATCCTGTTGATTTTCAATTAATCGCGAATTTCTGCGTTTCTCATTACGATCATAATTCCCAGCTAAAGGACAGCTAAATAAATAATTAAATAATTAAATAATAAATAAGAGTACACTACAAAATTATTATAGCCTTACTAGCTGATGACAATTACGGTACGATTATTGATAATCGAACGAGCAAGTGGATTAACTTTCTTCCTTAGCAGCGCGTAGAAAGTTTCATATTTTAATATTTTGTTCATATATATATTTATATTATATTCGTGTACTCGGGTTATGGGGGTCAGCGTTACGAGTTAACGTACATTCACGTTCTCATTATGAATTAAGCCAATGTGTTTATAAAAAAAAAAAAAATTATATATTTTGCTGTATATTTATCGTTTTGTAATTTTTATAGAAATGTAGCTTAACGCAGATTTAGATGATTAGAAATTTCGAATTTAGAGATTTTATTCCAAAAATATAATATATATATATATATATATACACACACACACACACACACACACACACACACATATGTATTACTTAAAGTATTTTTTCTTTATACAAAAAAAAAAAAAAAAAAAATAAGAAAAAGAACATGGCAAATTAATCATATATATGTATGTATTGAATTCACCGTATCTGATAAAATTCTATTTAACGCTCTATTATCGAGTTTATATTCGTAATTCTTGAGCTAAAAGTATTATTGCCAACAATATGAATTATAGAAATTTTTGCCTAATATGCCGACGATGTACATATATAATTAATTATCTATCCGTGAAGGGAAGCTTGATAATTTGTGCCAAACCAATGGTTCTGCAATGTGCATATTTTGATTATCCTAATAAAATATCGGCTGCTGATAATTTCTGACAGCAGCATCACTCGTGTGTTTTGTTTGTTTTATCGAGCGCTATTATTTATTGTTTGAGCTTCTGTGGTGAGACGTCGAAACTGTGCAAATGGCAACAACTTTTTTCAAGGGCACGCATACGTTTCACTCCACTCGATAATATTATTTATCATGGAAAATCGTGACTATTACAGTGCGCGGACTCGTACATGTTGCACTCGACGATCGTTTTACTTCATTTTACTTCAAAGAGTCATAGTCGTAGTCATTTGTAATGTTAAGGAAGGATGTCCCTTTAATTAGTTGGGCGTCCCTGGAAGTCCCTGTTATATCGTCTTTTACAAACAAGCGGCGAAATAATTATTGTCCAACGAATAAAAAACGAAACTTTTGCTCTCCTTATGCATTATGGTTACATAAAGGCATTGCCTACCCACCCCCTATAATCCATGAGATTCGTAGGCATTTATAAGACATGAAAGGACTAGCAAGTCGTAGTAACGTAGTAATGTCTAATATTTAACGCAATAATTCATATTAATAAAAAATACTCTTCGGGCATATTCTATAAGCCTGAAGCGATCCGTAATATTAGGTCGGCAAAGATACGGTAGGCGCTTGACGACTTGAGCTTCCAACAGCTTTCACTGAAAAATCTTTGATAATATAACATCGTGTCCTCTCGCTCATTTCAAGTTCATAATGGAAAAATCAGGCCCAATCGATTCGACGGAGGTGGTGCACGTGCCGGCGGACGGGTCGTCGTCTCCGCAAAACTGTTCGCGAAAACTTGCGGAGAAGTTGCTTAACGACCGTAGATCGTCAACTTGAGTGGTAGAATCACAATGATGGCGAATCATCGCGTTCGATCGTCCCTTCAAATGCTAAAGAGTCCTTCGAATATCCGGTTACTTCCCCGTTTACACAATTGACACATTAGCGGGCGCACACGTGTGTGCAAAAAGCCTAGGGAAGTGTGGCGTTTAAACGAAGCCGGCCATATTGAAATGATTTTTACCCCAGAACGCCGTGCCGAGCGCTGATTAGTGTGTACGTGCGTGCGTGCGTGTCCCCCGTCCCTCGACAGCCGCCGCCGCCACCGCCGCTACCACCACTACCACAAACATCACCACTACCAATTCGCCAAAAAAAGGGGGTGGAGGGGTGGGGTGGGGAGGGACGGTACACCGACGTAACGATACGGCAGATAGACTAAACGCGCCTGGTGAGTTCGGAGTCCGAGGTGCTTCTTGTGCTAGTTTATTCGTGTGTGCGCGCGCGGCTGGCAATTGTGCGGTTGATGAGAATGGAAATGTCGGCGGGGATCCATCGCTCGATGAAATTACCGTGAAGTCGCGAGCGTCGGCTGATCGCGTGTATCGTCTTACTCTCTCGATTCTCTCTCACGAGGAGTTTTTAAGTGCGAGGAAAGAGGAGTTGGCACTCGCACTTCTCTCGGGATTGTATCTACGGCGGCGGCGTTGTTAAAGCGTGCGCGTAGGGACGCGGGAGGAACGAAAGAGAGAAAGAAAATCAGGCGCAGAGAGAAAGTATTGGTGTTGTCTGATTTGTCTCACTCACTCTCTCTCTCTCTCTCTCTCTCTCTCTCTCTCGCACACATTGTCTTGCGGAGGCCACCTCGGGGGCTTTTACTCTCTTTGCACATCTCTCACGATTATACCGGCGAAAACACGAAACTGCAAAAATGGCCACCGTCTCTTATCACATCGCCAATCTTCTTGAAAAGGTGAGTTTTCCTCGAATTTCCCCTGCGCTTCGCCTATTATTTCGCCGGGCGATGTGAAAGGGATTTGTCGAGACTGGATTTCAATGGGCAACCTAACCATACTTTGTCCCTTCAAAAATCATCTTTCAACATTTATACTTTCCTTCCCTTTCAAATGTCAGACTTTCTTTTCCAATTCTAGCGCACTACGTTATCTAATATCATCTGCACTTTCAGCTTTTAACGATTAATGCTCGTCGGCAAAACGTCTAGAAAGTGTTCATCCGCGATTAGTTAATTATGTACGAAGGCAAATTTCTTTGGCCTTTACTTCCATTAGCATATGCATTGAAATAATCGTCCAGACATTCCTTTCATTTTCATTTTCATTTTCATTTTTATCTTCCACTCCCCCTACCCAAGCTTCACCCCACTCCACTACAATACGTAATGTAAATAGAATAAAAAAAGCAGCATTATTCGTTAAACTGTTATATTAGTATTAATAATCACATCTATCTGGTTACATCTGAGAAGTAATAAGGTCTAACTAATTATCCACGATAAATTTTACATGTTATTTTGTTCATTAATGGTGTGTGCAAGCATGTCCAGACAACGCATACATACACGTGCGCACTCAGCCCACGCTCTCGCGCGCACACCGACACACACACACGGGACGGGGGGCCGGGGGGGGGGCGTATTATTTTCAAATCGCTTGTTTTTGTTTTTCTAATTTCTTTTAATTATGCATACAATATTTAAATAGACAGGATATGGTTGCAAAACTTTTTCTTTATCATTCAATATTACCACAAATGCAATAGTTCTCAAGATTTTTCTCACCCGTATTAACTTACAGATATTTCATATGAAAAGATAATTTTCTCTTAAATTCATTTATTACAGTGTCATAGGCACCTATGCAATATATTACAATTAAATATATATTTAAATAAAGATATAGAATCTTGTTTTTTTTTTTTTAAATAATGTAAAAATCGAAACGTTAGTTTTTAAAATTTTTTATAATAAATTTCTTTTCATTAACCAACGTAACATATTATTGTTAGTGAAATAGCATTGTTTAATCGGTACATTACCCACTCATCCGCGCACACGCACACGCACACGCACACGCGCAGCCATACACGCCTTTTGCATATGTATAATATATTTTATGATATAATGAAGAGTTTGGTATCTTATTTACTTATTGTAAAGCATAATTAATACTTTTTAATATTTTTTTTTTCTTTTTAGATGACATCTAGTGATAAAGACTTTCGATTTATGGCTACTAACGATCTAATGACAGAATTACAAAAAGATAACATCAAGTTAGACGATGATTCAGAGCGTAAAGTTGTAAAAATGCTTCTTAAGCTACTGGAAGATAAAAATGGAGAAGTGCAAAATCTTGCAGTCAAATGGTATACGAGGATAAGATAAATTATTTTCAATACTACCAAATTCTTAAGCCATATCCTTTGATATATTGTAATAATAACTATAGACCTTGCTTTTTCTAACAGTATAACTGTCATTTTAATATTTATGTATTTTTAATTATTAGTTAGAGTACTATATATATATATATATATATATATATATTATGTTACAAACTAAAGAGCCTTTTAGGTTTTTTTCACGAAACAATATTAACAATAATACGTTTACAGTTTGGGACCACTGGTTAATAAAGTCAAAGAATACCAGGTGGAGACGATTGTCGATGCTCTTTGCAGCAACATGGTATCCGATAAAGAACAGCTAAGAGATATTTCGAGCATTGGTTTAAAAACTGTCATTGCAGAACTTCCATTGGGTTTGAGTCCACTGGCTGTAAACGTTTGCAAACGAATCACCGGGCGCTTAAGTAATGCTATTGAAAAGGTAATGCTTCGATAAATAATAGGAAACCCAAAGCTTACGTAATATTAGTCATTTAGTTTCGATACCTAACGCTCTAATGATTAAAAATTCGGAAGAATTAAAATTAAAAAGACGGAAATTTAATAAATATGCGCTAGTGACAAAACTCTTTGCTTCGTTCTATTCGTTGAAATGAGATCAAATTGATAAATATGCTCTGTACGTTAAACACTGCAATTTTAATTAAGTAAGCTTTTTCACTATTGGCCAATTTGGTAAGAGTAAGCAGTTAGTCGATGCTAATGTTTGTCACTCTTGAAAATATTTATTAATTCGTTGCAGCAAGAAGATGTGCCCGTGCAACTCGAAGCCCTGGACATATTAGCTGATCTACTGTCACGCTTCGGTTCTCTATTGGTGTTCTTTCACTCTATAATTCTAGCAGCGCTTCTTCCTCAGCTTTCATCACCGAGACAAGCTGTGCGTAAAAGAACCATAGTGGCCCTCAGTCATCTCATGACGTCGAGTACCAGTCATCAGTATAGCAAATTACTGGATCACTTATTAGAAGGCTTGGCCAACAATAAAGTGAACAACGTTGTTCAAACTTACATACAGTGCATCGCTTCAATATGGTACGTACGAAATTCAACGAGGTATTTCCCTAGTTTAGGTGATTTTTATATGATTAACTGGTAGCGGACGGGTCAAAGCAATGAAAAAGAGACTTTGCAATAAATTTAAAGCTGAATACGGCGATTAGGAATTTTTTAGGCCTGGGACTGGGAGTGACACGAGAATAGCAAAAATTGTCATGTAATTTGTACAATCATTTTTACAGCCGACAAACTGGACACAGATTTGGAGAACAAATCGAGAGGGTTATGCCACTTATAGTTCAGTACAGCAAGGAGGATGACGACGAACTAAGAGAATATTGTTTGCAAGCATTAGAAGCCTTTGTTTATAGATGTCCCAAGGAAATTACTCCTCACATTAATAAAGTAAGTCAATTAATGATAAGTATTGTGCGAATTGCATGGCCAATTGAAATTGTTAGAAAAATTGAAAACTCATTGAACTATTATTAATATATATATATATATCAATGATATATGAATCAAAAGACAAAAATCTTGAAAACTTCATAGAATAATGTTAATTTTATCAAAGTAGTGTTTGGCATTCGATATTAATTATTTGATATTAAACATAATACTTATGACTTTAATCTCTAGTGAAAATGCTTTAGCATATTATTGTTTATATAACTCACAATTATCACATTTTACATGTATTTATAAAAATATCATCAATTTATTCATATTTCTTTTGGAATTCTAGATTATTGAGATCTGCCTCATGTATTTAACGTACGATCCGAATTATAATTACGACGACGATGCGGGCGATATGTCCGATGGCGAAGGCGCAGTAATGGAGACGGAAGAAGATGGCGAAGAGGACGCCGAGGACGAGTATTCGGATGACGACGACATGAGCTGGAAGGTACGTCGAGCCGCTACCAAGTGCCTGGAAGCTGTTATCTCTAGCAGGAGAGAATTACTCTCCGAGCTTTACAAGGTCGTATCACTGGCCTTGATCTCCAGATTCAAAGGTAAAAAAACGTAAAAAAAGCCTTCCCCGTTTATTATATAATATTCTTCGTTTTTCTATATTCTTCTACTTTTAAGTAGCATTAAATATTTGACATGTTTTTTTTTTCTTTTTCTCTTTTTCTTTTTAAAGTTTCAACAAATGCACCTAATTTTTATATGCTATATTGGTAAAAAAAAAGAAAAAGAAAAAGAAAAAAAAAAAAAAGAAAAAAGAAAAAAAGAAACGAAAAAACGAAAAAAAGATTTCAATTATCCTTTGAGAATAATATAACATTGGTAGTTCGTCATATAAAATGCCTTTTCCATTATCGTTTGCACCTTGTTTTGTTTTTACAGAGCGCGAAGAAAATGTTAAGTCCGATATCTTCCACGCGTATGTGACGCTCCTGCGTCAAACGAAGCCCACTACTGGGGTCGCCCTCGATCCCGACTCCATGGAGGACGAGGAGGGTCCGATCTCGTTACTGCAGTTCCAGGTTCCCTTCATCGTCAAGGCTGTTCACCGTCAGATGAAGGAAAAAAGCATTAAAACCCGACAGGACTGCCTATCCTTACTTAAGGAACTCGTGCTTGTCCTGCCTGGTGCCCTCACAAATCACATACCCGCTCTCATCCCCGGCATCCAGTATTCCCTCAGCGACAAGAACTCCTCCAGTAATATGAAAATCGACACTTTGGCCTTTGTCCACACTCTTCTCGCCACCCATCAACCGGAGGTCTTTCACGTCCATCTTCCAGTACTTGCACCTCCCATTATCATCGCCGTTAGCGATCCCTTCTACAAGATCACCGCCGAAGCGCTCCTCGTGCTCCAGCAGCTCGTACAGGTCATCAGGCCACACGGTAAGCGAGGCTCTTCCCTTCCATTCCTCATGCCACGCCGAAGCTTCATTTTTATTTTAATTAATTTTGATTAGGCACGGACTCGTTGATTATTGTAGGGCCAAAATAATCATTAATTCGCCATTCTCGGCTCACTAGCTAATTCCTTAGTCATAGTCCCAGGCACATATTATTATAAAATAATTCATAAAATAATTTACAAATTATTATTATTATTATTGTTGTTGTTGTTGTTGTTGTTGTTGTTGTTGTTGTTCTTGTTCTTGTTGTTATCATTATTATCATTATTATTATCATTATTATCATTATTATTATTATCATTATTATTATAAATTCAAATACGAAGCGTTTGATGAAAATTGATAATCAAACGATTGAATAAACAACAAAAAAATACGTGTGTCCATAAATGTATAATAAATAATGAATCAAATTATTTATGAAAAAATTGTAACGAAGAGAAATTATTTATATAAATTTTTAATAATATTACATTCATTTGGTATTAATCGGGCTACAATGTTTTCTCTTGTATTATACATTTATTATTTAATAGTCACTCGATAAAATTTATTTTATCTCTTGGTAGAAAATTATATAGAAATTATCGATCGTTTTATTATATTTATTAAATGGCAACGAGCAGATGGACAATTTTTCACAAGGATCAGTTAAAAAAAAGTCTCGATTTTTAAAATGTTAAATTGATTTATCGAAGAGCGGCCGAATTTTTTGCACCAAGTAACAAAAACATTGACAAACTCCCTCTCTTCATCAGATAAGCCGTCGAACTTCGACTTCACACCACTGTCGGGCGAGTTGTACTGGTCGACTCTGTCGCGGTTGCGCACCGCCGACATCGACCAGGAGGTCAAGGAGCGCGCGATCGCCTGCATGGGCCAGATCCTCGCACACCTCGGAGATACTCTGCAGAGCGAGCTGCCCGTCTGTTTGCCCATTTTCCTCGACAGGCTGCGCAACGAAATCACCCGACTCACCACCGTCAAGGTTACGCTAATATCAATTTCAAGCCCCTTCGATGCGACTATGGGCAGCAGCCCCACGTTCCCCAGCCTATTTATCATTACCTTGTATCCTCCATAATATCTCGTTCCTCTGCCATTGTGATTTAATTAATAACGTGACGCGCCCACGCCTCCTCGTCCATTAAGCGTACGAAGCGGGAATCACGCCTTCGACTAACTTTCCAATTACTGTCCCCTTAGCATCTTTGCACCCTACGCCTCCAGTGGGATATTAAAACAGCTTCCAAACTGCTTTGCCTCCCAATCATTTCCCATAAAGAACAATAAATAGGCCTCGCAATCGTCCAATCGTCCGAATTAAATTCTTTTGCTTGACCCATCGATGCTGATGTGCCCCGTCGCTTCACAACAAGCCCCACCTCCGTCTTATACCGACAGTGAAATAACGTCGCGCGCGGTTACGTCGCCGCTTATCCCCGTTGTGCAGGCTCTCACCTGCATCGCCGCCTCGCCGCTGCACAACGACCTCAAGCCGATCCTGCAGGATGCAATACCGATCCTCGGCTCCTTCCTGCGCAAAAATCAGCGCGCGCTCAAGCTGAGCTCCCTGGTGCTGCTGGATACCTTGGTGCGCAACTACAGCGAAGCGCTTCACTCGGACTTACTGGAGAAGGTGACGACCGAGCTCCCGGCACTCCTCAACGAGACGGACCTCCACATCGCCCAGTTGACGCTCACCCTGCTCACCACCATCGCCAAACTACATCCGGTCTCGCTCAATAACATCTCCGACAACATTCTCCCAGAGATCCTCGTTCTCGTCAAATCGCCCCTACTACAAGGTACGTCAGCGCATCGTCACTCGTCTCTTTAAACATACACAATTTTACCTTTTACCTTTTTTTTTTCTTCTTCTCTTTCTTTCATTATTCCTTTTTACTTTTTAGCTAATTTCGTAGCATAGCTTTATCTTTCACAGTACTCTCATTCTCAATCTCTCGCAAGTTTTTTGTCGTACTTGCTTTTTTCTTTTATTTTTTTTTATTTTTCTTTTATTTTTCTTTTATTTTTCTTTTATTTTTTTTTATTTTTTTTATTTTTTTTATTTCTTTTATTTTATTTTTTTTAGCACTTCAACAATCTTTACTTTAAACGATGTAAACGAATTCATAACAGTTAATGGAGAATTTCCTTACATTCCAAAAATTTCAAAATCTAAACCTCGGAATATTCATTATAAAAGTATTTTGTATAAGCTACTATGTTAAAAGAAAAAGAAAAAAAAAAAGAAAAAAAACACAAATAATGGAGCCCCTCTTATTTTCTTCAATGTTCGACAATGGTAAGCGCACCGCTTATAGAATGGAAAATAATTGAAAAAAAAAAGAGGAAAAAAAAACGCCCGAACAGGGACTTGAACCCTGGACCCTCAGATTAAAAGTCTGATGCTCTACCGACTGAGCTATCCGGGCCTCTCGATTTTTTGGCACAATAGACATAATGGGGCATACCAAACGATTTAAACTATTTTTAAAATGAGCTGAGTAACATGGCGATGGTCAAAAATTTTCTCAATGATTATTAATTTTCGTAATGTGCATTATTCGCTTAATATTTACAATTTTTCAACCTGTTAATTAGAATTTTTATTCTTTTATTCTCAAAAAACCGAACATTACATTCTCCTTCTTCTTCTTTTGACATAATTGTAACTATTCGTCATTCGTTCAAAGATTAAAGTCTCATAAGATTTATTATATTGTCTATCGTATGTTTGATGTAAGTCCTACTCAAGGTCGTCCTTTCTTCGTTAAACTAATTTTTTTTCTTCTATTTTATATCTCTAATTAAGAGACTGAATTCTAATCCATTTTTACGTAGAATTGTATTAATTAGATTTGATCGAATAGTTTCTGTAATGGGTGTCTTTTTCGAAAAGACGAGTATATTTGTATTCGATATTGATATTCTACCACATCAAAGAACGCTTTAATTGTATATATAGCGTAACTTTAATTGTTAATCGAGCGTGAAATCGTAAAGCTACTTAATTTACTGTCTTTTATTAGGAAATTCTAATCTCGGATTTGTAATTAAGATAAGGCCACAAATAACAACAAAGAACCTGTGCATGAAAACAGAAAAGATTTTTTTTTCGACTATACATTCATGTTTATAAGAGTATTGTATTCAATATCATTATTCAATTCAAATATTAAAAAAAAAATTTTATTTTGTTTTGTTTATAGCAAGCCCCCACGCATTATACAATATATATATATATATATATATATATATATATATATAATTAATTTTTATTTTTATAAGAAACCTTGAATGAATTTTCATTATTTTTTATGAAGTAATTGTCTATTAAGTAAAGAAAAAAGATGTAATTATTTTTTTCCTGGTTAGTATTAAAATCGCGATTACATAAGATTTCTAATATTATATTTGTTTTGTTAGGTAAAATCATTTTTTTGTTTTTTGTTTTTATCACGAAGGTAAATATTATTATTTTATTAAAAATTCATAATTGATGTAATCAATCAGAAAATTTACCATTCACTATGAGTATTACGATTGTCTATTATTTGACAATCAATAAATTCTTTCAAATTGTATGGCATATATTATTTTGCATTAAAATCCTCATCCTCGATATTAAAACTGACGATTTTAAAAATTTTTTGTTAGGTACAAATAAAAAAAAATGAAACTATTTGTCAAAAGTCATAATAAGCAATTTCATTGATTTTAAAGAAAGTATCAATGTATTTGAAAGTGTGAGCTTTGCAAACCTTTAAATGGACGTTAGATTAATTAATTGTTAATGAATTTGGGACGGGATGGATGAAGTGGCCAGACCACGGCAGCTTGTTATTTATCACCGATCGATAATAGAATAATTGTCATTAAAAACAGGTGCCGCGCTGAATTCGATGCTGGAGTTCTTCCAAGCCCTGGTGCAGGCAGGAATACCTGGTTTGGGATACCGAGAGCTTCTGTCGATGCTCGTGGCTCCGGTCAGTCAAACGCAGCAGCTCCACAAACAGGCGTATCATTCACTGGCCAAGTGCGCGGCCGCTCTCACAATTACCTGGCATCAAGAAGCCCAAGGCGTCGTCGAGGAGTTCCTGAAGGATGTGCAAAACCAGCTGACCGACGCACACCACTTATTTGCCCTACTCGTTATAGGCGAGATCGGTCGACACGTGTAAGTGCGAATGAAGAGCTACGTGAAAGGACACATTATCAGTCTTTCTTTATCTTACTTTAATCGAGCGATTAATCTTTGAAGACCCATAGCCCATCGAATTTTCTATTCTAGAAAGCGATGGAACAGTATAAATTACATAGTCGAAGTTCGACTTGGAATTTGACGTAGTTTCTTTTTTGTTTATCTTCATTAAACTTTTAGTCACTGTAAGAATCAATTAATTTCTGCGTATATGCCTATATCGTATCATGCTCCTTCAATTTTTACAGAAAAAATAGCATTCGATTGGTTATACGTAATTTTTTCTTTTTTCTTTTTTTACTTCTAAAATCAATAATATATCTATCTCACTATCGTATAATGAATTAAAAAATAAAACTTTTCTTCACATAGATGATTAAAATGAATTTAGTTTATTGCACAATGTTTGTCAATACATAGAAAAATGCAAATTATTTAATAAATAATCGCCACCGTGATTAATTAGATTAATTGCGTCAACAAAATTTACAAATAAAATATTTATCTAAATTGCACATTTCACTCTCACTCTCTCTCTCACTCACTCACTCACTCACTCACTCACTCACTCACTCACTCACTGACTCACTGACTTTTTTGCGCGTGTATGTGTAAATAATTAAAACTTAATTTTTATCTTTTAGAGATTTGAGCAACATTCAGTCGTTAAAACATATTATTTTGGATTCTTTC
>NW_011948414.1:7747430-7756849 GCF_000503995.2 Ceratosolen solmsi marchali
ACTGTTCGGGATCGGAAGAAGTTAAATCTGCAGCCAGTTATACACTTGGGAATATAGCAGTTGGAAATCTTCCCGAATACCTTCCTTTCATACTCAACGAAATTGTAGCACAGCCTAAGCGCCAATATCTTCTCTTACATTCTTTAAAGGAGGTAAGCCTATAATATTTCTTATTAATCAGGGCATTTTGTTATTGTATAACTTATTTGAGAAGTTATGGGCGGCTTTGATTTTCGACATTGTTTGATATTTTATTATTATAATTATTAATCGTCGCTAGACAAGCAGGCATATTGTTTCCTTGCTAAAAAGTCTTATTAAAGGAGCACAATAGTCGTCTTGCATTAGGCCGCCCAATATCAAATGGAATTGCAACGGCTGTGAGAATTGGTCCAATCTCAAATCCCTAACGATTGAAAAGCCCTGTGCTTCAATTTCAGATCATCACGTGTCAATCATCAAGTCCCTCTGGCGTTACGCATCTACAAAACTTCGTGCCTTCGATTTGGGTCCTCCTTCAGCGGCATTGCGAGTGTACCGAAGAGGGAACGCGCAATGTCGTGGCCGAGTGCCTTGGCAAGCTCACCCTCATCGATCCTGCCAATCTGCTTCCTCGTCTGCAGAAGCTCCTCGTTAACTCGATCTCGGCCCTCATGAGGACGACCGCAGTCACGGCTGTCAAATTCACTATTTCGGATCAGGTGAGACGATGGCGGCAAGCACACATTGTCCGCGGGCTCTTCTCGTTCCTCAACTGTCCATCTTTATTTCGCTCGCTCTTATGTCGCGCGGCTACTAAATATTTGAATGACAATCAAGCTTCGGTATTTTCGTTAAAAGACCCACTTATCTAGTCTTGTGTCAATATTAAGTGAGAGATTGAATTGATGAAATGAAAACGAACGTATAATGCGAATGTACACAATACGAACTCTCATATTGTGTAAGAAAATTGTAAAATATTCATTCGCTCGTTATTTTTAGCCACAAGCAATTGATCCCATGTTGAAGCAGTGCATGGGAAATTTCTTAATAGCTTTGGAAGATCCTGATTTAAATGTGAGAAGGGTGGCATTGGTGGCATTTAATTCGGCGGCTCATAATAAGCCAATGCTTGTGCGAGATCTTTTGGATCAAGTTTTGCCGCAACTGTATGCTGAAACTAAAGTTAAGGTACGTAGAAAACGTGTATTTTGAAAATAAAAAATTTTGAACGTTAGATCGATTGTACGAATTTATTAGAGTTCGATTGAAGCTGTGCATGTATTTTCATTTGAATTTTAAAACATTTTGCTAATTTTGTTAATTTTGCTATCCTATCGCTAATTTAATAGTAATAAAGAAATTAAAAATAAAAAATATATATAAAAAAAAAAAAAAAAAATGAACAAACTGAAATAAAAAGGAAATTTTTATTTGAATATATTTCTCTATATCTCTTTTTATATATCTTCTATAAATAATTAATATCATCTTAATGTAATAATCCATTAAGTTAAGTAAATGTATTTTTTTTGTCTTTATAATGGACAGGATTAATAATTTTTAATAATCCATATATCCAAATTTTATTAAATTAAATAATTTTACTAACCTGATCTTACTTTATGTATATATAAATAAATATATATATAAAGTAATATCGCATGAGAAATCAAATAAAAATCATAGAAGAACATCATATAAGAAATCTACTCTTTACGTTCTAATATATAGCTGCACTTAAAGTAATGACAATGAGAGTTATTATTCAAATGTCAATTTAGTCACTTTATTTTCATATTGTTGTTGTTAATTGCAGAAAGAACTGATTAGAGAAGTAGAAATGGGCCCTTTCAAACACACCGTGGACGACGGTCTCGATTTGCGAAAAGCTGCATTTGAATGTATGTATACGTTGCTGGATTCTTGTCTGGATCGGCTGGACGTCTTTGAGTTTCTTAATCACGTGGAAAATGGTCTTAGAGATCATTACGATATCAAAATGCTTACTTACCTCATGACAGCTCGACTTGCGCAGCTCTGCCCTACCGCCGTTCTACAAAGTAAGCTTATTATCATTAAAAACATCTATTTATAATCAAATTGTGTGAATGTATTATTAATATGGAGAATGTATGACGTAAAGGCCGTATGTTTGGAAAATAAATATACGAACCAAATTTTCGAATTTCAAGCTTTTCCACTTATGTCCAGAAGTTTTGCCAAATTGTTTCTATTTCAGACAACCTTTTTCCTAGGATATGCTTTTTTTTTCAAAATTTAATTATCAGTGTCCCAAGAATCATGTAGTTTCCTTAAATATAAGTATGACTATAAGACGAAATAAAGAATAAGTCTCAAATGTAAAATTAGATAAAAAAAAATTAAATAGTTGTTAAAAATTGTAATTATGAAATAATAATATACGTAAACTTATTAGAAAATGCTTTCGTCAAATTTAATGAAAATTTGTAATTATATTTATTGTTATTTTAATATATTTGTGAACAAACGTTCTAAAAATACATAAAATGAGAATTTAAATTTTAAATGATTCTCATTATCATATACAGTGCTTTGATTATAGATTCTAGTTTGACAGAAAAATAAAAAAAAAAAAAAATAAAAAAAAAAAATAAATAAAGTATATATGAAATTCATGTTAAAAATAATTATGTTATTTCTTGTAACTACTTTTACAATTTACTCAAGCATATACATTATTTTAATATAATATTAGCAGTTTCAAAGATAAAAAAAAGAAGTAGCATTAATGAATTTATTCTATTGCAAATAGAGTATTTAAAAATATGTATATCACATTAATTCTAACATTTTCTAGTACCTTCCATTTAAATAATCTAGATTTTATCAATTTTTAATTTATAAAAATACATTAACCAGAATTTTATAACAAAAATTCTTCCTTTATCAAAATATTATAACGTAATACATGAAATTCAGAAAGAAGGACTTTAGAGGATTCGTAAAACGTAAAACTTGGTAAGTGATATTGATTAAACATTTCTAATTGAATAATTTTTTTTAAGGAAAAGTGTTTTATACTATCGATTATTTATTCGAACAATTTCTTTTTTGTTAATAATAAAAATGGATTGTCAGTGATTTTTTTTTTTTTTTTTTACATTCAATGACAAAAATCACATATTATAAGTTAATTCATATGGATATTAGAAATTATATTTAGTATACATGCGATAATTAAAAAAAAAAAATTTTATTTCTTATGATTATGCTGGTTTTAAAAGAAAAATATTGTAATTTTAAATTTCAACAATCAATTATTAAAAAAGACGTATTACTTCGAGAATTCATCTGTTATTTGCAATAATTCACATTAAAATCTATTAATATATTATAGATTTTTGTTTCTTGATTATATAATTCAATATAGTCACAAATTTGTAGAATCAAAAAAAAAAAAAAAAAAAAAAAAGTTTAAGAATTTATACCATGAAATTCTTAGTCTCACAAATTCATCACAAATGATCAATATGCAATTCTAATATTCATAAACTCGTAAGAATATAATAATTTAAAATTGCTTTCTTGATAAATTGAGATACTAAAAGATTAAACTTTAATATTCTAATACAGAAAATATTTAAAATTTTTATATATTTATATGGAATGCATTGAGTAAAATTTCTTTACATTTTAGATAATTAGATAATACAGAAAATATTTTCATTTTACAAATTCATGATTACTTGAAAGTAGCGTCACGTATATTGGAACAATAAAGCATATCCGTATTTTACGAATTGCAGATTTCTCTTGCAAATTAATTATTTTCTCAAATGCATGTAAATAAATAAAAAATTTAGTTTAAACTTGGATTTAACGAATACAACTTTACAGTCAATACGTGTTTTTTTTACCTTGTCGACAGTATTATATACAAATGTTTACTTCAAGCATTTATATAAATACACACACGCGCGCGCGCATATATATATATATTTTTTTTTTAATGAAAAATACTCGTACACTATACAACATGATTTAAAGAGGAAAGAACTTAATTTTTTTGCTAAAAAATGAAATACCTTTCTGATGAGTAATCGAAAGTATATTTAACATAGTTTGCATTCACCATAGACTAGTGAGTGATTCATTCAACGTTTTATGTTTTATGGCATCTAGTAACTGATCTTGTATATAAATCATTTTTAAATTCATGTTTTAAAAATTAGAGATTATTTAAAACCAGATTGACGCAATACATTTTAATGAACTTTCCAGAAAGATGATTAAATTTTATTAAGAACATATAATAAATGATAGTTCGCAATTTTAATAACTACTGACTTTGTAGATTTTGAATTGTTACTCTAAATTATCGCAATTTATTCAGATAATATTTGATTAATGTATGCTAAAAATAACAGAAGGTTCTCTTGATTTAATATTTATTTGCCTACCACATGCATTTAAGAAGTTCTATTAAATTAAAAGAAGAAAAAAAGGTCTGAACAATGGAAATTCGTTATTTAATAAATTGCATTTAAAAAATAATCATGCACTAATAGTAAAATTGACGATTTTTTTTTTTTTTTTTTTTTTTTTTTAAACGTAGGAACGTAGGAGAAGGATGTTAATAGTGACTTACAATAAGCAATTTATTATCAATAATCTTAAATAATACTGTAATAATAAAAAAAAATCGTACTTTGTATTGTTAAAGGGCTCGAAAGGCTGGTTGAACCATTGAAAAGCACTTGTACAATGAAAGTAAAGCAGAATTCCGTCAAACAAGAATATGAGAAGCAAGACGAATTGAAGCGATCCGCATTTCGGGCCGTTGCGGCTCTTCTCACGATCCCAGACTCCGGTAAGTTATAAAGACTGTGAGGCAGAAGGATTAATTTAATTTTAGGAAATGGTGTATTGCAATGCTATATAATTTAATGCTTTTGCACGTTGCTTTAAATTCATTTAATCGTCCTTGCACTTGCACATTATGTATTCACTCCTATGTATAATGATTAAGAAAAAAAGCGATTAACTACATTTTTACAGTTCTAAATTATTTGTTGATTTGTTAGAATCGAGGAATACTAATTTAATGCTTATTTTTATAGTATAGCAAGTGATTATGTATTTGGTAGATTTTATTTTGATAATTAAGTATTCGAGAACAATGAGAATACAGAAAGTATTTCTAAATCAAGATACGAAATTCTTTTAATATTTGTCTGTTCTTGCCGTTCTTTGGTGTATCAAAGAATTTACATATATAATGTATAGTATCCAAGTTTTTTCAAAATTTCAGTATTTCCTATTTAATATTGAACGGTTCATAAATAATATGCGTAATAAAAATTTTCAATATATTTTTGCCTTTAAATTTGTATGATAATTTAAGTTAAGAAAATCAAAGCTAATATTAATGAATACTGCATCACGTCAAATATCTCCAAATGCTGTAAGTGAGTTTGCGTTATAAATATGCCAGAATTAGAGTGATCATCATCAATATATCTTTATAAAAAATCATTGCTCAAATTTGCTCAATTAAGTAGCTTTATATTATAAGATTCTCAATATATTGGTTCAATTGAGATAATTGATTTGTTAGAACAAAAGATAAAGCATAAAATTTATTAACATTCCCTTTTAACTTAGGCGAATAAATATTGCCATATTTATTTCTACAAAGTTGACGATATCTTTTACCTTGAGCGATGAGAGATGAAGATTTTTTTTTTTCAAATAAAAAATAACGAATATTTTGTCCGTTCGAAAAAGCTCGATTTTCTCGATTTTCTCGATTTTCTCGATTTTCTCGATTTTCTCGATTTTTATTTTATTTCATTTATATTATTAAGCATTACATATTTATTTATGTATCATTGTTACAATTGATAATAATTTTTCAGTCTTAAGATGACATTTATATTCAGATTTTTTAATGAGAAACAATGTAGTGCTTAAGGATTTCTGCATTATCGGCCCTCTTCTTATTACTCATTAATCGAGAGTCACTAGTAGTGTAATAATTATGAATATATAAACGCGACGATAAGATCTTACATGAAAAAAAGCACGGAACCTCGGGGAGCTCTACATCCTTCACGATACATATAAATTATCATGCTTTCTGGATTTAGTAATAAACATTACATGTGACCACCGTAGGTCCAATTTACGGTAGTCCCCCCCCCCTCCCAATTGTATTTGTAATAAACTAGTTTTTTTTGTTGTAAAATATATGTTAATTTGCACTGGATTCGGTAAACATTTTTATTTTTCGTTTCATCTATTCGTCTGCTGCTGCTTCTAATGCATTCCCTAATATTTCAAATGCTTAGATTTTTTTACTTTTACACGTGAAGTATTTCTGTTAGCCATTGAGAGTGGCTTTACACTAATGATTATTGAAAAATAAATTACGATGTGAGCTTAAATTGAATAAAATATTTTACTTTCTTTATTTTCTCGCAATATTTACTTATTTTTCCGATTGAAATTATTTATTTATTTTATTTATTAAATAAAAATAAAAAAATAAAAAAATTGGATTACTTATATTATTCGATAGAATCACTTGTTATATTATTATTATTATTATTAATTTAATGCCATTCATTATTCATACGAGAATTAAAGAAATCGCCGTTTTATTTCAATTTCATTGCTCGATCGAGGGAATTTGAAAAATTTAGTTTTAATAACGAATTTATTACAATCGTTGTCTGCATTTATTATTATTATTATTTTTTTTTTTTATTATCTCCCGAGTTCATTGAACGCTGTTGAATAATATATATCATAATTACGAAAGGCAAATTTATGAAGGGCAGTCGTAAACAATGTAGCGCCAAATTCTTGGAAGATCTTTCTACCGCGATCAATTAAAAATGGATGACTTATAATGCATTATATATAAATATAAATATTCTCTCAATTGAACATTAAATAATAATTCAACTTATTAATACATTGGCGTATAATAGCGAAGGGATAGCGAACATTTATTAGTGATAGAACGTGAATAGGAATAGGTAGAATAGTTGAGAGTTAATTGGTCATTTTTACAGGAATATAAAATAAAATGTCTGATAATTGCATAAATCCTAGATGTGTGTTTTACAGTGTTGGGCACTTTCTGCGGTAGGAGCAAGCAGAATTTGATTTGACAGAGAAGAATATGTAATGACCAATGCCGTTTGTAAATAATGCCCTTTCGTTGTAATATTAATATGATATTTTTGCTTGCAATGCCGAGAGAATTTTGCATAAAAAATGACAGGCTGCGGATGGGTTGGATGGCCACTTGGTCTCAGGATTAAACGGCGTCCTTGTTGATTGTTGCAGATAAGAATCCAGCGCTCAGCGAATTTGTGGTGCAAATAAAGGCGACCCCGGAGCTCCAGCCGCTGTTCGAGGTGATCCAGAAGGACTGCACCGGTGGCAGTCTTAACGAGGCTAACCTCATGGACCAGAGTTAAGGGCGCGGCTCTATGAGGACATCCTGGGTGCAACTCGAGGATGGAGCGAGTGGTGCCGGTCCGGTGACTGGATCGGACGGCGAGCCACGACATTGAAGCAGCGCAGCATTACCCACAATAATATAACCATCAGCAACATCGTCGGGGAGTATCGGGGTGCTTACGAGGCGACGACATTACAACAAGACGAGACGAGTCGCGCGAGCGCATTGAGCCGCCAAGGAGAATATAGAGGCGGAGGAGCACGATAATGGACAATGATGCAACTATCGATAGTTTATTTCTATATGTTATTTTTTCATTGATCGTCGTGCATCATCTCGGATTAACTGAACGAGATCTCGAGATCTTCGAGGGGCGGAGGCGCGAAGGGGATATACGTAGCTGTCAGTTAATGTGATTTACATTTGGCATTAAAAAGCTTGTATAAACAAGGAGAATGAGAAACAAATAAATTTACCGGACGTTTAAATATTTTACGATTGTGTATTGCTGTGTTGTAAACTTTTCTTTTCCTTACGATTATTTGGGCGACGAAGGGCGAGGGTGCGAGAGAGAGAGAGAGAGGGGGGGGGATTATCAAAAGCCTTTCCAGGCACGCTGTGCATTTTCATTTCTCATTCATTGATCATATAGTAAAAGTTAATCATCTTCGTTTACTTTTCTATTTTTTGTTCTATTATTATTTGTTCTTCTTTTTCTTTTATTTTTCCATTTGTTGTAAGTATATAGTAGATAGTGATGGAATTTTAAGTAGTTCGTGGACCAAATTACATGTTTGAGCGACGAAATGTTTTGTGTAGGAAGATAAGCCGTAACATTCAAAGAGGATTTACAAGACTATTCGATGAGTAATGGAAAGCAACTATCGTTTGCACGGATCTTTTAAATGCGCACACGAAATGCATACGAAGCGTTTCGCTTAAGCGTATATTTGTTTCCGTGCGATTAAGCCTTTAAAAGAAAAAAACAAAAACAAAAAAAAAACAGCGATCTTTATCATAATAAGAGAAAATATATAATAATAATACGACACGCTGTGTCGTGCATATCGAGATAGTAAGGAGTTTTGCGCCTAATAGAACGCAATAACATTTTTAAACGTTTTTATATCGATACTCGTGTCTCCTGAAACTCGTACGCGTTCTCTTTAATGCCTATCAATATATTACATTGTACAACATATTACATGGCAATCGAACGATCTTTTACTTTCGAGTTAGATACGTGACATTTATTAATTTATAGAATAAATACGAAATATTTTAGAAATATATATATGTTTTTTAAAATCTTCCACAATATGAGATTTTTCATTTATATTTTTAATTGGTCGTTTAATGGAAATTTTCACAACGACCTTCAAAGCATACGATATTTTTGGTACAAAATTTTAGAGGATTTTTCATTTTATGGTAATTAAGGTAGTGAAAAGCGATATCTACTAACAGTTCAAAAAAAGCTGTATCGTTCCATTTACATAGCAGATCTTGCGATAGATATTGCCTAGATTGCTTCTTCTTCTCCTTTTTTTTTTTTTTTTTTGTCCTCTTGTACAATAAGAGGAATATACGTTGAGAAATTTTTACCCACAAATAACATTATATATGGAATATAAAAAAAATATTTATAATACATACACTTAATTCATAAATACAATTAATGTTGCTGGGATCGTGGATGGGAGGACAATCAATAAAAATAATATAGTCCGTAATAATGTATTTGTCGGCGTGTAAAATAATTTGATGTCGTTAAATTAGTCGAATACACGCAGTCGTATAGTCATAAAAGACTATACTTTGATTACTTATGACAAATTTATTGGTAATAATGCCGGATTTTAAAGATGCATTCCAAGTGAAACGGCGAGGCAAAGAGGCGACGAAAATATTTTTTTTTTCAAAACAAGTGCAAGTGACGGGTGGTTGTGTGGCTGATTGGGGAGGGGGGGGGGGGGGG
>NW_011948414.1:7756893-7776890 GCF_000503995.2 Ceratosolen solmsi marchali
GCGCGAAATCATTCATCGGGTATATATTTACAGGATAAGCCGGAAAAACCTCGTTCTCAATTCCTAATAAACCAATGTGCGACGCAAATAATAAAATGCAATTTCCTAGACTCTATCGAGTATGCGGAGAAGAGGGAAACGCAATCGCGACGGCGACGGGGTCGAGGCAAAACAAATCGGGGCCGAGGCTCGGCGTCCGCGCGGAAAAAAGCCGTGGCTACGTGACGAGCCGCATGCTCTCCATGGAGTCGCGTCCTTGTTAGACGCGGCCGATGCACCGGATCACGTCGGCTCGCCTTCGCTCGGGGTGCCGTCGATAAGTAGCTCGGCAAATCGCGCGGGGCTCCAGCTCCCGTTAAATCTCGCCGCCGGCGCTATTTCCGATGCCGACGTGGCACTTTTCACACGCGCTCTCCGCACGCGCCTCGCCCCGATCCCCCTTTTGACTCGGCGCATAATTGGAAAAATATACGCGCTCGCGAAATCCGCGAATACCAGTCGGGCTTAAATATAGAATCAATCGGTTTACTTAAGGTTGCTCTTGCTCTCTCCGCGCTTTATGATCCTCGCTCGACTCATCCTATCCACTCCTCGACAATCTATATACTCTATTTCATTTATTAATCGGTATTTACGTAACTCTTGGCTTCGTCAAATATGTCGCCTCGCTTTCGACAAAGGATTCCAGTCGATCGAATGACCGAGCAATGTCTTGGCGCTGTACCCTCCTACCCCCGGCCGACGTCACTTCTCATCGCCGGCAAAACCTACGTCACTGATTGTATTTTATCGCTTCGAGAATTGCGATTCTGTCTTTCAGCCCGATTTTTTCACACTCGTGTCCTTGGCTTAGTGCAGTGCACTAAGTCAATGTGGGAAAGCGCCGAATCTCCAACAGGAGCTTTCTAGATCCCTGGTCCTAATACGTAAGGGATACGTGTTAAAATGTTTCGTAACGTTCCGTACGCGTGTTAGTGGTGTTTGGTGGCAAGGGATGTAGAGGATGAGGGAAGAGAAGGCAGTTGGTAGTAGTGTCGTCCGCTGCTGTAGCGAATTGCCACACGTCGCTTAATTAACTGAATGCAATTGTCTGGCTGGACGTAGACTCGATAAATCTGCGACCACCTGATATTCTACATCTCGAAGTAAAGTGATGGATAATCGATAAGAGTAGGGATGGATGAGCGAGTATGGATGAGCGGCCGAAATCTGGTCGAAGGGCAATGGGATGTTGGGGCGTCAGGGTTCTGCGACGGGGATGTGACTGACGACTCGTTGTGGCGCATACAGGTATTGTCTGATATCGCGTGACGACGCCGGGCTCCTTTTGTGTGTGTGTATGTGTGTCTGGTAGATTGTGCGAACCCGTCGACGGTAACGCGAGGAGACGAGAGAGCCGCTTCGCGTTCCCACCCGGGATACTGTCAAATTGAAGGGACGATTAGATCCGATGGAGATTCCTTCCTGGGTGGGTAATGGTGGACGTTCTTTAATCAGGATCTTAAAACCAATGGTTCGCGCTTCAAGTGGCTCAAGCGACGCCTTCGCTTAGATAATACTGACAATATAATGACATCGATGCTATCGCCCCTTATTGCCGATGGCGAAGATTGAGTTACGCAGAGGTCCGAGCGAGCCTCGTTCATCTCTTAACGCGAATTAACAGCTCACAATGCCATTTATTCGAATTTTTTTCCGAGCGAACGGATAACGGAGTGGGGTCGTTGGGAGGGGGGGGGGAGGACGGGGCGACGAGATGAGGCGAATGAAACTGTGGAGAATAATATAGAGGGGGAGGGGCGGGGAGGAAGATGATGAGAAGGCTATAAATTTTAACGGCATATGTAAACATAAATATTTCGTTAATTAGCAGCTATTTACAGTAATATCGTGTACAGCGACGGTAAACAATGTGCATTCTGATTCTGAAATATTAAAGAGCCGATGATTTCATAAAACGGGCTTTTTATGCTTTCTTTTGCATTCGAGGTTCTCAAAGTGATTTGGGAAAGCTGATTAAGTATGTCCTCTCAACGGCATCAATAGTGATAAACATTATTTTTATTTTAAATGGCCCGTAGAACCATTAAGAGCGAAATTTATTTGTTGACACTAAGAGACGGGCAAACGAGGATTCATAAGATAAATAAGATATCAATCTTCCGAGAATAATTGCTTTAGCTATTAGAAGCAATTATGCAAATGCATGAATATTGGTTTATTAGAAGTATTACCGCGACGGGCGTTCATTCATTTAAATGGCGTAAATTTTTCTAATCCCTGCCCGAACGCTAGAGACTTTTAATCCAATAACCGTGAACGGAGCTTTTATTCCGCAAATTCAACTTTATCGTCGTAATAAAATTCTTTGCGGAATAGATACTTGGTAAATATGCACTTTCGGTGTAGGTTGTTACATTAAGCAGGTGCTAGGAAGTTAACTTCCAACGCTAAGAAAGTACTTGCTGCGCTCGATGTTTATTGTTTTTACATTGAATACTTAAAATTATAGGCAGTATGGCTTTAGTATTATGTTGCAAACTATGTTCCAAAGTAAATAAATAAATCGAGCAACGAGGTTAGAATTTCGCATAAACAAGTGGTAAATCAAAGCCATAAATATAAATATTCACTCAACAACTTAATTATTAAGCTTTAATGTCTTATAACGAGCTTCTTCACAATTAACATACTTAAAGAATATTTTGCCGTTGAGTCTTACAAATACGTTGTCCTGCTTATTATAATATTAATTGAACTTAAAAATAATTGTATTACGGAGCTGAATGCATTTGCGGTTAATTATGCGGTTATGCATTATCGGTTAAGCAAAAATAGGTTTACACTTATTGTATGTTTACATAAAAACATTAAGATTGTGCGTAAATATAAGCATTATAAATTATAATAATACGTGTGAAATTATTCCGAAAGGGCTAATAATTAACGGGAATTACGAATTCGTCATGGGGAATATAAATATAACTTAATTTCTTGAGATAAATCTGAATTAAATAGGAGCACGAGAACATGTACTATGGAATTCTGAATTGCAAGAATTGCTTGGATGAAATTTACAAGAGACAAAGAATGGATACGGTTATTTAAGTACAATATTCGATTATACGTACGTACATACATACAATACAATACATACATACATACGTACATACATTTATACATGCATTGTAAAATACTTGAGAGTAAATTGACAATTCGAAAAAAATTTCTTTTCGACACCGAAATAATTGGTGTGGCAATTATTTTTTTTTTCTTTCTTTCTTTTTTTTTTTTTTTTTTTTTTTTTATGAAGTTGTCATTCTAAGGTAAGTTACGACCTTTAAGATAAGCTCCTTCTCTACAAATTTGCTTTATAATTTGCATTAAAAATCCGTGGAAGTACCTTTTAGCTTTGTAACTCGAATGAAGCCCATTGAAAATTATAAAGTCTTTGTAAAATAGGCAAGGCGCAACAGACATTCACGTGTATTGGTTAAAAACTATTCGATTTTGCTCGAGCAGTGGGAAAAGACAAATTGGCGCGTTCAAATCTCGGATGTTTGGCGACGCGAATTGCTTTTAAATTGAAATTAAGCCCCGTCAATCGCACATGTAAGCATTATCATATTGGACTAGGGTTGCACACTAAGTACCCTAAAGCAAAACCGACATGTTGAGGTCGACGTTATTTTTAAGTTGACTGCGCACGTGCCGATATGCAAATGTGCTCGACATGCGCGAAGAGACGAATTAAGATGTGACAAAAGTATAGAATAGATAAATTAGGCAAGGAAATTCGAGCGAAGTAAGATTTCCGTGACAGCTGGGCAGATGCTGATGGTCCACGAACTTTTTCTTCGCTCAGGCCTCCCCAAATCTCACTTGGTTGCGTTGTTGGACAAATTATTTCTTATGGATTATAATTTTAGGCAAAGGAATACGAGGTGGTTGTTTTTTTTGGCAATTTATTTTTTTTTTTTATTTTTTTTTTTGTTCAATTTGTCGGCAACACAAACCCGATAGAATCATAAATTTATCCTCATTTGCTTGGATTCAGCTTAAACGCATAAAGAGCAGCATAAAATACGAGACGATACTGTATATATATATATATATATATATATATATATATATATATATAATATATTTATAAAAATGGAAAATACCTGTAAAAAAAAAAAAAAAAAACAAGTAGAAAAAACTGAAAAAAAAGAGGTAGAAATCTGGCGAGCCATTAGTAGCGCCCCGAGATGAAAATCGTCATAGTTGGCTAATATTTACTGTCATTCCCCGTCACAAGAGCCATGAATAAAACATCACGTCGGAATGTTTATCGCTTGTAAAGCAAACTTAGTAAAAGTTCACCACTTTTTCCGCTAATAAATATTTTCTTGACGCGGTTGGACATTGCGATAGTTTATTGATTCGTTAAAAGGTTGATAAGCCGAGTACTTAGAGGCTGCTCCCGCGGATGCAGTCTCATATGGTAGTGGCGATCGCATTATTTTATACATCTTCGGTGTCGTAACCGCTTTGATGTTTTCAAAATAAATAGTGTCGTATGTAAATGGATCAAGTCGTATTAACGTACTTACTCGCACGCAATCTATCGCTACTTGAGTTTGGTACTCTCGTGTGATTTGCGACTCACTTACCGAGTAATAATCAAGAAGTTTAAACAGCCGAAGCAAATCACTGATCAGCTGGGAATAACGAGTAAATTGTTGTCCATTTATTAGATTTCCATAGTAATTATGGCTGGAGAAAGTGACACACGCACGCGGCTTTTTAACGGACGAATAGCTCGACTTTTTCGGGTTATAAATGTTTGTTAACTATCTTACTTATTTACAAGTGCATATAAAGCCAGTAATGAAATTCAATTTCTATCCAATCATTGCTCATATTACAAAAATCATTACACAATAACATATTATAAGAGAATTATTATTAATAATTAATGCTCAACAATTTTATGATACTTTCCTTTTAATTTACGGCTTATATTTACCTCTTAACATTACACCTTCTAGTACCTCATTAATTTTTGTACAAAACAATTTTTCCATTCGAGTTATATAAACATATGTGATAAAGGAAAAGTAATAAGTCCCGGAATGATGATTCGGACTGTAAAGTACAGAATTAGTTGCTGTTTGCGTAAAAGTTTTTCATATTTGGATTGAAAAAAAAAACATAGTTTCTATTAATTGTTTATAACAAAGAACTGCATTTTAATTTATCTACAAAAATATTTAAAGATTCAATATATTTCAAGATATATTAAATAGTTCCATTTCCTTTGTATTACCTTAATTATTACCTTTTATTCTGATTTCAACTGTAAAGTGTTAAAGAAAGAAAAAAAAAGCTCATAGGTAAAAGAAGATTTTAAACGTATTCTTTGGTAATAATAGTAATTGACATTGCGTGCATTAACACCATACATTAAGAATTTCTATAAAGTTAATAGAATAAGTTAAACGTACGAGGAGTGCAAAAGTAGTGTGGAAAAGTTTGATTAAGATTTTCAAATTCTCAATTATTTATCTCTTGATTTATTTAATAGCGTTGCTCCTTCTCATGTAGAGATTTCGCATGTAATTTCGACTCTTTTACGCATATAACTAGAATCAAGCGCACTTATATACGTATAATTAGTAAGTAGTTAAGATTTCCATACAAATGTTAGACATTTTACATCGTACATAGCAATTACTCTCAAAGCTTAAATAAACTTGGCTGTCGAGTTAACATTTTTAGTTTTACCAGGGCTTCCAAAAAAAATTGCATAATCAATATCTTCTCATTCTCCAAATCAAAGATTATTCTTTGAAGTTCATTCTCACGTGCTTTCGCAGATCGACCTACACTGTCCAATAAAAACTTTCACTCATTTATTTAATAATAATGTCAATAATAATAATGCTGGTATTTCTATCTTATTTATCAATATTCATCGTTGACAGCTAAACCAAACGCAGATAAATATCTAAAAATATCTTTCGCAATTTTTTCTCCTTAAATATAATATTTTCAAGTGTGCGACATTCACCTTTAAACGTATTAGTAATATGCTGTCTAAAATGTAAATAAAATTTTCGATCATTTGTCAGTGACTATTTGGTAATTAATCGTTTATCGATACTTTCATCGATTATCAATTGCACCCAAGACTTGCAAACCGAAAATCCATGAAATGACAATTTTTAAAGATAAATATTCCAATATAAATTTAAGATAAATTTTCCAATCGACGCCCTTATATTATCCCATCGAGTGTGCATGCAACTGTGGACTTACGACAAGTAATATATAAGGAGGTGGTGCCCATCGATGCTAAACGGTTTTTCCTTTTTAGCACGCTGTACTCTAAGATTATTATAACGCGTACAGCAACGCGACAATATCCCCCCCCCCCCCTTTCCTCTGTCCCTCACCAACGAGCGCGCGCGCGTCACTCCTATCCTCCTACGGCTACAAGCACGAATCTATCGGATTGACATAAAAAATCGCGCCTTCGTGTGTCGAGACCGAAGGCAGCTACGGATTACGATCTCCTTAATCCCCCGTATCTCCGAAACCAATTGTATACTCATTTTTGCGACTGCTAATCCTAAGATTCTTTGCCAATCCTTCGACTCTCGATGCAAAATTGCGCCACTCTGTAAAAATTATACGCAACTGAATCGAATTTATGTACCGAAATAAAATAGACATACCAGTTCTAATCGACCCTGAGCGCGACACATGTCGTGAGCGGGATGCTAAGGCCATTTTCTCAGAATTGAGAATAAATGAAACAATCCTGGATTAAATGGGTTGGCACACTTGTATAACAAAAAAATGCTTTTTCACGTAGACGAGGCCTTTATGAATTCGCGCTTATAATTTACTAAAACGCTGAACTCATAATTCAATATAGCTGGCTTAATTTACGCGCTAGCAGGATTATTTATTTTATATTCGTTAGAGTAAATCATTTAGCTTGAGAGTAGTTTACAAGGCTGCTCGTAGGCTATGACAATAGCAAAATTCGTTTCAATGACAATTAAACAAGACTCATGGCATCTCGACAAAATAATCGAGAGTGGAGTTTAAGGTCGACAATTACGGATTCGCGTTGTGAATAAAATTGCTCTATTATTATGCTTCAAAATCAATATTATATAAAGATTTTTATGTTTAAAATCTTTCATCCTTACAATATTAACTGCTACGTTTCTTAATTTTCACGAAATATTACGTTATTTTGTAAAAGGATCAACCCTTTTCGCGATCAATTTTCATTAGGCTTGCATAGATGGTTTTGACGTACCGATACATAAATTTTTCCAGCAGATTAATGCTAAATGCACTTATTATTTACCGATTATATAAACTTGTTAAATTATACAAACGTATAGAATTACTATTACAGACGCCTATTATTAATATAGCACACGTCAATTTAATAACCTAATATTAGGGAAATTTTCTCTTTAATTTTTATTAAAAGTTTTATGCATACAAACCCGATTTCATGTAAAATTAGGAATTCCCTATCGGAAATAATTTATGGAAATTTATATTTTATATAATGACTTACTTATTTTATCGATTAACATTCTTGATATAACCGTACATTTATATAAAAATTCTTCAAATACAATTATTAAAAACCATAATATCGAATATGTATATTACGTATGCCATGGATTATAAGTAATTAACTAAAATTATGCAAAAGTAACTTTTATTCTTTATTTTTGTAAATAATTAACTAAAATTTTGTCGAGCATTATTATAAAATATGAACAATGTATACGCATAATAAAAAAAAAAAAGCTAATGTTTCATTGAAAATTTTGAAATTTTCTTCAAAGAATAGTAATTTCGATATTTGCATCTTTATTAGTTTATTGTTCCATTTTAAATATATTTACGAAATAAAACTTTATACTCAATTATCATTTGTTAAATTGAGTATATAATAAATTTATATCCTCTGTAATTACTAAATGATTTTTTTCCTAAAGCTGTCAATTATTTCGATTTATCTTAAAATACAAATCTACACTGCAAAGTTCATTTAAGTAATAAAATTATTTTAATTACTTTTGTTGACTGCATTAAACTATTTTATGTATTTTACAAAATATCGCACTATCGTATTGCTATTTTTTTCATTTAGATAATTTGATAAAATTTGTTAATATATTATATATGAAATTTCAAGGCTTGACAATTTATATAATCTTGTTAGTAGACAAGACGATTAATCATAATGTTACTTTGTTTAATATAATTATGTTTCCTAGCTACGTTTTTATTTTATTTTATTTATTTTCGTATTATATTATTGAAAGTATTCCTGAAAGACTGGTTTTTACTTTTTCAAAAATCATACTCTCTTTTTTTCATATGCAAATAATAGTCTGCTTTGGCATACTAATTAATTTGCCTATTATTTACGTAATATACATCGTAATGATTATTATTTTTTAACCTTTTTATTAATTTTATTTAAATGCCTAGAATATTGTGCTTAAATTTTGAATACAAAGCAACCTTATAACATATATGGTACTACTGATATTTCATTAAATCGCAATGAAAAACTTTGACTAAATTATAGCTTCACGCACACTAAGATTCTTCCTACAATTCGGCTTGGAAAATTTGTTATATAACATTGCCTTTTATGTAAAAAAAAAAAAAAAAAAAAAAAAAAAAAAAAAAAAAAAAAATGTAAAGAAAAAATAATAAAAAAAAAAGAAACAAGGAAATCTAGCTCACTATAAGACTTTTATAAATAAAATTTAGTTATCAGTTATAAAAGTTATCTCAATAAGATTCTACATATTAGAAAGTAATTTAAGGAAACATTACGCAATACAATATTTTGTTAGATAATTTGAAATGTGTTTATATAATTTATTGTAATTGTTTTTTTTTTTTTTAATTTATTGTTTTTTTTTTTAATATGAATTTTTGGATTTCCAAAATTATAAGTGCTTCCTTTGCTTATTTCTGGAACTAAGGTGGCAATAATTTATTTCATTGTTTGAAAATTAGCTGTTCAGTTTAATAATTTACTTTTATATAATCCAAATTAATGTTCATAATGTAATATATATATATGCACACATTTATTATAATAAAATCTCGAAACAATAATCGTGTATTTGCGTGAATTTTCGTCACTAAAATATATAATTATTAATCTGATTTATTCACGCGGTTAATTCCAATTATATTTATTCAGTATTTCAAGCAATGAATAGTTATGAAAGAATAAATATAATTTATCGGCTTTATCATTACAAAAAGATTACAAATTTAAGAATAAAGTCTACATTTACGTATTGAAGACATTCTTTAATGAAATTACTGGAAAATATATTATGCTTTTACAAATATTATGCCATACAATATATTTGAATTAAAAAATATTTAATGAAAAATTGAAATAATGCCATTACTAAACTGAGAATACTGAAAATGGCATTCAACTAAGAATTCGTAAAACAATATTTCGTTTAGAATTTTTTAATGTTCTCGTGACTGATATATTGGGCGAAGAAAACTGATCCTTGTAAAATCATTGGAATGAGAAAATTATTAATAAATCCATAAATATTCATTAGATACATTATTTGGTTATAGTTATGGTTATTAACATGGATAATTTTGAATTTAAAGAAATATTTTGTGATCGCTTCTGTAAAATACAATTTCATAATATTAAGCAACGATTTATAATGGAGTTGTGTTAAAATTAATTTTTTTGATAAATAATATCATCGAATGTCATATAATGTAGCGTATAAGTCGTACAGTTTTTTCTAATTTAATTTATCAACACTAACAACTCACACGTCTGGTACTTGATTCGATCTATAAAATTCCTATGAAATAATGATTCTATAATTATCTTAAAACGCTACAAATATATTCTATAATATTTCAAGATTAAATGACGTTTAAATAATGATAAGTATGAAATATAATGTAATAATATTAATTCTTAATTATCAGTTATGTTAATACTTAAGCAACATTTACAAAAGCATAGACTACTACTGAAAATATTTATTTTTTGTCTCTTTTAAGAAGGAAGATTTTAACAAATTTTTAAAATAAAATATGCAAATGTTGTAAGCTATAGTAGGCGATGATCCAAATTTATAATTATTAGGAATGAAAATACCAAGGAATTAATTATATTCCATAAATTTAGTGTCAAATTTCAAAAACATTTAACTTAATAGAAATTTAAGCAATTTAGATTAAGATTCCATTTTGTAATTTCAACTATATTATTCTCTACCTTCGACGTAATTATTTCTAGAAAATATATATATATTTTTTTTTATTAAATATATCAAAATAAAATAATAACTTGATACAAGATTTGCCCCGCTTACAATAGCTTAGACATCGATCTAGTTAATTCCTCATCTGTGCTCATTATGCGTGAAAATGTTTGTTCCTACGAATATATAATAATGGTAATTTAAATTATTAAAGGTCGATAAGATGCGAATGATTCATCACTTCTACAAATTACAAGATCACATAATTAAATGTAAAATGTTGAACTCAGAAAATCATTTATAGAAGAATTTGAAAATATGTTATTTGATAATGCTTGCGCAAGCTTTTACGTGGCGCTATTTATATCTTTCAATATTACTTAAATGTATAGACTTAGTGTTTGAATATATTGTGTTAATTGGTTTGGCAAAGTAATTTCTTTTAATGTTTTGGCAATTATAATTTTTTGTTCCAACAATATTAAAAAAAAAAAAAAAAAAAAAAAAAAAAATAAAATTTACATATGTTTAATAATTCAAGGCAGCTTGAGTCGTTTAAAAATTATTTTCGTAATCCGATGCGTGATTAAAGCGACTCGAATTCTGTAATCATTTAATACTTATAAATAGATTTAAAATCCTGCAATTTTATGTAAAAAATTTTTGATTCCCGAATAAATAAGATTCATAATTATGCACTGTTTTCAAAATTATATCAAATTATAAAGTAATATATTTGCTAAAGAATACTTTTGATAAATTTTTTTTTTAAATAAAATTTACATTACTATATTTCGTGTCTTGTAACTTTCATTTACATAAATTGAGTAACGTCTTAAAAAAATTTTTAATTTGATCAGTCGATTATAAATTAAGCATGCTTTAACATCATCTAATGACATTTTTTTGCTTTCATTCACTTGGTTGCACAAATCATTTCCATCTGATAAAGAAAAAAATGATTTCTTGAAAAAGGATCTCACATTTTTAACATTCCAAGAGAAAATGAGTCTGCAAAATCAACTCATCAAACGAGCTGCTAAAAGAGCCTCATTATGATCCTTTATCGATAAAATTACGTTTATTGAAAGTTCGTGTTGCGGTAGAGTGGAGAAATTCAACAATTAGTATAACAATTACTATAGACGACTACTTTGCTAGGGAGGCAGATTATCTCGTGACTTTTGGATCAAATATCATGTACAAATAACACAAAATGTCATTTTATTCGCATTTTGATTATTTAAATTTTTTTTTCTCGCATTATTAGGATAAAAGCTCGATTTTATTATACAAATTATTATACAAGATACCTCGCGTTATTACTTCTGCTGAAAGTCTATAAGAATTGTTGATACGAAAACCAATTCGCACGCTAATTTGTTATTATCTCATTTTAAACGTTGAAATTGTCACCATACAAATGAAAAAGCAATGTTATTAACATTCTGTTCTCAATTATTACAATTTTACTATAATTTTATAAATATATTTACCTATATTTTGAAAAATTGCACGAACCAAGATGACTTCCTTCATGCCCAAAATTTTTGCCAAGAATTCTCGTGAAAAATAATCTTACGTAATTAGATTCGCTTGGTGTAAATATACTACACGTCCCGCAGGGTGAGAGGGAAGAACGGGACTCAAATAAATTTCAGCGACGAATACGAGCAGATATTATCCGAATAGTGCCGATTAACTGTTTTCCGTAATTAGTAAGCAATGAACATTTACTGCGTATCCATGAATGAGCCAATAAGAAGAAGTTTCATCTGCTCAACCGAGTTTCCAGTATTCAACCAAATTTGGTCATCGAGAATTGTACTAAATCAGTGTCCGCAGAGTGCGCGTATTGCTCTCCGTACACAATAATATTATTTCCATAATTATTTTGTAGGGTATGCAGTGCAAATTTTCACCGACTCACTGCTAATTTTTCTTATTCCCAATCATACATGAGCGGTAGATTAAGAATAGACTTTGTCAGTACTGCTTAAACGCTTTGAGGGAAGAAATTTTATCGTCGCTGGAATTATAAATTCATAATTAAAAATGCATCTTTAAAGCTTGTATTGCATGATTATTAAAGTGTGTCTTTGGTGCAAGATTTATAAAAGTTTATTATGCTATTTAGAAAATATACTATAGGCAATGTTTTCTTATAAAGTGATAAACACTTACTCGTTAAATAGCGTCTTATAAATGCGGCATTAGTTTAGTTATAATTAATTGCAAGAAAGTAGTTAATTATATAAACGGCAAAAATCTACACGTAATTGTATGTTAAATGAAAACAAAAAAAAAAAAAAAAAAAAAAAAAAATGTTATATAATGACAAACGTAATATTAAATATGTATGATTTTATTACAATATTATCAAATAATTATTAAAATTCAAGTAAATATAGCAATGTATGTTTAATTAAGAATAATAGTTAAAGGTAAAAGTAAATTAACATAATTTGTCTTATTAGTTTGTCAAATTCTAAACAAAGTTATGACGTAGAACGCAACAGAAGAAATGAACAAATATTAAAATTTTTTAAGGCAGCCTCTATTTATTACAATGTAAACTGAATTTAAATAAGATAAATATAGCAGGTAAAGTAATTGTCAGATACTAATCGATAAGTAAATGCTATGTTCTATAACAATTTCAATAATGAATTTCAATTAACATTCACGAATCATAAAACAATAGTATTTTGATAAATTGTTTTTTTTTTTTTTTTTGCGTATTAATTAAAAATATAAAAATAAGACTCGATAATTTTAATTAGCGAATTATTTTTAATCGAAGGTGTATTATTATATTAAGCAATTAATTCGATTTGATTGGATGGATTTTAATAGTTGTGTCAGCGTATATATTTATGTATAAGCCACAGCTTATATATAAATTTATTAAATTTATTATTGCAATACTATAATTACTTCAATATATTAATAAGTGGTTAATAATACATGGATGAGAACGGTAAATTAAATTATTGTTGTCAGATAATTATAATTCTATTCGTTTACACAACAATTATATAATATTACAAAATATCAAGCTTATAATATACACAACATTATATACTAAGTAAATAAAAACCTTTAAAACTTAGGATGTGCCACAAATAATATAGTATATTAATATCCACCTATAATTACGCATAAGTAATTGCTATTTTCATAATTTTGCTATTAATTACTACTAAAATTGCACTTACAAAAAAATACATCATCATTATGAGGGAATATTATGAAAAATTATGGTATCTTTACATTTGATTTAAAAATGAATACTTTTATGAGTCGAGGTTGAAATTTATGCATAAGTTTATGATTAATTAACAATTAGAATACGCGCTAAGAAAAATCAATCTACATCCCAAGTAATTCCTATAATTTAACTACAAATATTGTATATCAAATTACGTATTTATTAATAATATTTCTGGCTAATAGAAGGCTCGAGTGAATAATCGCTAGGTAATTGAAATTGTATTTCACGTAGAGTGATAAAAAATAGTATAAATAAATATAAATACTAGAGAACATCACTGTCACGTAATTTTGAAATTTACGTAGAAACAATATTTTTCATCCTGTCAGCAGAACATAAGCGTGCAATAATGTTGCTTGAACGTTGCTGAAAAGGATATTCAAATTTCTAGCTAAATATTTAAATATTTCATTATAACTATAGAATATCAAAAATTTTATCATAATGTTTATTTCAGTACACAAGATGATATTTTTCAAAAATTTGGTAAAAACAATTTTTATTTATACGCGAGTTATATGATCAGTGAAGGTATTTCAGTATCAAAAATTTGGCGATACTCAGCAGAAAGTATAGCAAGAGTTTATCATCTTTCGAATTCAAGAGTTTTTTTTTGTTTTTTTGTTTGTTTTTTTGTTTGTTTTTTTTTTTGTTGTTAATTATTCCAAAGTAAGAAGTCAATTCCATAAGCTTCAATCTGACTTTCTCATACACAAATAGTAATTCGAAATTACTATTCTACTGCTGTTTAATCACAATAATGACAAAAATGATAAATTTTTTTAGTAACGCGAGACACGTAATGTATTTTAAATTAAGATCTATCGAAATGGGAAAACTGTTAATATTGCGTATGAAACTTTACCTACCTCATTCATTGAAAATAACGAATTACAAATATCATCACAATAATGTAATTATGATTGACCACAAACATCCGACCTCTGCAATGGATGCAATGGTTCATACATATATATATATATATATATATATATATATATATATATATATATATATATATAATCAATGCAATCGTTCTACCCTTTGATCGCTGTACTACTCTTTAGGCTCGCATGAATAATAAAACAGAAATGAAATTTCTATGGTAATAAACAATCGTAAAAGTTCGTGCTCTGATCTCCTTTTATTTTGCGGTCATTCACTGACGCATCCGACACAGTTTGATTTCACATTCTTCGCTCCGCTACAGACGAATTCACGAATGCCGCACAAATGAATCTTTCAAACCGATCGCCAATAAATTAATCGTAATGGTATTAGTTAATCGAGCTAACGAATGACGTCGTGCAAGATAAAATTGCGTATACGATTGTCTTGTCGAGATGTCGAACAAGCCGCTTGATTTTCGCGACGTTATTCTCCCTAAAAATGTTTTGGCGAGCGTCGTTGCGAGTATTTGCGATTTTACTGAATAAGGCAAGCTACGATAAATATTATCGGATAGCGCATCGGCTTAGTGAGAGAGACGCGAAATGATTTTGATGAGTAGCAGTAGTAGTAGTAAGGCGTGCAATCGAGCGAAAAAGAAGAGGCAAAAGGTCTGTCAGTCGTGAGCCGCTGACTTCCCCATACACCGTCACTCTCGTAAATTAAATTTCGTTAAAATGTAACTCCCCCGACAGAATGTACAGCACGCGCGTGCTGCAACACCTCGGATATGTTAAATTGATTCCGGGCGGCGAGAGCACACACGTAGCGCGAATAAGAGTCCGGGCGAGCGAAATTTCTCGTGACTAAGGCGGCGCCCGAAGGAATGCGAGAGCCCCCGAGATTTGAAATCGACCGTTACTCCATTAAAAGAATATAATCCAAGCGGCGAGAGCTTAGCTCCGTTCATCTCGCTGTCAAACAGCCAAGCTCTTATACATCACAGTGGGTGAAAGAAGTAGAAGATGAAGAAGAAGAAGAAGAAGAAGAAGAAGAAGAAGATGAGGAAGAAGATGAGGAAGAAGAAGATAATGACGACGACGACGATGATCGACGACGACGACGACGACGACGACGACGACGACGACGATGATGATGATGACGAAGAGGAAAAAGACGATGAAGAAAAAGAAAATAAAAACTAAAAAAAAGGGAGCAACGAGTTTGGTTGCTGCGATTCTTCAATCAAGGGGTCGGCTCGAAAAGAAATGGCCCCAATCCGTGTAGAAGAGCAAGGAGAGAAACAAGAGGCTAAACACTCCCCTAAACGTGATATCGTATTCCTGGCACCTCGGACCCGGGCCAAGTGTCCGTGCGCTCGTGCAAAAGAGAGAAAAACAAAGGCTACGGGACAGGAGTGTTGTTGTTACTTGACTGTGACTTGAGGGGCGGGTGGACGGGGAGGGCTGGAGAGGAATAGCGAGAAACGAGCTCGGGGAACCAGTTTAACTGCGCGAATTGATTCAGTGCAGGACCCGTGAGGTACAAATGTGTGCGCGCGTACACTCGCAGCCGAAAGTCCAGTCGGGTGGAGGAACGAGACGAGGAGGACGAGGCGGCGAGAAGCCTGCGGGAGGAAATCAAAAGAATTTACAGGGACTGTTTGTTTGTGCTACAAGTACCTTTTAGTTCCCTTGTAAAATGTTTCCCCGTGTTCGTAGGTATACATTGCGCCAGAGACAATTGGATCGGAGCTTGGATCGGTGATTAGTTACGTACAATCCGCGTTTCGTGCGAGTCTACGGAGAATCCTTTCTCTCCTCCTGCTTTCTCTCCGCTTCTCGCACCTTCATCTTTTACGCTCTCGCCCCAGCCCCGTCGGGCGCGGTACGTCGTAAAAAAGTCGCTATTCTATCTACACTGGACACCAGCATCCTTCATTCGCGACGGCCGTCTCGCTATTAATATTCATTTCATCGAAGTGTTATCTCCCCTTTCCATCAGCCACGCGAATCTCACGAACGAACGTAAGGATATTGCGGATAAAGCCACTTGCAGCCGCTTCCATTGTTAAATATTGGCCAATGCTCGGCGAAATCGAAGGATTCGCGAATAATTCTGGCCCCGCCATGGGTGTGCGTCTTAACTTACCACCGACCTCCGCGTATAAAGGCGCATCCCTTTGGCATCGCCAACGAGAGGATGCTAATGCAAATTGTCTTTTTGCAGGACGGCCAGAGCAGAAATAATAATTAACCGGGGGAGTTTTACGAGCTTAAAGAATTAAACGCTTGGAATGTAGCGAGTGGCCGGCGAACCGTATTTTTCTTGTAAATATCGAATGCGCTCTTTTATTTAGGCCGGCGGAGCGTATTCATTACACGCTGATGAAGATGTTAGTTGATAAAAGTCGGTCCGAGGAGAGAGCTGTCCGAGGGAGAAGAAAGAAGATGCTAACATAACATTGGAATTGATGATAGAACAAGCCGGACTATCGGCCGATCAGCGGGTAGCAGTATTGTCTGTGAAAAAGAAAGGTCCGCAGGTCCGATGTCGGCGGACTCTATCTTTCTTTCTTTTTAATCCGGATTTTTCGAATTGAAGGACTTTTTGAATAAATCGTTACGCGTTTTTCACATGGCTGCCATTTCGATGACAGCCGAATAGCGAATCTCTAATAAATCCGTCATTGTTTTGGCATCCAGCGCAAAATATCGAGCGCCACGGCTTAGGCGATTTTATGGTCGATTAGATAGTTTAGTGCTAAATATACGAATCGATCGTCCGTATTAAGCGAAATTCCGTATTAAGCGAAATTCCGTATTTAGCGAAATTCTGTATTTAGCGAAATACTCATGCCAATTATAATAGAAGAGTTTGGAGTTAGTAAGCAATTTGTCCCTCTGCACTGTGTCGTAGGAGACAGGATGATGGATCTTCATTTCGAGCTCAAGCTGTTTTTTTTTGTTGTTTTTTGTTGTTGTTGTTTTTTTTTTTGTTGTTTTTTTTTTGTTGTTTTTTTGTTTTTTTTTTGTTTTTTTTTTTTGTTTTTTTTTTTGTTTTGTTTTTATACATTACGTTTTATTCTATTTCGAATTCATTTTAAATCTGACCGACTGCGTAGCGAGATGAGATTACTTAATACATTTGACATTGCATCTGTAATTCCGTATCGACGAAAGACAAAAAGTTTTAACGATGCTTATCAAAGGTTCCTTCCTTGCTATTATTGAAAACGGACTAGTGGCATTATACTTTCTTTTCTTCTTCGTTTTCCTTCATTTGTTTTCTTTCCTAAGGAGAGGAAATTTCCTTACACATTATAAATGTCTATATCAAATTGAAAATTATATGCTTCCTTCGACGTGTATTAGATTTATAGGCATTTCATTAATTAATTAACTAAACTCTTAGATAATTTTAAATTACCTAGACGCGATATAACCTAGATATAACATTGGCAATAATTTATACGCGCGTATTATTATATTATAAATATTGTCATTCGCAAAACGTATGTGAAATTGCAACTTTACTTTCATTCCGGCTTGTCGAAAATTGAAAACTTATTCTTATACTGATAAATTATATTCTAACAATAAGTATAACGCGAATCGAAAGAACCTTTCTTTGAAGGAAAAAAAAAAAAAAAAAAAATCATCCAAGCTCCTAGCGATTTTGCATACAATTTTACGATCCCAATCTCAATACAAAAAAGTCCATTTTTTTCGAGATTTGAGATAAAAAAAAAAAGAAAATCCAATACGCGCAGCAATAGCATCTTTGCCTTAAATAAATATTCTATTTCTTTTCTTCTCGATTTTCGAGATGTATTACAATTTTTTAGCAGATCGTAAAGACGATTAGGCAGTGTATTAGGCAATCGTTCATGAAAGGATATTTCGTTTCTTAATAATACAAACAACTCAATCAAATGAATGTAAGAGGCACGGTTACGGCGCCCTAATTTTCTTGCGTGCGCGGCTTTTTCATTCGATAAATTTCGGCCTTTTGCATCATACGTTTTTCATCCTTAATTGTAAGATAAATAAAAGGTAAATAAAAGAATTATCTCGAGCCACGTGTGCGAGGATCATAGGTATAAATTTTCGGGAAGATTAGTCCATTACTTATAGCGCTGTAAGACGATTAAGTATAAGGGCACACGCGAGCGTAACATTTCTATGAAATATTCTTAATCGCTTATTAGAAATCGCGCGCTGCCGATGTCCACGGAAATACAATTTACGTAGAGTAAAATTTTCTCACGACAATCTTTTCTCGCTTCTACGTGTACCAAACGACGAAAAACATGTTCTTCTGATGTGACTTTATTTGAAAAAAAAAAAGAATAAATAATTTTGTTTTATTTCCATTTGTTTTTTTGTTTTGTTTTATTTTGTTTTGTTTTGTTTTGTTTTGTTTTTTCTTTTGTTCTCTTCTTTCTATTTACACTGTTAGCTTCTACGGCATTTAATATATAGTTCAGAGGATATTTTTTTCAGTATAAATTAGCAGGATAAAAAGTGTATTTTATTTTTAAGTTGCCGTTAATTGAACGATAACGCGTAAGCTATTTATACGGGAACGAACGGAGGCAACGCTTTTTCTTAATATCTCCTGATAATAATTCGACCAACAGTTTTGATAAAACTCAATATTTGAATAAAAATTAATAACTTTAATGCCACCATAAAGATGCTTATGCGCGACATTTGTTCAATTTTCTAATCATTTTGGCATACGTTTAATTTTGTACAATTGATTGTTTGATCAAGCATTATTGGGAGCAAAAATGCAAAAGACATTACTCCTAATCCCGCCCCACCCAACCTCATTACTTTTCCTGCCACTAGGGAACTCATTAACTACTCGTTAATTAGCTTACAAGTTATTTATAATACCCGACTCCATCGTCATCACTTCTCACGTGAGAATGTATGACTAGCGAGGAGCAGAGTATCCGAAAGTAGCGTAGCGTGAACAATAATATGAACTTCCCGTGAACAAGTGAGAGCATCGTTGACGGATAGTGGTTGACGCGCTCGAAGGTCAACGGCGTATCCCGTCATGAGAGGAAGTTAACAGAAAATCGACGATGGAAAAGCGCCGAGACGCTGACTATACGAAACTAATGACGAATATTAAGTGTGGAGGGAGCCCTCGTAAGGGGGCTGTCGTCGCGTAAATTTTCATTCGACGGAGTGGCGAAGGGCGGGGCACGACCGACGGGACGCGTAGATCCTCCTCTCGGATAACAGTTGTGATTTATAAATGGACTCTCGTGCTGGGATGTAAGTGGCAAAGGATGGACGCGTTGTCCCGTGTCGGTAAGGCGATGCTGCGTCGGGCGGAGTTATTTCGAGATCGCGCGGGGGGGGTAGAGTGGGGGGGGGGGTCATTAACGGCGATAATCGAGGTTACGAAATGGAAATGTTATGGAGTAGCCAACAGGTGTTATTAAGCGTCAGCTCGTATGCCCGATCGTTGTAATTAACGGGAAGGGGTGGGATGGGGGGGGGGGGGGGGGGGGGGGG
>NW_011948414.1:7776900-7807615 GCF_000503995.2 Ceratosolen solmsi marchali
GGCAGATGATTAAGAGACGAATCCCGTCTTTCAATCGTCACGGATTACGTCGATTTTCGGCAATGAGATTTAAAGCGCGAGACTTTTCGCTTTTTCGGGCGCTTTCGAGCGATTTAATCGTCTGATTTGTAGGGACCCCGATATACGAATGAATAAGGGCTGCGGGCCAGTGGGCGGGCGGGGGAGGGTGTCGATTTATTAGAGCGGCTCGAGAAGGCCTTCGACTTCCTCGGGGCTAACCTCGCAACCCCGTATTTATGTACTTGGTGCGTTCGCTGGTAGCCTATTTTGCGAGGGTGTTCAACGAGTCAGCGGGCAAAAATTTTGATAATTTGTCAGCCTTCCGTGTGAATATTGCTTGGATATTACTTTCATCCGAGCCAACTTTATCTGTCGCTGTCGTTGTGCCCACTACCCGCCGATTCTCAAGATCGACCTGTACATTAAATTTTACATTCTAGCTCTCATCTGAAATTATGGATGCCGTATCTTTCGTTTCTTCTTTTTTATCTTCCTTTTACAAATAAAGATAGAACACAGCATTGGAGGGGAAAATAAATCAAATATTATTATTGAACTACGTAATCGTAGATTGACTATACGGTAATCATGAATGACGATCTTCTTAGGATTAAAAGTAGCGCTCCGATATTGTCGTAATAATTTGAAATTTGATAAGTATTTGTTTGTCGTCCTAATTGGACATTTCTCTTCCTTATCTCTATCTTCCATTATTTTCATTTTCTCATAATTAATTTTTCCTTCTTACTAGATACAATATTTTATTCCGCAATTAAATTATTTGTTTATATATATTTATATACAATACACATTGGCAAATACGTAAAACATACGTTTTAAGTTAATAATCATCACTTTACAATAATAAATATTTTACAATTAGAAATATAAAGTTATTAATTGTATTGATTAATATTTGATGAATATTAATAGAATATTAATGTCTATATTGATAAAATATTATAAGAACGAGAATTAATTAAGACTAATATCATACAGATTCCAGAAAGAGATAGCATAAATTATTATATATTACAATTTCTAGTTTTACGATACGGTGAATATCATGTTTATGGTTAATCATAAAATGTCAAATAAATGAATGTCAATGTGCATAACTATAATATCAAAATGGTATTAGACGAATATGCCCATCATTCCATTACAGTAATTAATAATAAATAATGTATGTATTGTAGTGTTCATTTATGAGCTTCGAAAAAAAAAAAAAAAAAAAAACTCCATTTCTTACTACCATTTGTTAATTACACAAGAATCTTTATTTCATACTATAAATTAAATTCGTATTGTACATTATGAAATTTGCTTAAATAATTTTATTGTTATTGGTTATTTTTTTTCAGTTTTATATTGAGAATGTAGAAATTATATTTTAGTCTGCATTTTCAACGTATGAATTTTCAGTAAAATATAAAATATTTATATTTACATTTTTTTTCTTCTTTTCTTTAAAACGCTCTACAAACTAATCGATAAACAAAATTTCTCTATTTCAATGCACATTTAAACGTACAATTCAAGTAAAACTATAATTTCAATTCAACTTTAAAACAATGATTTTATTTTCATTTGTTATTAGTTATTTTCTGTCGCTATCTTTGATCATACGTAGCTTACGCAGATACTGCTTACAATATTTATAATACAAATTGTTATTGATAATACAAAATTTCCCGATTAATTAAAATTTTGCTTACATAATTGAAATCAAGTGAAATATTTCTATTATGTTGATATTGATGAATGACATTGATAGTTTAGAAAATATTTTTCAAATAACGAAATTGTACTTACTATTTCATTAATAATAAATCGAATCATTTGTCGAATTGATTAGTAAATATTGCACTGCCGTCGATTTCTGTTTTTAAAATTAACTTTATTTTTTTAGCGATGCTTTGCAAATATAAGAATTATTTCCTCTCAATACTCCAAATTTCTATCTATACACTGTTGAAAGATAAAGTAATTAAATACTACGTTTATTTTAACTTTGAAAAATCAAGATGGTTGTTCCGGTTTAACATCTTTATAGTCTATTATTATACTCACAACTGTGTTGTGATTAATCCTATTAGACACGTGTGTATATATATATGTGTGTGTTTTTTTATCTCGATACTCTAGAGGAATAGAAAGAAGGTAAATTTAAATTATGCGTATTTTAACATATTTTATAATTTTTTTTTTTTTTTTTTTTTTTTTTTTTAACATGACATGACAGTTTTGGGGTGTGGTTTTGTTAAGGTGTGAAAAATCGGTGCCGAGAAAAATTATATTTAGACGTGTTTAGTGAATTTGTTTCGCTTTCTATCGTCTTCTCTCTTATATCGTGATACCACGACGAATGTACGATCTTCGCTCCAAACTTTGGCCAACATAGAAATAAAAATTTTATTTCCAATATACATTATATCCATTATACAATATCCATTATACAAAAACAAATTGTATAAATTGCAATTTATGGAAAAAAAAATTTTTTTTTTCTTAGCAGTTTCCCAATAACAAATCAGCCTATATTCCACGATATTTTTCGACACTTATAAACATAACAGATGCACAAAATTTAATAAGTACTTCTTCGTCATTGAAAACTACTTAATAATTAGCATTTAATAATACTGTAAATACGTGTTAATAGTTAAGATAAAATAATAAAATACACTGGCATTGATAATTATGGCAGATAATAAGCAGATTTAATTATGGATCTCTAATACATTGGATGTTGTATACCTTCGTTTTGTACAAAGTATTTAAAAAAGTGAAAAAATTCCTTTACTCGTTTTCAAAGTATACGCCTATGAAAAAAGCAATATATTTTCAATTTTTAAACTATGGCTAATGATCAATGCTCCAGTTTTCCTCAATAATAAAAATAAATAATTTTTAAGCATTAATAAGGCCATGTCTCACATATTGATCACACATAAATCATCAACTAATTCATAACTATTCATTCGTAATTTTATAAGGCCAATAATTAACATAGAAGCGTGTAGATTCTTCTTTCGAATTTAAGCGTCTAACTTCCAGTCCTATCGATCGGCCTTTTTCTCCAGAATTTAAATTGTCTAATTTCTCTTTAACGGCATTGCAAAAGTCGGTAAACATCTCGCGGAAGTTTACTACGAAGCTACTAACACAGCATCGGGAACATCGTCTATCTATCAAAATAAATAAGCATCGGGGTTCAAACTGCTTTTAGAGATGTAATCGCGCGCATTGTCGCTCAAATCAAAATCTCGTCCCTCAATCCCTTTGGCCGACAAATTTTTTCAGCCTCGTTAGTCGCTGCGCTAAGGCATTCCTACGCATTAAAGGGATTTGCCCAACTACAATTCGCACATTAAACGACAGGATAAGTCCTGAGCCGCGGAGCCGCTAATGCGACAATTGAAATTAAGCAAAGTGGCCGGCAAGCCCAGGATATTATTCAGTCCCTTGAATAAAAGGCGGCCGGCAGTCACCGAACACCCGCGTGTCCGCTGCCCAAGACGCGACGGCCAGATAAAACGAGGGTGGAGATTAAGGGGGACAGAGGTTCGCGTGGGCGAGGCTATCCCCGCTTTTCGGACGGGCCCTGCCTTCGTCGTGAGACGGGCCCGGAGGCGCTATCAATAAAAGCCTATCCTCCCCCACGTCTGCCCGCGGCTCCACCCGCAGCGCTCGCCGAAACGAGTCAATTTATCGATCCTGGATTTGGGGCGCGCGCGACCACAACCTCCGAGGTCTCGCAGCTCGTGCCGCTTTCTTCGAGATCTTCGTGCTTCCTCTTGGAAATCTGAGGCAAGAGGACGAGAGAGCGCGCGTGCACGCACTTGTGCCTCGACCGCACCGAAATCCTGGATTTCGAGGAGAGATGGACGATAGGGTAATAAGTCGCTCGCTGATTAATGTCCCAAGGAAAGAGACTTGGAAGTACTTACAAATCCCGGAGGCGCGACTTATCACGGGACTACCATCTTACACAGGTTCTACCACTGAAAGCTGAATCTCCAATTCGCCAAAGTGGTATTCGAGAGTTTGTAACGTTGACCGCGTGGTTGCTCCTTTTACGAGGATGAATTATCGTAGAGACAGAGATATGTGCTATGAAAATTATTGTTGCTTGCTCCTTAGATGGGAATAGCACATGAAATAGTATGTGGATTATTTTTAGTATATTACTCGATAAATTTGGACTCTCTGTGAGAATTTATTAACTATAAAAAGTTTTCAAATAATAGATAAAACTCACGTAACCGTAAAGTGACGATGATTTCCGTTTCATTGTCGTCAAGTTCCATATAACTTTACATTGCACTTGATTTCTTTACATAGAATCCTTGTGGATAATCTAATTTTAAGTAAAATAACGTTCGATTGCCAAATGTCTGATTTACTTTATGAGGATTTAATGACAAGTTACTGTCAAAATATCATTTGACATTATTTTTGCAAATAAGAAAGATGATTGCTAAATTAGTCTGTGTGAATCTTAAAATTGACAAATAATGTATTGCATTATATTTATAACAGTTATAAACATTCATCCTGAGTTATTACTTTGTTTTTTGAATAATTTATTATGGCTTTACAGTATAAAACTTGTTTTTAGCACAATTTTATTCTATATATATAAATTTTTTTGTTAAAAGTAATAGGACATTATTACAAAAATTTCATAGACCATAAAGGTGTAAAGTTGAGTTAAGGACTTATGTATATAAGTTCATGCTTACGAAATTAAATCGATTATTTCGTTTTCAATGTAAATTTATCTTACAAAGATTATATTGGGCATTGAATAAATGTTCAAACATCTTTTAACGTCAGGAAATCATGTATATCAGATAATTTTATTTCGGTTAATGAACGCCACTTACGATTTTTTTTAAGGCAGCAGTTTATTAAATCGAATATTATTGAAAATTTCACCCAAAAAATCGCGCGCTTTAAATATTTATGGCTTTCGATTGTAATTTTGTCTCAATAACTAACATTGATTAACTTAATACTTACGGTAGTACTTAAATTTTCGTTATCATCGAAACATTTAGTAACGAAACCTTAAGCTTGTCTTGTTCCTTTATCGACTGGGAATGAATTTAAATTGCGGTAAGGTATAAAAAAAATCTTAAGATAACGTCAAAGTTTTCATAAAGGCTACGATATTTGGCTATTGTTTAAATGTAGCTCATTCACCTATATTAATAACTTAGACATTCATTCTGCATCACATAAGAATACCTTTTAACCCGCCGTAATCAAATAATTCATTGTATTTGACAATTATAAAAATTTATAGAATGCTATTCTGCAAAATTACGATGTTACGTTTATCGTGTCTACTTCTCTTAATCCTCGTTAATAATATAATTTGAAGTATCGAGAATTGTCGTTAAAATTTATTTGAAACTACGTATATTTTCGCACGATATATTCCAGTGAATCATATCAAAGACTTAGATTGAAGCTACACGAGGGAAAGCCAGTCACCTAAATTGTAGAATTCAATTTTTCGATAAATGAGAAATGTTGTTAATTAAGTAAAAACTAATAATTATTTAATTTTACTTTTACTTTTTGAAATTTGAAGCTTTCAGCACAAGTGTAGTATTAATGTTTCACTGGCTACGATTCTTCTCATAAATTTTCTTTTACTTTAATGAATGAAAGATATGATTAATCGTATATTGTCGCAAACGACCGTCTGTTGGTGCAGTAAAAAAAAAAAAAAAAAAAAAGTAATAAAATTTATCCAATCAATGAGAAGCTTTTGCTGTATGGCGACATTTTTCAATTGTCAATTTCGAATTTATAACAAAAATAGTCGTTGCATCGATGCGCAAAGTGACCTTTTTCTACGAAACTCGTACGTTCTTACATTGTTGCGACTTTATTAAGTATGTGGGTCACTCAGCTCTATATTTTTTTAAATAAAAATGAGCGAATCGCTTATGGACCGAGAGCAGCGTGACTGCCACGAGAAAGCATCTGTATAATTTATGATAGGAATTTTATAGGATATTTAAAATAACGTCTAAAGGAATGATGAGCGACAGTGAATTTTTATCGATGAAATATCCGATCGACCAATCGAGAACGATGATTTGATTCTTTAACGGGTCTTGGATATTACATCAATAACCTTTTGTTATTTACATATATCTGTCTTATTTAAGTTTATGTACGCTAATAGTATAAACAAGGCCTTATTATGTATTCTGCAAATTCAGAAAAACTCTATTTGTATTTCAATAGAATCTATATGAATCGATTGTTCTTCATTTCAACAGATATCCTTAAAAAGAAATATTTTTCAGGTATCGGATTATTTCAAATTAGCATTATCTATATACAATATAAAATAATCACCCGTTATAAACAAATATTTATATTACACAATTCAATGCAAAGCTTATATCACATATTACTCCGTATGCTGCCAGATATGCTTTTTCAATTCAAATGTAGCGAACCAACTGAAGCAATGCTTGGGTATGGCTGTAATGCTTCGATTGGAGAATTAGATAAATAAATCGTGAAGTTTATAAAAATATATTCTAATCGATATACATTATAAATATTAAAATATCAATCGATAAATTGTAGGATTAGAAAGATACGAATTCCCGTGAATCAAAATCCTTGCGAGTATTTTTCATAACCTCATATTGCCCTAGCATTACGACTATTATAACGTAATAAGCTTTTTTTTCTTTAACATAACGAGGAACAATAATGACGAAATCCTGCGTGAGAAGAAGAAATTTTTATCGTAGCTGCATGGTCAATTGGTAGACGAGTAAGTAAATAATTTTGGGTTAAATATTCCTTGCCGACGTAACGGATTTCAATAGTTCAATATCATCACAATCAGCGGCTCGCGAGTCAATTTTTCATTAATAAGAGACTCACTCGGGTGTATTATCGGCCCAATGCCGTCCTTCCTCCATCAAACGGAATCGCTAAGCGCCTACATCATTACAAGACCAAGGCAACGAAGTTTCTTCTACAGACGGAAAGTCACTTTCTTCTAATTAACATAAGAGTTTGGTAAAAAGGGATTGGAAGTAATGATTTTAATATATCGATATCGCAGGCGCTCAATCACAGTAACGCGAAAGGTTGGCCCAAAGAATAGAAAATAACGCTCCTACAGCTTATATTCCTTTAGGCTACGTTTCTTTTTATCTCAGAAAGAGATCGTACTTAACAAATTCGCGTTCTCAAAATCTTGGATTAAAGTCCGAGACGAGAGAAGCGTGCAGCAGTTCGATTCGGAGCTTAGAGCAATAATCGAGGCTTTGACGGGAGGAATAAAGGAAAGAGACCGACGAGCTCTCGAGTAAACGAGATCGTCGCGGATGTAAAAAAAAAACGGTGATAAGTGTCTGGGTATCGCGTGAGGTGAGAGATAGAGGTTGGGAGGGAGGAGATTGTCATTGTTATTTGAGGATTCAGTGGGTCGCGGCCGGGGACTTTGGTGTCAGAAGAGCCAGGCAAGTTGGGGCGGCAAGTGACCACGGAGCCATCCCCGGGGCGTCGGTCGGCAATGTCGCTCGCCGTCGCTTGCCGTCGCGCTGACGCGTACGGTCTCGGCCGCCCCCCCGTTCCCGGGCGACCTGGCGGGGGAAGACGCCGGGCGTCGGTATAAAGGGGAAGCGCGCCTGCCGCGAGCAGCGCACTCCGTCGGCCCGAGCCGAAGAGCCCAGAGTCGGCAACACTCACCTCCTCCGACGACAGAGACGAGGAACGACCGCGAGCATGTGCGTGCGCACGGCGCCCGGCGCCGAGGACGGCCAACAGCAACAGCAACAGCAGCAGCAGCAGCAGCAGCAGCAGCAACAGCAACAACAACAACAACAACAACAACAACAACAAGAACAACAGCAGCAGCAGCAGCAGCAACAGCACCAATCGAGAAACGGTCTCAGTCGCGCAAAGGAGAAGTATATGCGGCTGCACGAGGAGATGCTGGGTCGTGAGCTCGAGCGGAGCCAGGAGGAGGACGTTGAGGGTACCGCCGGCGGGAAGCCGCGTCTTGGTCACAAGCTCCGACAATGGATGCGCACCTGCCAGGACAGCAAGCTCTATAAGTGAGTGCGCGACCGGAGCCTGGAAGTGAGGGCGGACTTTCGTTGAACGCGGCGAAATTCCCCCGAGTGACTCGGCCACAACCGCCGCTGGTTCTTACCCGGGGCTTTCCAAGTGTTTCTCGACAGCCGCCCCTCCGGCTCAGTCCCATCTATTTCCTCCGGCCTTGCCACCTCCCGCTCCGTACCTCCCCCCGCTGTCGTTGTCACTCGTCTTAAGCGCGTTCGCGATGGGACCCCTGGCTCCGTTAGTGTACGCGATGGGGGCCCGTTGTCATCGATTGACTTGCCCTTTAGTTGCGTCTCATCATTAGACTGACGCGGACCGAGAACAAGAAAGCTTTTCCTCGATACGCGAGATCATTCACGGGCTAGCCGTTTCCCGCGTTCCGCGCTTTCGGGGATGAGACGCAGCGAGCGGCTTCGGAAAATCGTACGATATTCGTCCCCGGAATGCCAATACTGTGACGCAAGATCTCGTAATACTTTAGTCAGTCCTTGTTCGTCTCCACGTTCAAGTTCAATTTTCAATGTGTTACACAAGCACTTTATAATGATACGAAGTATTTCTCATAATTCGGCATGGGATTGGCAAGGAAAAAGCAATTGGCCGATATACACTACTTACTTCCAGCGACTAATCATTAATCGACTTTACGGTATTTGAATTTAACTACTCGAATTCACTCCCATTATCTACCATCTTCCCCCCCCCTCCCCCTCCCCCCTCCCCTCGTTCAGCACACTTTCTCTACAAATCATAAATTTAGTTTTTTTTTTCCCATGAATTCTGAATTTTTCATAAAGCTTAGAATAGCGCATATTAAGTGTACATCGTTGAAAAATGAGCTTCAACCAACGTCTATTTACTTAAGAAATATATATTTTATGTAACGTATAAATTTATTCAATTTTAAGTGAATACTTTCGTGTTGCTGAAGGAAGTGTCATTGCGCAAAAATTAGTTCAAACGATATTCAACTTTACCAACGATAAATGTTATGCCATTCGAATGCCAATTTACTCTATGATTTATTAATTATAATTAAAGCTATTTCCAGATATATATAAAACGTGAGCTATCGGATCTCATTTAGATCACACGTCGATCACCTTAAAGCTTTTTAAACGTCTATTATCATTATTCTAATCTTGAATCATTACTTTAATTGAGATATTGACCGATATTATTGTTATGGAAATATCGAGACATTTTAAGCCGCAAGTGGCGTGTACATTCGATAACTAAAAAAATTTTTTTTTTGTTTTTGAAAGGTGCACAAATTTCCAAGTACTCCATACGTCGTAGAAAGTAGGATGGTAATGATTGCCAATTTGCAAATACTCGTCGATTATATGTGGCCCTGTTCCTATCGAATCAACATAACTGGTGTAAACCTCGACAATTTTTTACAAGTGTTCAATTTGACAAATAGTCATGAACTAATATAACATCGTAGATCAATATGAACATTGTCCTTTAATTTTTCTCAGCTGGCTATAAATGGAAAAAAAAATCGTTGCATCGATTCTCATTATTAGATTAGGACTATGAAAGATTAAATGAAATATTTGTTTGGATTATTGATGCGCAAAAGGTTTTGATCATTAATTAAGGTAAAAATTCATTTGTATTATTTATTAGATTGAACGGCTCATAAAGTGGACTGTACCTATTTACCTTACCTCTACGTCATTAAGTGCTGGTAATGACAAATTTCTCTATTAATTCATCATCAAAAATTGCTCATAAATTAAGTAAACAAACTTGAATGGTAATTGAAAAAATTATTAAATAAATTATATGTTACATATATATATATATATATTACTAGTTAAAACGATATGATAATATTAATTTATATTGCAATTGAATTAAAATTACTATACGGATTTTGATTAGTATTTGGAAAATTCATTTAAAATATTGAACCTTTTTCCTTTTTATTTTAATTCTTCTCACTGAAAAGTCAATGCATTTTACAAGCATTTATTTATAATTGTCAAAGAATCGAAAAAATTACTTCATAGTTTCATAATTCATTGTTGATTTTTCACAAGCCAGGGAAATTGATATTAAATAATGGACTAACGATTAAGCCCGGGTGTTACAAATTCGAGAATTTCCTGTCGAGCGATTACAATGATAAAAAAAAAAAAAAAAAAAAAAAAAAAATCCCCCCCTTTGTCGTAATCTCCGCCACACGCTTAATTACCAATTAATAGGCTTTTCCACATATTAGCAAGAGACTATACATAATTATACAATTAATTATTCCCATTATCTATTGTAATTCACTGGAATAGTTCGTAATCTAAAAATAATGCTAATAAAACACGAAAAAAAATAATATCGGCACTTGTAGCGAGGCATTCCTAAATGTAATCATTTTTCGCTCCTAATAGAGGTAAATTATAGTTGCCCAACTTCACTAAGGAAATGCCTGTCAATATTGACACAAATTTTTAATCACATCTTTTTATCGAATTAATCGTCCCAATGCTTTAAGTTTCGACATTCAGTTAACAAACAATCAAATGACAATAAAAACGTAAAATTCAATAGTTAAGATAAACTAAGTAGTCAGAGCGATTGGCAAGATTTTAACGAAATTAGCATGGATTTAATATACAAAAAACATAATTTTATCCGGTTCGTTGACCTCCTTATTTACAGGTATATCAAAAATTTATTTTTAGTTATCGTTATAAAAAGTATATATTTTGGCATTAAAAGTAACTTTCACTTATTTCAATTATTTCTATTACTCGAACAAATTTCCTATATTAAATGGATTTATTATAAATGTGTTTAAAAGACATTATACGACATAAAAATCATTAAATACTATTTATTATTCATCTATTTAGTTATAATTATAATGTTAATGATTCGCATAAATTATCCAAAGTCGATGAATTATGTGCTAACAATAAATGTACCATCATCGCGGCAAATATCGATAAGCTAATCGCCATTGCCAAAAAGAAAAATTTACTTATACAGACAGTGCCGTTTTAAGAATAATTTCACTTTACATTGTTTTCTTTCGTGTCAGCCGATATAAGGTGAGATCGCGATATTTTCTCTCTCTCTCTCTCTCTCTCTCTCTCTCTCGGACCTGTCTCCCAAGCCACTACATCGCAGTCGGGCAATTACGGGGGACATTTGTTCTTGAATATTTTGTTGCTCGGAATTTTGTTGCAAGGAAAATAATTGGAATTTCTTCGTTGCCCGCCGCGACTCGCACAAAATGTACCATTTATGTACCGTTCCAAAATACTCGTTTTTCTTCAATTTCAATCAAAATTACCTTCGCCATTCACACACTTAGACGACTACTTGGACAAAAATACAAAATCTTTATTCATTATTACCTCACGTGCCTAATAAAATGAGTTTGCTGAATTAAGAAATCCTTAGCGGTTAATGGTCCATTATAATTAAATGATAAGTAAGTCCTTTTGACAGACATTTGACAAGATGTAGAAAAGAAGAACGGGTTTTCATTGAAGTAAGGGATATTTTAAGCGCTCTTTCGAACTCATCTAATTATGGATATCGGAGATTACGAAATTTCTCAAATATATCATAATCGTACGTTGAGCTGCAATTACAGATGAAAATAGCTGATTCATAGTTTAAATAAAAATCTCACGCGCTTAATTATGTAAGTTATGATGATACGACGATAGATGCATGTAATCTTATCAGCGATATCAGCATCAGCAGCAAATAAAAATGTGAAATCAATAAAAGTGTACTTTGCTATATATCAGATGAAATGGCCAATTTAGAAAGTAAACAATCAGATAATACGGAAATAAAAACGTCATTCCAAAAGATGCTGCATTAACATCTCCATAACATCTCCACTACTAACGAACGTTTATCGATTGCTAACAAACCATCGCTGTGATAAAAACGCTAAATAAATATAACGAACGATCGAGTGGGCGTTTAATGGCCCTAGGAAAAATCGCCGATAAACGCGGTCAAGAAAATTTTATCGACAATAAACGCGCTTAAACGACAAACGTCGCGTGACCTTAAATGTCTACGCGCACATCTAAATCAAAGCACAAATAAATTTGCCTTCCACTCCCTGGGCTTATTAATCAATTTGCCATTAGATTATCAAGAGCCTAGACGGGTTACCCATAAATTTGGCAGTCGAATGAACCGTTCCCGAGAAAACTGGCGTAATCGTCATCTTTCGACGGAGTGTAAATGTCCCATGAATTAATCAATTTCCGAGATGTTTTTTTTTTTTTGTGATTTTGACGAGTGTCGCCGAATTTAGAACGACTGTCATCCGTATACGGATAGATTTTGATCATTTTTTTTTCATTCTAGCCGATCGACAATGCAGATTCATTATTTATTCAACCGATTTATATTTATATTTATTTATATTTAGATTTATATTTATTCATACTGTTTGGAGGAATTTTTAATACATAGCCTTACGAATAATCTAAGCCAACGTAGCGTAAAAACCTTAGAAAAGGTATCTTTTCAGAAATCGTACTATCCGCTCCTTCCATGACCGATTAATATTTCATTTATATCTGGCAGCGACATGGAGAATGACAAGTAAATGCCCCTTACTATGTAATGCCGTTCGTTAAGAACACACGACTTGGTGGTAACAAATTTTCATCGTTATTTTTAGCAATAAATTAAGTGTCCATTGACGAATTGACAGCCATGGATAAATCCAGATTATTCCTCGAAATCTCGTCCGTTATTAATTATAATTTCTAACTTTTCAGGAAATCTTTAATACACTAATCATTGAGTTGTCAATTTAATAAGGAAATTTTATACTCCCTTGCGCATCGGTAATCATCCGGGAATAATCAATTTTCAATCGTATGGCTAATTTTCTCAATTCCCCATTAAATATCCCAGCGAAAGTTTCCATATTAAATAGTGCAATGCAGCACAATAACTATAATTACTTGTCGACGATAAATTGCAATCAATGATAGATAATTATTTGCCTAGTGCCGTTACTACAATTATTTCAGAGAGATATAAATGTCTTTCCCCTAAGAAATTCGGTGCAGCAAACTAACAAAGTGTCTTCTTTATCAAGCGTGGCTTATCTACAATTACAAAATTCTGCTGGCCATAAATATGTAGATGTAATTATATACGGGCATCCGGGATCTCGCACTCCAATAAATTAACGAAGCTCTATCCCTTATTCAAAATACGAGTGCGGGGCCACTTCACTTCTCAGAGTTCCGCGAAAATTGACGAGGGATAGCCGAGGAGAAGATTCTAAATGAATCGTCCGTGGGGAGGAGGAGGTGGGATACTTTTGCGCAATATCGTTTTGCCGAGCGAGAAATATCGGTGGCCGCGAGGCTGCGCGCGATAATCGATACTTCGACTATACCGTTTGCGCGGTTTGCAATGGCTTTTGGTCTCGCGCAACCCGCGCAACCCGCGCACCCGCGCACACGCATTATCCCGCTCGCTATTCCGCACTTTTCTCTCGGGGCCCTTTCATGCCTACGACACTTTTTTTTCTCCCGCGGATGTAATCCACGGCTGCTATTGTTGTCTCCTTATCCGATCACAACGTGTAAACCTCGTTTATCTTGCATCGAGCCCGTCAACTTCCTGCAAATCAGTTGACAACAATTCCCAAGATTCTGTGATTTATGTCGTACGCGGCAATGAGATATTTGAATTATGCGAGGCTAGATCGTGTCATTGTTCAGGGATTTTGACATTTTTACTTGTCGCACTTTTAATTGACTTGGAATTACTGTTCCAACGTATGACGGTATGCCTCGTACATGATGTAACGTAGTGTACAAATTATGCTATTACATGAAAAATCATTTTACAAATACCTAAATACGCACGTAAATACGTTTTATGTAAGAGCATATTTATAGACATACGTCTCTTTTCACTTCTATTTCTATTTCTATTATTATTATTTCATGTTTATGTTTGCTTATGTGTTAAAACGATACTGGATTAATGTAATTAATAATCCGAGTCAATGCCTAAATGTAAGAAATGTATTCACATTATCCGTATTATTAAACGCATTGGTTTCCTATTAACATTTTTGTATCTATTTTCCATAATACAGATAAAAAGCAGTTTAAACTGACGCTTAATCTCCTATATTATTTGCTTATTTATGTAAGCACAAAATTGGAACAAAATGTTTGGAATGTGTAGAAAGTTTTATGTCGATCCATTAATTAGTTGCAGAATTTAAAGAGCTTTTGTTGCTAAAAGAATAAATTTCGAATTCTACATAAGCACATAAGCACGTACTTGATAAATTTAAATGCAAATACAGCCTGTAGTTTATAAAACTCTAATTAACCGGTTTATGATCATTACGATTATTGTTTATTAAATTACAACTATAATACAAGTACATAATTTACAAGTATGTACATATTTTTTTATAAATTGTTGCTACATGCGCGGATTCAAATATTTTATATGAAAATTTAAATTATTTGATTAATATGGCGGTATTTCTTCATCGTGTATATTAAATTTTATATACAATTGATTGTTTGTCAATATATTATACGGAGTAATTTACGATAATTGGATTACACGAGTATCGTATATAATTAGCGCTATTTAAATTTGTATCTTTGATTAAATAATGTTTTATGATTCATTGATATATATATATATATATATATATATATATATATATATACCTTACATCAATTGCAAAGTATTCAATACGCGAATATTCACAAATTCTTTTACAATTAATATTTTATACAAGAGTATATGCTTTTTAATTTGTTGTGTTACATGAATTTGTAACAAATACGAATAGAATATGTCGAAATTTATCATACATCATGGGATATCGAAAAAAGAATCAAATTTGAATCGTTAATTAGTTGTCCATGTTTAACGGGAGTAATATATATATATATATATATATATATATATATATATATATATATAACACTCTATTTCTTATATATATTTCTAATATATTTATAAAGTATGAGAATTATCGACAGAATAATATCTTACAATTACTGTTCAATTAAATTACAAATCAACAATGCAAATATAATTAATAATTGAGTGGTAATCAATTAACAGTTAATTAAATGTAAAATTATTAATAAAGTATCTTTGTGATTAGTCAAATACTACAGACGTTCCTCCTTGTGTGCGTTCGTTCGTAAGCTTCAAATGCTAAACAAATCTTTACACATTGAATAATCTTCCAGTTACAACACATTTCATTAATTGTCATTCGTATCATTTGCTACTATTATCGTTACTCATGTGCTTGCATTTTATATTCTATGATTTTATATAACTTATATGATTAAATAGTAATTTTGAAAGCATTATATAGTCAAACGGTAATGGAAAAAAAAATTATAATAATAATAATAAAGATAAAATAATTAGTAATTAGGCATGTTAGTCAATTTTATATCTTATATGGAATTATCGTTAACGAAGTTTCGATAACATCTCTCCTGTATAAATATGCTAAAATTGGCTTAAGATTAATAGACGATTTGATATTATTAGACGTAAAGATGTGAAAAAAGAGGCGACTAAAAAAAAAAAAAAAGTACGTTGAATAACGTCGTCTATATGACAAGTCGATATAGCTTATAATACTTGCCTCAATATAGAATCCGAGAGTATTAAAGAGAAAGGTGAAAATGCAATTAACTCGGGAATCATACCTCATCATTTCGCGTTTATAAAAATCCATTTTTAACGCCTTTCTCAATTGTTCTTCTCGTATTTTTACATTTGAGTTGCGTTTTATTCAACTTTTATATAAGAGCGCTCATTCTATTATTCCCTATTCGCTTCTTCATTTCCATCTAATTAACGACTCTATCCCTCTACCTTTCCATTCTCTTCAATCGGCTCCACGTGTTTCTGCTCCTTTTTTCGTCTTTTCTCTCTCTCTCTCTCTCTCTCTCTCTCTCTCTCTCTCTATCTCTCTCTCTCTCTCTCTCTCTCACTCACTCTCTACCGCGCGTCGTAATGCTCGCTCTTGCTTTCTCTTCTTTTATTTCACGTGCATGCCACCGCTCATCCACAAGTTCATACAATGGACCGATAATTATTTTATTTGACAATCGAAAACCGCGTTTATTCTTAATTGCCCGACTGCCGACTGTCAATGATATTTTGATTAACACTTACATGTCTTTGCACGCAAGATGTATTAATTCTAAAACTCTAATTAACGTTTGCGAATAATATTTCACATAATTGCACGTATGTATTTTAGCGTTGCTTTCGACACGAACGCTTTTAGTTATTTGTATTAATGTTTTTTTCTTTTGTCTGCGTGCCATCTAACGTTTATCCAAGATCCAAGTGTCAATGTCGTGATCCCACAATTACATTATCTTATGATTAAAATCATCGTGTAACGTTCATTGAATTCAACTTTACGCACAAATCCAAATCTATGCCGATGTCTTAAATACCTCTTGTTGTATTTGATTTTAATTTAAATTAAAAAAAAAAAAAAAAAAAAAAAAAAATAAAAAATAAAAAAAATAAAATAAACAAATAAATAAATAAAAATATTACCCAAAGTTTATTTTACATTAGTTTTAATTTTCTTTGATTCAGAAGTACGTGTGCTAGATATTGCAATATCGATCGTAAATCTTTGCTAAAAAAAAAAATTGGTTTTATTGTTGTCGTTAAAACGAATCAGTTGTGTACCAATTTCTCGCTGTCATTATATTCTATTATACAGTATTAATTCTTTTTATAACGTTGACAAGCAAACAATTTCAGTTGAAATTTGAAATATTAGCTACGAGTCGAGGCAATTATTTATTTAGGTATATCATCTCTTAGCGCTACGATATCTTATTGGATATATTATTGGAGAAAAATCTACCCACAATTCTAAAAGTAACGTCGTTTATACGTTGACAAAGTACGTACGGAGGTATCATTTTTCCTTTTAATGCAGCAGCATAATGAGTTTCATAATTATTTTTAAAATGCTGTATAGCTGATTTTTCCATTATTCGCGCGCATTAATCGTTAGACACCTCAAGAGACTGAGATATACGTTATTAATTGATGCCGATGGCATTTAACGATATTTGCTAACTTGGCGCATTGCGTTGCATCCAAGTATTAAGGACGCCATTAACGTTATTATTAATATGAAATTTTTTAATTCTTTTATGATACATATTGGAAAATACGTATAATTAAATGGCAGTCAATTTTGGTCTTAATTAAATAATTGTCAAAATAATTTATCGATTCAACTTTGTCAATGATTATTAAATAAACATGAGTAACGCGATAGTAATAATAATATAGTTTTTACACTGTCGTTTAGCGGCAAAATTTGATTAATCTACTATTGATAAAAATTATTGTTAAGGGTAGAAAAAATGAACTATCAATATTCTAAAGATTAGAATGAAGATTTTTTGCAATGATATATCCAGCTATTGACATTGAAAATTCGTCGATAATTATAATTCGTAATTAATTATAGAAAGAACGTTAAGTCTTTCTATGTGGAATTTGTAGCAATTGCTGATTACCTGCCAAATTCTCAATTATCATTATTTTAATATTAAGACGATTCAATTACAGTTTCGTCTGCCTATTTTGTGTGATCCGAAATTTTAATGAAATGCAGCATTATGGCACTGGGTTTCGTGATAAAATGCATAATGTATTTTACACATTGGAACAGCAATTCTTAAGCTACGATATGCAAGCGATTATTGGCACACACGCGTAACAATAATTGTCCGATTTAAGTCTTCTTCATATCTTCGTACTCTCTTCATCCCCGCCCTATCCTTCTTTTGCTTTATCAATATTACGAAGAGGCAGGCGATACTTTCGGTTGCAGCCCTTACATAATGGATGTCCGCCTTTGTCGATTTTCATACGTAGTGCGCAAGCGTCGAATCTTTTTATTAAATTTTCTATTAATAACGAGGGGGAGAAAAGTAGGCTACAATTGACCAATCAGCTGTTCTGTTATATACAGCGGATATCGTCCATATATCCAGGCAGGCACGCGTTAATATTGCCTTTCGGTTTTTTTTCACTCGCTCCGCAGTTCGAGAGATTCGTTAATGACTGCCGAGGTGCGAAAGCTTTGACTGGTTAGGAAGTTGAAATTTAAATTGTAGCGTCGATTTTAGTATGTTAGTGAATGTTAGTGAAGTTATCATGTAATTCATGCTCGGAGGTACTTTTCCCGATATGCAATTATACGGGGAACGCTCAATTATAAGAGCGAGGAAGGGAGCACAGATTTTCTCAAGTTAATTTTAACCAGGCATCTTATGGGGTTTAATATAATGGTATTGACGTAGCTCACATCATAGTTAGTTATTATAAATATTATAAAATTCTAGGTAATGAGTATTTGCACCTCAAGGCACGAATTTACCGAATGTAATTATTGAGTAGATCTCGTTTAGGACTCTCGCCATCACTTATGGTGATATCGCAATGGTGCCTGAAACAGTGTTAACCGGCCTTGATTAATTTATTTTTAGTGTAATGATGAAATAATGAAATTCATATCATCAATCATTCGTCACCCGCTAAGGACATTTTTCACAATTAATTTCAACGAAAATTCGAAGCTAACGATAAGAAAAATATGATTCAACTATACGCAACATAATTACGAAAATATTGAATAAAACGTCTTATATATACATCTTTTTTTTCTTAATAACCGCGGATTATAAAAAACTTTTTACCCGACACAAAAACGCGCCTGTACGCAATATTAATTTGTAATGAGAATCATGAAAAATAATATATATATATATATATATATATATATATATATATATTTATTTATATGTAAAGAATTGAGATTAAGTAAGGAATGAAAATTATGGCGAATTATCATTACGAAACATTGATGAAATTCCTCTCGTTAACTTGTTAAATAAACGTACTAGCAGGTTTGAATTTTTCTTACATCATACGATGAATTAAAATAAATTAATAATGTCTTTACACCAAAGTCTACAAGATATTAAAAACTATCCAATTATTCGATTATTTTAAGGTAAAATATAATAATTGCCCTCATTAATGAATGAAGCCCATAAACTGCTTTTATAAAAAACTATTTTAAGATAATTAATTGCTTGAATAATGACAGAATCATTGAGAGATAGAATAGACATCCAATGAAAACATATTCGAGAGTAATGCGTGTAAGGAAATTAAACTCTACCTGGCTTTCACGGACTATCCTATTATATCTCCAGATTAATAATGATCACATTATATCAATACTTTAGAGATAAAATAGCGATGGTATTTACCTTGAAGGGGACTAAATTTTACTTCGTTCGATGCAAAGTTCAAGGCATTTATTGATAAGCCATCCAATTAAATCTTATCCTCATGCGAATAAGACTTTCTAACATTGTGTTTCATTAGCTGAATTATATCGCTGCTCTTTATTGTGGTTTTATAGCAATACGATATCACTCAACATTTAGTAATTCTGATGTTAGGGAGTTAATGGGTATTATTGATGAGTTAGTCCAATAAGCTTAAATGAAAAATTAATATTATTATGTACTTATACTGTACTTATGCTATTGGCATTAAATTGTAATTTGGTCGAATTTATAGATTTTATTTATCATAGTCTATATTAAGCAAAATTCTTACTTTCGACATCCTTAAATTCGTACGTTACTTTCAAAGTTTCGAATAAAATGTAATCATTTGAAAATGAAGAGTGTATGAATTGTATTTAAATTAAATTAGTGCATCTTTCTATTCTTGTCAAAAAAAAAAAAAATTATTTCACTGATAGTTAATATTACTGAAAGCTACGTTTTATAATAAATCGTGCCCTAACAATAATAAATTTAATTACATCGACTTTTTAAAGTTTTTTCTATTAATTTTTTTTTTTTTTTTTTTTTGAATACATTGGTAAGTCAATCATGCATTAACTTGCCGATAGTCACTCATATAAATATCATCATATTGTTGCGATAATCCAATTTTATTTAATATAAATAAATAGAAAATTTTATCAAATAGTGCGTTAATTTCTTTTATGATTGAATATATAAATTACATAAAGTATAGGGCGTCAAACGATCTACAATACTCATTATCACAAGCACTAATGTCGCGCGTCTGTGAAAAGAAAAAAAAAATTGATTGGTAAACGATGACATAAGCATAGTTTCTATTTTCTTTATATCGATTGTTATAATGGTGTATAAAAATTATTCCTTTTTAATTATTAATGCTTCAATGCTTAATAATATATAATTTATTATATGATTAAACAATTATTGTATTATTGTTGTTAAATATATTGTGCAAAATAACGTTTTTTTTTTCGTTATGAATCAATGCAAATTTTAGAAGGTTCTGTTTTAATTTTCACAAATATTTAAGTAATTTGTATTTTATATATTAGACTGATTGAAACAGCTACATTGTGAAGTGCGAAAAATTTAAAATGATATAATAAATTTAACGAAAATTAAAATAGGAAACATTAAACGAGATGAATAAAATAACCACAAGAGAGTGAATTTTTAGTAAAGAAAGTTACATTATAAATAAATTTCACACTTTCATTATCAAATAATCTGCGAATTATTATTTTTATATGTTATGATATTATTTTATTTTTGTTTAATTGGAACTTTGAAAAGTCGAATTATTAAAGTTTTTAAAAACATTTTAGAATATGAAACTGTAATAGTTTGAACAAAAGCAAATATTTACTTGCTGTCGAATTTTTAATTTCAAATTGATTTCAGTGCAGAACGATAAATTACGCTTTATAATATTATTTAAGCAAAGAATACGTATATGTTTAATGTACTTAATTTTGTGATATGTGTGTAAAATATATTTAATATTCGCTAATGTATTAAAGCATGGGAGTAAAGAAGTCTAGTGTAGAGAGAAATTGTGAAGAAACTTTCAGTCAGGAATAATAAATTCTTGATAATATTTTTAAGGGAATAATTAGACTTTTCAATATTGTTGAAAATCCCATTTAACGTGTCTTATTGAACGATCATGATACGCTTTTATGGATAAGTTCATTTACGTTCACAATTATAATTTATTAAGAATGATAGAGTATTTACCTTGACAAATCTCAATTTGTTTGCCATTTTATAAAAACAATTTTTAATTACAAAGATTAACACTGAAGGCTACTTATAATTAGTTTTGACTATAAATCATAAACTTATTTACTCTATGAATTAACAGTGTATTACTTAAGTAAATAATTTGTACGAAAAATTTGAATGCACGTGACAGATTATTAATGGAAACATTTCTCATAATATATTATAATTTTATTGAACATTAACATCCACACCTAATTTTTATATTATAAAATTCAAATACATAACTTTCTTTCTTTATATATTTTTGAAACTTTCTGACAGCTACAAAAATGTTGTATGTCAATTAGAGTATTAAATGAATAAATCATATAATAGCATATATTTCCTGTAATGAAAGATTATATAATGACTAATCCGTAACAATAAAAATTATAATTGAAAAAATCTTTTGACGTTGAAAATATTAGTAGACCAATTAACGATAACTTGTTTCGTCCATTGTATGTATTAAAAGTAATACGTAATTACCGATACAAGCTATAAGTATATTTGCATTATCAACTGTACGGTGCCGTGAGTTGCTATATTTAGGATATTTGTAAACATAAAAAGGAGCATAGAGCTATAAACTACAGATGTACCTTTGTATTATCAATAGTACATAATTCATTACTAAGCGTTAAATCAAGAGATCGAGTTCATCCATAACGAAGTTTAATCGTCGAAATTTCGTTAAAACCCATCTAAAATGCCCGAATCTCGGCGAATCCTCCCAGAGCAAATTGACTAATAGAAAAAAAAGGTTTATTTCATCGACCGGGGGAGCCATTGGTATTATAGTAAGGCACATGACACGATGACAATCGCCGCCGATCGATAAACATGATCGGGCACGTAGGCCTTGCTACATTAGTTGTGGATTTTTTTCTCGCGCTCGTCGCGACATCGCGTATCCACCACGTAAATTAGAGCAGCGATGGGTCAGTGCGACGATTAACAAGTCCGTCCGTCCGCGTCTGATTTCGCGTCATTCGCAAATCATTTCGCAAGCTCGAGATCCAATGCTGGCACCGACGCGCAATGTATAAGCGCAATACAAAACGTGCCTACGTGACCGGCGAGCGGCCTCTCATGCCTTCCTTTCCTCCTCCTCTCGCTCTTATTCCATGTCACTCTCTCTCTCTCTCTCTCTCTCCTTTACATTTAGCTCTTTAATAAGCGCGCGTTTTTGCCAACCCCGTCGTTAGGCTCTTGCGCGAATGTGATTGCGATTTATTCCGCTAATAAAGCCATTGCCGAATCGGCTCTCGGGCGATCAGTTTTCGCGTCCGGACGTCGCGCGGTTCGTTAGGGCAAAAACGAGCCAACAATGGAATTGACTTTTTAACGGCGGCATTTGCGCGTACGTACATGCGACTCGCGATAAGAATTCTTGCGCGAATTTGACGACGCCATTTTTGCATTTTCATACGGCGAGCACATTTATGATCGCAATTGTTAGCTAAGTACACGGCGAAGTATCCAAGGATCGTCGAGAGCACAATAAACAGCTCCATGCTATTTCGCCTCTGCAAATTTCAATCCGCCTAGTGTCTTCAATTTCAATGGCCTTCGTCATATTTCCCTTTATCGGATTACAAAGTAAAGAAGTAAGCTTCGATTAAAGAGGCAAGGTCGTATGATAAGGCCATCGTTCGCGAACATCATTTTGCCCGACAGATTTCGTCAGATTTTGTAAAAATTTTGCACTCACGCGGACAATCCTTCTAATTGATTTGACATTTTTAAGAGGCCACGTGTGTTTATGTTAGAAACTCCAAAACACTAAAGAATGTTATCGCTTATTTCTAAATGACTCGTAGGAGGTACGTGTGTCCCGTACGTTTTATTACTGATTATCCGCGTTTTACGAGGAGACTGGTGAGCACTCGGCTTGATTCCCTTATGTTCTCGATACCGCCTACTTGTATACGTCAAGTGGCGCTTTATTATTGAAATACTTTTTATTTACCTCTTGTGCATTATATTATTCTTTCTGCTCGCAGCTTTTGTGATAGTAAAATAATATTTTTATTAACAATAACATTCAGAATTTCGAAACAATTTCCCAGCCGATGATAGTCATAAAAATAATCATAACGTCAATCGATGTATTTGTTTAATAATCTTATAAAGCTAAGAACTTAACGGGGAATCGTGAAAAAAAAGGAAGTAATGAATCGAGCATTTGTAGCAGTACGTTCTCAATAAAATTACCAAAACTTAATAAAATTTTTGAATTTTAAATTTAATATAATAAGAGTCCATGTCGTTTTTCACTTTCGTATTGCTCTATGCAAACATTATAAAAATTTTCAGTTTTTTCTCGATAATAATAAATTATCTTATAAATTATAATGAGAATATATAATAATGATAATATAATGAGAATGCCGTAAAGTCACGGTATAACAGTCATTAGGCTGTAAGAATAAATATTACGCGAAATCGATTAGTATATATTGATTTTAATAAAAAAAATAAAAATTAAAATTCAAAAGATTACTTTAAGTAAATCGAGCATTCGGAATATTCTTAATTGGAATAAATTATCAAATATTTCCACTATGTAGAATAAATTTTCAACAATAGATAAGAAATTTGAATCATATCAGAAACTCTTGATAAATTGTATTCAATCGACTATAATAATTATAGATAATGAAACTAATAATCGAGCATTATTAAAGCTCCGTCTAATATAGTAATAGTTGAATAATCTTTTTGTGACGGTTATCAGAGCTAAAGAAGGATTTTTTCATCCAATATTTTAAAAATTAATAAAATTTCCCCTATAATTCGGCAAATGTGAGTTTGAAAACGTTCCATAGCAATATGTACGAGTTTAAAGTTTTTAATTTCCTAAAATTTAGAGTTATGAAAAGTACAAGGAAAAGGCGTTTTTTTCTAAAAACATATTTACATAATAATTAAAAGTTACATATTTCATATATATATATATACATATATATATATATATATATATTGCAAATATACATTTTATAAAATTATATTACCATAAGATTATTATGGTAATCATTTGATATTTAAATAAAATTAAAATGCAATAATTTATATAAGATATAAGAATTAAATAGATTAAACATGTGGGTGGAGCGGTAAATTCGAAAAATATAAATGTGATCAAGTAATAAAAGAAAGCAGGATTCAATTTCATATGTCAAGTAAAAAAAAAAAGAAAAACGATTCAAAGGAAGATAAAGGGTTTACTATTTTTACTCTACAAAAACACAGAGCTAAGGTTGGTCGACAATTGCTTCTTATGAATTCTATCTTTCGTTTCATAAGATATTCATGAATGAAAATAAATTTAATATCCAGAATAAAATCATTAGAAATTATCGGGATTATAGATAATTACATTATTTTGACTCATCAATCGTTATAACAATTATTAAGGTCAACAAACATAATATTAATTATGAAAATGTAATTTTGAATGTTCCCAATGAACACGAAAATATCCTATGATTGACGCAAATTTTAATGAAAGTAATAGCTTTTCTAATAGTCCTCAATAAGCTTATATTTAGTTTGCATTACATCGTTTACCTAAGCTCAAATAATACTCCGTCATTATTAGAATACAGCAACGCGCTTAATTCTCATCGCATGATGACATATAAAGTAGTTTGGCACGACACGTTTTAGGTGTGGCTCGGGTCTGATGGAATTTTTATATTTGCGCTGAAATCCGATTGCTTTAGAAGCGATACGAGCAAGTCTGATCAAATAAATCGGATTTGTGAACGAATTTTAGATATAATAAGACAGTTATCATTGTTAACAACAAATTTATGAAAATCCCTTTATTCATGCACTTGTGAATAGTAGTTACTCCATGAGTACTAATACACTTTCATTGTTTCTTACGACGATGCTCTCGTATTTAAAAAATTTCTTATCAATTTAATACTGTTTTTATCTATCAATTATTTACGAAATCTTTCATCTATCGACTTGTACGATTTATTTTGCAATCTTTTTTCCGCAATAAATGAAAAATCATATTCATTATCATAATCTGTTATTACATTCACATTGTATCTCTTCAAAAATTACCTCCAAAATTACTTGCTTCGTTATATTTTATTTTACTATTGGAAATACGTGTATTTCATATTTCATACATAAATAAATTATTATGACGATTGATTAAAAATTATAACGTTTTCAAATGTCAGTGCCGAAAATACAAATAATATTAATATATGTTTTAATTGGCAACAATAATGTAGCATAGATAGCCAATGGTAATTTTCAAAAGTAATATAATTCATTGGAATATTACAAAAACATTCTGAAATTAATTCGTAAGAAATATTACAGCAATTAATAGTCACTTGTCAAATAATTCTTTTAGCTGAGTAGAATGAGACAGGCGGATGCGTCAAATATGAAGAAGAAACGAAAGAGAAAAGAATGAAGAAGATACGTTTCAATTAGTGGTGATAAACCGTACCCAATGGAGGTGTTTACGGCCGCGAAGTTAAGACTAAAAACTAGAACCAAGAAAGAAACTTCCGCGCATATGTATTACGCAATTCATGCAATTCTTCAAGATTAAAATGCTCAATATGAATGTCACGAATGCACGTTTCAATCGCTTAGATGCGTAACGTGCTGTCACAATCGTTTATTTTTACAAAGAATTTTGATATTTAGATATACTTTGGTGCACAATAAGCGCATCAAAAGAACCTCTACGACCTCTCGAAATTATTGATTTACATGCTTTATATATTTGAGATGTTCTTGTTTGAGATTATAAGTTGAATTCAATTATTAAAACGATATTATTGTTGTGAGAAAATCTTTAATTCGAAAATCCAATGGATTTCCGCATACAATTAATTAATAAAATTTCAAAATAAATTGTACGATGTTTAATAGCCACGGAGTATTTATCGTCTGCTGTCTCCGTTACAAAGTCTTCGGAAATACGCGAAATGGGATAATCTTGATCCCACACTATATTACAGAACAAATGTTAAATCCTGTTAACACTTGTGCAATAATTTTGATGCGTTATACGTGCCATTACAATAACAAAAGATACAAAGGCAAGTGCAAAGGCATACCACTTCGTTTCGTTTGCATAGAAAAGACAAGCCAATAATAAATTCATAACTACTTACCATACCATATTTTATTGACGTGCAAACATCTCTAGGAACTATAATAATAATGGGAAAAAATTTTTGAAAGAACGAAGAAATAACGAAGGACTTGACAATAAATTTAATTATTATTTTTCATTTTTAACAAAAATGGTTTACTTATAAAGTGGTTGTTTCGAGTATTTCAACATTATATTATTATAATTCACAATAATTTCTGTTGTGATTTTATAATATATAACATAATAAATGTGACAGAAGGGCTATTCAAATATCGCATGCTTTAATTATGTCTCGCAGATACTCTGTGATTTCTACAGGATTTATAGCATTCATTATAAGAATAAAGAAAGTACGAAGCCTCGGGTTTTGTATTTTTACACCGATTTATGAGAAATAACAATTTTCATTTTTTTTTTCTTCTTTTTTTTTGTAAACTGGTACTTTAATTAGCATTCGATTATATTCTACACATAAAATCATTCTAGCCGCTTAACAATCACATATAACTATGAGAAATAACGGTTAAGCATAATATATACGCCAAACACACACGCGCGCGCGCGCGCACACACACACACACACACACACACACAAATTGTATTTTAAACAATATTCATTGAAATAGTATTTTATTGGTTAAATTATAGAGATGCACAAAAATAATGTCGTTTTATTGGAATCGTATTTATATATCTTGAAAATTATACGTTATAAATTTAATTATAACTAATGATATTTATATTTGAATTATTATAAAGTTAAATTTACGAATTCGATTAGGATTGACTTGATATAAGTCTCAACCTTAATATTAAATTCAAAGAAAAATAACGTAGAACTTTCAAATGAAGGCAAACATTTTCATTTTGTAATATAGTTGGTCGTAAAATATTTTTCAATTAAAATGCATTATTTTGTTAAAATAAGTACATATTTAAATAGATGTAAAAAGTTTCGTTAACAAAATAACATTGGCCCGTTCCTTCTCTGTTGCTTATAAGTATTTAATTAGCATTTTCTAATCATTTAAATACTTAAATTTTGATTTATTGAAATATTCAATATTTCATGATTGGTTATGATAAAGTTAGTAATCTGTCACAATTATATTAGTTGCATTGAATAGTTGATACCAGTTAGTTTTTTCATGATGTCATATTTTATTTTAAGTAAATTATCGCTAAATGGCGATTGAAAGCATAATCTAATGTATTTGAAACTCTTTCAAAATTAAAACGCAGTAGTTTCACTTAAAGAACTTAATATGTAAAAATATCTATCAATCGCTACCAAGAGTTGATAGAAATAAGTGGTATTAATGATAAATAAATATGACGTGCAAATGACAGGCGGATTATACTTTCGTGCAATACAAATTAACGATAGTTACCGAATATTTTGAAAAATAATCAATCAATTCGATCTATATTATCATTGGCAGAATTTCAAAAAACATCCTCAGCTAACGACAGCCCCTGCAACCAAAATTCACTTTTTCCAATGAATCAACGAGGTGGCTAAGATATTGATAATTAAGCTGACAGATTCTGGTGAAATTAAAAAAAAAAAAAAAAAAAAAAAAAACATTTTTAATCGTAATCGGTGAAACCTTAGATACAGATATTTTTACCCATCAGGAACTGGTTTTAGCCTCGTAAACTTCAACGACTCGGCAATTAAATGGCCTAGGAAGCTTATCAAACGGGAAAGAAAAAAAAAAGAAAATAGAAAGGTGTCGCCCCATTCGGAAATCGTGAGTAGTCATAAATGCGCTTGAAAGAGAGGCGCGTCAAAATGGAAAAAGCACGCCGGTTTTGGCTCCGTTTGGTCACGAAAGAGCAGCCACCTTGGAAATCCGGATGTACCGGGGGATTTGTTCTCGTATCAACTTCTTCCCGACTAGAATGACGTAGTCACGGTAAAATGTTCGTATCTTGCTAGCTCCGATATGAAAAATAGGACGTAGGCTTTTTCATTGGAGTGTATTTGTGATTGGTCACGTTTCCTTGGCATCGCTCGCCTTTTTCCTATTCCACACAGTATATTCAGCATAATGGCAAAAAAGTGGTTCGTTAATTATTATTTGTCGACAGCATTATTGTGAATAAGTAAAATCTATAGTTAAGCTCGAACTATCAGCCGTCGCGATTTTATTTTTGCCGCCAAATAATATATTGTGAAAGTGTCGGAATTTATTAAAAAGTATTCGGAGCTTTCATTTGGCACGGCAACTGCATTTCTATGCCTATGGTATATGGAATATTATTATAAGCTATGAGTACGTTGACCACCGGTTATTATTAATTTTTTTACAACTATAACAGTAGCGACTGATAAACTTTGAGATTTTACGATTTTTTCCAGTTTCTGTTACTGTTATTGCAAATTGATATTTCACTATTATCAATATTATCATAAATTTTTGCTGATTTTATACGACAAAATTTGATAATAATATGGTATATATGTTTGGATTAATAAAAAAATGTTGCAGATACATTGTGAATTTTTATCGTTTAATCATAATAAATCTTGGCTTGAAACAGGTTTCACTCGTTTGAAGCTGAGTCGAAAGCTTTCCGAAGTATTAGATTAGAATTCTCGATTTTCCGTATGCATCGGAAAACAATATAATATTAAATTAAAATTGTAAGGAATAGATATTTTTATATTTGTATGCGGCAGTGTATATAGTTATTAATAATTAGTGAGCTTCTTCGTTAGTTTTATTTGATTTATTTTTTTTTTTTTTTTTTTTTGCTCGATAAGTTTATTCAATTAATTTCATTGAGTAGCTTAGGTCGATGAATTGTCGATAATCTGTAATTAAAACTGAATAATCTATCTATTATTATTATTTTTTTTTTTTTCATTCTAATAGAATATTTAAAATATTTAAAATATCAATCAAATTTATCTGGGATACCACCTATACTTTATCAAATAAATGAAATGATTCGTCTTGAAAAATTATCTACAAGTCTAATCAGGTACTCCGTAAGAGAGAACGTATACATTTTTAATGGAAGAATATTTATATGATGCGGGGATAATGTAAAGAAATTTTATCGAGTTAAGAGCAGAGTTGAAATCGGAAATAAGCATTATTTTAAGAAAATACTTTTAGTAGTGAAAGAAGCGCGTTAAGCCCCACCTCATAATCTATGAACTTATAATGTAATTTACAGTAAAATGGACTCACAAGTAATAATGTCTCGTGAAATGGCCGAGCGTTTCGGTCTTACCATTCACATGATAATGTTTATCATTCGTTTCGTGAAATAAAGTCCCCCCTCCCCCCAAATATCTCTCCCCTCTCCACCATTGTCGAAAATGCAATATAATGCCATTCGTAACACATGACTTTCAAAACTACAAGGATAACATAATTATAAAAGCTTCCTCATAGCTTTTGAAAATACTAAAATTTTGTTTACCAATTAATCACGCACTTGTATAGTCTCGAGGCAAAAAATTACGCGATTGCATCGGTATGCATTATTAGGACAATGCTAGGTGCATGCTTAATGATCTAATTCATTTATAGGAAATATGAATGAACTTGCATATTTCTGACATAAAATATTAATGCACATATAGATGTAAAAGAAGAAATTCAACTGACACTCCAAGCAAACAATATTATGGCATCTGTGTTTTGAGACATTAATATATTTCACATGCACATTCGAAGCTTAAATACTTCCTGAAAGTCATTTTAACAAGCTCCATGATTTATGGATCTTCTCAAGTAAATAATTACAATTGGCCGTTGGGCCCATGAAACAAGAGTTCTGAATGAAAATCGACCATAAATTTTCATGGTATCACCGTCACTCGACCCGATTTCCCAGTTAAGCGCCAATCAAAAACCATGAAAAGTCCTTGATAATCGCTTCGATCGCTGAATATTATCGTAGGTCCAATCCAAGTCCACCAACGGGTAAAAGCTGAATCGGGACGAGAGAACTTCCGTGCCCGCAGTCGCGTCATCAATTACTTTCTTAACTCGATCGGTCGGCCGTTCTCGTCAACGTTAGACGTTGGTCATTGTGATAAATGCAAAATTAAAAGTCGTCCTCATGTCGATCAGTCACCAAGGCATTGCAGCCAGAGTCCATAAATGTATTCTGTCTGGATTAGTCCAAGTGTCAGCACGAGAGTCCGGGCAGATTGTCAAAATCAAAGCTGTCGCCGCCGGCAACGAGATCTACAAGCTCATCGACTCTCTTGCCTCCCCCCCCCCCCCCCCCAAAACACCCCCCACCC
>NW_011948414.1:7808960-7860278 GCF_000503995.2 Ceratosolen solmsi marchali
GGGGGGGGGGAGGAGATCAGCCGCTTATCGGTATTGCTCGATCCGGTCGATTCATCCTTTGACAACGAAGGAACGACACTCCTGCCTCGTACATCATTCGCGAATCGCCGTGGCTATTTCAGTAGCGCGGATTAGCCGCTTATTCAGCCCTCGGCTTCCTTCCCCTCTGCCTTTTGTGCCTTGATCTGTTATTTTCGCGCTGATCCGCCGTTCGCTCTTTCACTCCCGACCATTATATGTTGCATTCGCTTGCTTACGTCGCGCGTCGACTTTCTCTTACCTCACACCTTAGGCAATGGTAACGCGCTCGGACATTGAGGTACGCTGCATGATCAAAGTGATAAATTCTTTGATGATACGTTAATAATGCTCGGCTTATAATGTTAAGCTGATTGGGATAAGGACGAGCCTCGAGAATCCATGCAGACTCAACGATTGAAGAAGCCCTCTTTTGTTATGCAAGCCATCTGTCGCTGTCGTTATATGAAAATTTGCATTTAATGCATTATTTCAAAATCCCTGTCGGGCTTTTTAAACTTTACAATAAGGTGGGCGGACTTTCGAATTTGAACAAGCGATTGATTTGGCATTTTGATGATTTTGACATTTATTATGGCAGGTATTGACAATAATTGTATTAGGAATACAGGCTGATATAGGTAAGGAATTTTTTTTCTTTTTTTCTTTTTTTCTTTTTTTTTGTGACATTAGGCTGAATAGCCCAAATTGAGCGATTTTTTTTTTTTTTTTTTTTTTTTTTTTTTTTAATCATTACACATAGTTATTTGTTTATTACACGTATAGTGCTATACATATTTTAGTATAAATATGTCTTTTTCTTTGTGGCGTAGCTGTTGTAAAGTTTAGTCACTCAATTGTAATATTTCGCTCTCGACAATGCTGATTAGGATTCGCTAAGAAAACAAATGACGGAGCAATTACATTTGAAAATCAGACCACAAAAATGATCTAAGACGTTCATCATTATCATACGAACTCGTTAAAACACTAAATATCGATATTGAGCTATTGTATCTAAATTAAACTACTTAGTTTTAATGTTTGGATTTAATGACAGATGCGGTTAGAGTAAAATATTGCCCCAGGGAGAAAAGTATGTTACTTATGAATAATGAGAGATTTTATTACGAATGTTGATAAATATATTTTTATATCTCCGGATACTTCGTAAAGACTTAAATTATCATTCATAATTGCTTTTCAAGCACTGTAGCTTATAATGATATATGGCAAAACATTGAATTTGTAGTATTTAAAAACATTTGTTTACCCGACAGATATTAATCGACGGATTTGGTTAACTTGGCCAGCCAATAAACTTTATCGTCAATATCAAATATAATGTAAAACTTGCACAGTAAACACCGATGCTTAAATGAAACGTTATTTATAAGACGAAAAATACGTTGCCGACGTAACGTGCCAAGCCGATAGGGCAAATATTTTACTTTTCGAAAAAAGTGAGGAAAGGCAAGTGGGCGAATTACAAAACAGATCTGTAAAGCAGAATAGAGAGATCTGATAAGATAAAAAAAAATTTCTCACCCGGCGCTTCGCTTCTCACTTGTAACCTAATATACGGAAACGGAATTTCACGATTAGCGAACATTGACGTACGCAAAATGTTCGCAAATGATGTATTCGCAGTTTGATTAGATAGGCACACTTGTACTTCTGTATTTCTATAATTATTAGATACGCAATTTGTAGACTTTAACTAGAGCTTGTTAATACTGTCAGCAATTTTAAAACGCTCGTCGATAAGCGGGGATATTTGCTGTTATCTCTTTAAATCATGTGAGTCGATGCTCGCTATTCTCGTAAAAATTATTCTCATCGAACTGGAAGTCGTTTGACTTTCACACGACTCGTTATAAATTCGATCACAAATATTTGCCAAAAGAGAAAAGAGAAATAATATTTTTATCTAAATTCAGTACAAAAAAAAATCGGCTAATGGCCTTTAGTCGTTAAACTCATCAAATTTATTTACAAAAAAAATTCGATCTTGGGCATGAGAATTATCATGGAATAGCTCGTATTTCAGTTTTGCCATCGGAAAATGGCCAACAAACAATCCTATCACAACGTCTTATGCCGACCATATCGATGCTAATAAATTGCTCTAATTTTCTTTTGTAAGCCATAAGGAATATTAGAATCATTGGAATAGCTCAAATTAAATTCCCAATACATTGCAGCATTTATTCCGAAATATTTAGAAGTTTCTATTTGGCAGAAAATTACAAACATAATAGATAAGAATAACGATTACTTCGAAGCCATAATACACCTATTGTTTCATATCTCATAAATTCTATTAGATTATTATCGATTATTGACTAAATAAAAATAATAAAAAATTTTTTTTTCACCACGTTGAACGCGCATCTTATAATGTGCAATAACGATTTCTAATACGATCGATAAAATATTCTAAACTACAAGTTATAATACGTCGCAAGGTTTAGCAAGCCATGATTGACGAAAAACCGGCCACATAATAATTATGGCTGATTAACCATATTAATTATGCAATAAATTGTCGTTGTTGATATAACGATAACTTGGAATAATGTGGCGGTTAGGCTATTGGCTGAAACACTGTTATTCCACGTCGCTCGCTTATATCCGAAGCTAAAATAAGTCCAAGTCCAGTCTTAATGTGCTTTCAATGTCCTTTAGCGACGGCGTCGCTCATTTTCGTCGATCGGCGCTTTCGCTCTCCTACACGCATTCCTTCCTCCCTCATTCTTTCCTCCCCCCGCTTTCGTCCGTACTTTAAGAAGACGTACTGCAATTCGTTGATAAACGAGTTTGCCGAGGGGAATGCGCGCGCACTTGCCCGCCTACCCATAAGTTCGCTTTATCGGTGCTCATATTTGGTTATTCTTAGAAAAGCTGCTGCCATTTGTCCATATCCAAATTTTCTAATCGTTCTTGCATCAGAAGCACATTTATCCCGAATCTTTGTGCACGTCTCGATAATACGATGGCCTTAAATATTATTATCCTATATCCTATTATCATTATCATCATCATCATCATCACCATCATCATCATCATCATCATCATCATCATCATCATCATTCATTTTTATTTATTTATTTATTTATTTATTTATTATTATTATTGTTATTATTATTGTTATTATTATTATTTCTTTTCGATAACAGTAAATTCATATATTATTGAGTTATGCCGCCGATCACCTGATTCGAATTCTTTTACGATGTAAATACAATTTAAATCATGTTAGCGCGAATTTATTGCCACCGAAAGAACAGCAGGTATAAACTCTGTAATTTTATTTCCTCTCCATTTTAAATTTCAATGCTTTAAATAACACTATTGAACGTTAGTCTGGTCAATTCTGAGAATATAATTTTTTTCGAACCAACATTACCAAACCGAACGTGCATCGCATATTTCAGCATGGAATCCCATTTTTATATACGAGCATTAAGTTGAAAATTGTCGTTAAAGAAATTCATCTCCGTTCTTATCTTAGAGGAAGGCTCTGCTGACCTTCGGCACCTCGCGCGAACGGAGATGCGTCGTTGGAGCGAGGAAGAAAGGCGGAGCGCAGACGAGGAATAATATTTTACGAGGATCGTCTCGGTAAAACACCAAAGACTCATTTGTTCGCTTGGAAACTCGGTCGATCGATATACCGAGCGAATTGCCGCGCATTTTCGTCTGAGAAGTCTTGGCTGCCCGCGTCAATTATAATACGCGACTTCCGCTGAATTTATTGACAAATTTTCACGGTATAAAGATTTCAACATTTTAAAGCGTTTATTGCTGCTATCGGCGTCGAATCGATCAAAGTCATCTAAATGCTAGTAAAATTTTAAAACGCCTGTATGCCTGATCCTTTGATTGATTTGCATCAAGATGAATAAATCCGAAATTATCCAAAAGTAACGGAATTAATGGAATGTCCGTTTGGAATTGAAAAAAAATTTTCAAAATAATTTTAACATAATCTTATTTATTTAACCATGGCAAATTCATTCCATGTCATCGATTTGAAGCTGTAATGAAAAATTAAATGTCACAGCTTTCCCGATAATATTGAATTTATTTTGTGCAAACGATTGTTTACATCCATATGTATCTATGTGTCTATATATATATATATATATATATATATATATATATATATATATATAGACACGCACACGTACAAATTTAATAAATTATACATATGAAATTTTTATGGCGGACTAGTCGAAGCATTTTTAGCTTCATTTATACCGTTAAGATTTGCTAGGATACAGGGATACAGGTATATCCTTATCTCATAAAAATATATAATATGCTAATGACGACGATATTTTCCTCTATACATATGTACATGATAATTTAATTGAACGTTAAATAAGAAACTGTCAAATTTGTAAATACTCTCTATAAGGAGAGTCAACGTAATTTTATATGTTATCATTTGGTCAATAGCACAGTTACTGTATTATTAAGATATTACCATTAAAATATTGCAAACATTATCAGCCTCGTTATAATCAACTATCGCTACACTCTTTATCGCCTAACAAGTCTGTTGTTGGAATTTTAAACTTAAATCTGATTATTTTATCTACATATTTTATTTAGACTCACTTTTCTTACACGTACAAAATTAATTTAATTCGTTCCAATCTCTCGTTTAGATATTATAAATCAATGTATCAACCATTTCATATATAAAACATTATAATACATTTCGGATAAAAAGTATATTTAGATAAATAATTGTAGTATGAATGAGGAATAAGTTTGTCATGTCGAATAAAACTTCGGAGCCATCGAATTTTCGACATAGCGGATAATGAAAGAACAAACTATGAAAAGTCTAAGTGCATCTAAATGTCGCTCTTTAAAAAATTGACATCATAGCATAACTTGAACCGCATAACGACATTTCTCCATAATATCCGTAATTCAAGAACTTTGAAATACCCCTTAGTTTTCCTATAAACTAACCTGTTTTTATCGCCCACGCGTATTACTTCCCGATCATTTTAATATTAAGAGAAAAAGTAACATAATTGATCTAAGAAATAATAACCGGGTTAAAAATTATGAAAAAAACGTTTTTAAAAGTAATCAAGAAAATGCTGGATAATGAGAACTTTCACAATCTTACATATTGATGACAGAAAGTAGAATTTACAAGTTTTATACCTTTCAGCTATAGCTTTCATAAGATAAATTAGCAAAAATGTTTGTGAACTGAAATCGAGACAATTTGATCTTCCTTTATTATTTTCAATTACTAATTAATTTGATATTTACACGTGTCACTGTTTTTCAAAGTTTAATTTATATTTGTTAGAATATTTGCTTACGTGTGGGAGTATACTTTTTTCGTAAAAGCAATAATGAATTCTATCCTTTATGCTGATTTTCAAATAGCCTATGTAGAATTATTTATAGCGTATTCTACTTGTCAAACATTTCCATTTCGTAAATGTATAAAACTGCTTTTATAAAACTTTTTAAAACTTTATATAATTTTATAAAACTGGCGTATTAAGCCCATTTTTAAATAAACAAGTAATCATCGTTTTTTTTTTTTTTTTTTTTTTTTTTTAAATTTTTTTTTTTAAATTGTTTATTAATTTTAACGCGTGTAGTTTTAAATAAAAGAATTTATTCAATTACATTTTGACAAACACAGTGATTTTCTTAACATTATGTATTTTGTTTTTTTTTTATTGTTTTCGTTTCCTCCTCGTCGCAACAAATGAAAAACAATGAAAACGAAAAGGTACATTGTGTCAAAGCCATTTTAATTTGTCCTAAAGTGAGATGTGAGATAACGCGATATAAGATCCGAGGTATCCCTTAATTTAGCGGTCTTTTCTTTTTTAAACCTAAATCTTGCGGACACCTTCTTTAAGTGCTTTTTCGTAAATAGTTTTATAATTAGCACGATTTGCAAAAATTTCAACTTATACTTAATTAATTATTCTCTAATATCCGCATTGAGAGCTAACGGGTAAGTAATACGGATACTCGATTTATAAATTACTCGCGCCTGAATTATTTGCTTAAGCTAATAAAACCACAGACCTACTACAATAAATACTCCACATAATGGAGCGCATTAACGTATACAAATACCCCATACTTTTGTAAATCTCTGCGTACGTAACCAGTTAAAGGCGATTCCATGGAAATCGATACTAAACAGCGGGAACCCAAGATGACGGTAGATCGGAATAAAGTACACCACCGATTTTTCGCGTTAAAAGCACGGTAACCTTGTATGTAACAAGTATTGTCCTTACCATCTTGGGACTGCGCACCTCGTCTAACGTATCGGTTGCTGGGCATCTCGGGCCCCCGAGGCTCAAATGCTCGATATTAAAGCAGCGTACATATATTAGCGATCTCGCACGTGAGAGGGCGTCAATAAGGGAGTGAAAGCCTGTTGGCAGTAAAGTTGTCGAGCTCGCGAATCAAGCGATGAAATATTTGCTCGTTGTCGATGATTCGCGCGTTGCCTCGAGTAGATGATGCTCCGGAATCCCAGAGCTGTCGTGGATTCTTGTACGGGGATAAGTGACCCGTATTACTCATCCCCTACAATGTGAAATTAGTCGGCCAGTGCGTGACCGGGTGCGACGTTGCGTCGGGAGCAATGAGAGAGAGAGAGAGAAAGAGAGAGAGAGAGAAAGAGAGAGAGAGAGAGAGAGAGAGAGAGGAAGGAAGGAACTAGCCCGACTAGGGTTCAACGATCCGCGTCCCCATGCATCTCAAGGGCCTGGTGCGGCCCTCCGGGGTATTAGCGATGCTCGGCCTGACATCCGATCGCAGACTCGGAACTTCCCGAGCATTTTTTTTTTTTTTTTATCCCGGACAAAGCCAGAACTAAGCTCTATCCTGCTTCATTTTGGCCATTGTCGCAGCAGAGCTTAATGCGTTATCAATGGCCACGGCTCTGCGTGTCGATAAATACACCCACGTATTTATGAATCCTCCTTCGGATACGTTCGCTACGTTAGAATTTAATTATCGTTTCGTGCGCCAGGATTTTTTCTTCATTTACTCGCGGCCCGACGCTGCCATCGTTCGGGGAATTCACTCGATACCTTCCGGCATTTCTTTTCGCATACTCGTACTTGGCGCTATCGTGCATTTCTTTTATTTTATTTTATTTCCATTCATGATATATCCCAACGTAATCTTTGCTTTTTATGCGTACATTACTGGGCTTTTTTTTCTTCACGTTTCATACTCGCTGAATGAGGGAAAGGTCCGCAATACCTGAAGAAGGATATGGACATGCGTTCGCGTACAAGGTAAATCATTCGCAGTTGATATTATTCCTTACGTAATGCTATCTTAATATCATTGTAATTCCCTAGAGAAAAAAATCTATGTGGATAATAGGCCAATATAAGATTTTATCAGATTTTATAAGAAATGGTATTATCGAACATTTTTTTATTTTATGAGACTTTTTAATAATTTATTTGTCTTTACTTTTCCTCTTCTTAAATGCACACGATGATACATTAAAATAATATAATTTTTTTTTGTTCTTCTTACTATATTGGCGTTCATTTAAATACACAAGTCACACGCTTGTCAGATAAATGTATTTTTAACAATATTTGTTTTAAGAGAAGAGCGCGAAGCAATATTTCTTGTATCAATGTAATTAAGTTTAATTTAACGCTAGAGAGCAAGGATGGAATTTTTCTTCAAAGCAAGCCAAAACTTCAAACTGCATTATTATTTTAATACGCAAAATAAAAATAAATAACGGCCAGAAAGCCGATGTCTCGACATTTTCGCACTCGATGGACAAAAGTGGAGAAAAAATTGAAATGGTCAAGCCAGATGCTAATAATCAACTATGTTGAATAAACATGAGTTAAGACCGGCTTTTAAAAAAATGCAGCCTAAGCAAAACAAGTTATAAGAACCTGATTCTGCGATTGTTAATTCCTCAAATTTGCGCTCACTATTTTCAACCCTGCAACGAAGAAATTCTTTCCTTTCTGTGAAATCGCGCGAGCCCCGCACAAAATGCCAATGAATCATTGACCCAGCATCACTTTTTCGTCCCACCTATCTCTGCCTATCCTATCGTCAATGTTTATCAATGATCTTCGATACTCGCGTGATCTTCGGTTTCGTTTTCACATTCATTTTTCGGACACAAGAGCGCCGCCCGAACGAAGAAATGTGTCTGTGTATGTATCCTTCATCTTCGTTCCGGTGTTTTTCGGGCCAAAAACATTTACATGTAAAATCACGTGACTTGACCAAATGTGTGCCTAGCGTAATAGGCTATTAAGTAGCGGTTAAAATTAATTTATAGTCCCATACATCAAAATAAAATTATTTTGCTACTTCAGCGACAAAATTTCTCATAAAACTATCAATCTATTAAAATGTGAAAAGCCGTAAATTTATTCTTTACATAAAATTGTACAGCAATTCTTATATTTATACTCTTGAGAGTATATACGGCATAAAGTATATAAATAATATAAAGAAAAAGTACATTTAATTAATTGAAATAAAACTCCGTGACTTGGAAACAAAAAATTTAAGTTATATCATATTTCTTTATTTCTTCATTAATTTTATTTTACTTCTTAATGCTTTTGTAAGCCATAAGTAACCAAAAACATTAAATAAAACTATATAAATAAAATTTTAAATAAATATATATATATATATATATATATATATATCTTGTTTTTTTTATATAACTCAGTATATGTAAGATTTCTCAAAATTTTGCGCAACTCATATTAAATATAAAAGAAAAAAATAATTATTTATTTTATTAATATCCGTCGTAAATCTCATAATAAAAATTAAGATAATGCAGTTTTTATTGTAAAGGATTAATGTGTTACGTAATCTTTGTTGTTAATAACAATGTGGCAAACCAACGTTAATGAAAATATTTGAAAGTAAATAATGTAACTCGATTTATTATTATTATTTTTTTTTTTTTTTTTTTTTTTTTTTTTTTATTGAATCATATATTAGGTGCAAAAAATTTTAAAAGTAAAAGCCATCATAGAAAGTGCCTTTCTAACATTCAAAATATTACCTGATCTTGCCGATGTGGTTTAAGAAGCGCGTAATTATCTAAAAATATTTTAAATTAAATGTCGAATTTACACATTTCATTATATTAATTATAATAGTACTATTCTATTTTGCATAAAATATTTTATATAAAATATAATAATTAAAAAAAAAACTATTTTATTATAAGATGTAACAAAAATTACTTTATCGTTCACATACCAATCCATTCATTTTCATATACGAATGAACACATTTTATTTTTAAGATAATTTGTTTGAGGAGTATAATTTCGGCATTTTTTAATCTCAAATCCAAAATCAACTCGATCTTTTCTTATTTTACAAAAAATTTTAAAATGTCTGCTTACCGAAGCAAATTGACGTTATAATCTTGTTTCCACTCGATGATAGGATACTCTTCTGAAGGGTTAATGATAAAAGTGAAAGAGATTTTTTATTATTTATTTCTTTAAAATGTCATTACGTCGATTCTCTGAGGCATGAATCGATATTAAATCGATAATTAAACTTCTTCTGGTTTATTTCCTCGAAAATGTAACGAAATACACTTGTCTTTGGGATAATTGTAAAAACAAAAGCTCAATTTCAAACTTTTATAACGCGTTATTTAAATAAAAATTACCCTCAATCGCGAGTTTTCGAAATCAACTCTAATTTGTTAATACTTTAGATAAATATAAGATGATAAATATGGCTAATTATACGGATCGATCTAACGTTGAGAATGATCAATTATACTGCAAATATTAAGTTTATGATACGAAATTTCGTATGCAATACAATTGAGTAAAATAATAAGAATATCTAATTAAATTGGCACGTTGGAGTTAGAAATACGTTGCGATTAATTTTACATAAGATTATTACGAATAATGTAATTGTTCGTGAGCCCAGGGCTTTAACTTCGCGTTAACTGCCAGGAAACAAGGATACGGCTATCAGCAGTTGAAGGCAAAACAAGGTGTTACGTGAGAAGGCAACCTCTGCCACGAGTTCGTAAGCGTGTCGCAAACGTAAACTGCTGTTTGAAATGAATAGGGGCGAAGGGGACACAAACACACACACACACACACACACACACACACACACCTGGGGGAATACTCTCTTCGAGCGCACGAAAGACAGAGACACAGAGAGAGAGAGAGAGAGAGAGAGAGAGAGAGAGAAAATTAAAGTGTGTAGAGTGGCTGGGGGTGGGGAGGGCAAACGAACGAGTGAGTGAGCGAAGATGCGCAGACCAACAGTGGGCAGGAAAAAAAGAGGAAATTACGTGTCTAAGCTACTTCGAGGCACTACACATTTCCATGCGAGACTCGCAATTTGGGATTCGCTCGGGTCGACAGAAGCCCCGTATCCCGAAGGAGCACTTTTAAGACCGGCGTAAAGCAGCTTTCTTGATCCGACATCTTTGTCGGCATAACGTTTGTTTTGTATATCATGGCCATAAATCCGTGGTGCGTCAAGGGCGCTTCGACCTTTTCATAACTTACCGCCTCCTCTCTTTTTCTCCTTTTCGCCCACTCCATCTGCCACGCGTCAAGAGTATTTATGCTCCGCTCACTTGCCCCGTAATTCACTGCTGTATCATTGCCGGGTCCGGGATCCGATTCCCATTTTTATCTTCGATATTTCGACTGGGGCTCCAAGGACGGGATTCGTTAGATCGAGTGCCTCGCTCGACAATCAACGTCAAATTCACTCGACATTAATCAATCCGGAATTCGTGTAATGTAATAAAATTCACTTTCCTGCTTAAGGATGTTGATTGATGGAGATGGGTTTTGAATTTGCAAGACCTATTCGTACGGGCTTCTCTAAGGCTCTTTTTTCATTCTCATCGGAGGATTCACATCCAGTCATTCAAACTTAATGCAATATTTACATTGCTTGTATCTGCTCAGCAAAGATAATAAAATTAATTACATATATAATATGCGCATGAATGCAGGCGTGCGCGTATTTCCACTGACCATCATATATACCGAGATATTGATCATCTTCAAATGGATAATTCTAATATTATTATGACAATAATTACTTTTTGAATGCGCTATGGATATTTTGATGCATAAAGCATAAAGATAAACTACAATCACCTCGTAAAATCCAAGTGGACTATAAGTTATTAACCCCGTTATTTTGGCTTAGTGACAAATCGCCAGCATAATCGCGTAAACTGTAAAAACTAGCCTTTACTCTATTCATAAGAACAACGCTTCATACGCAAGCCACAAAATCCATCATTAAATAATAAATTGTATAAATATAAATATAACCTTCTCACACGCAATCGGAATCCAAATACAGAATATACGGACTCCATTGATCTATGTGAAAGCTTCACAGCCGAAGCAGAGGCTAAGAGGGTATGATTATAAATTCAACGAACTCTCGTCAAAGCTAAAAGTATATCAAGGAATAATTTGCTTATTTCAGTTTTGGAAATCGAAAAGGCAAAAAGCGAAATGCCAATTTTCAATCCTGCCCCCTCGTACCACGTATCAATCGCTCCATCATTCGGTGCGTAGCAAGTGCAAACGCACCGAACTCCAATGGCCCTCTCGTGCATTGCCCTCGCCAGCTCTATTCAATAATGCTCGATTAATTAATATTTGTAAGTCGATAAGCAATGATTCTGGTACACTCTCGTGAAGAACGCGAGTTAAAGTACAAAAGCCGGACTCGGCGATCAGCGGTGCGAATCACGTGCAGCACGATTACGACATAACCTGAAAAAGATGCTCGCTGACACGCGACAAAGAGCTCCATAAATCTCGTTGGGACAGTACGAGCGCGAAAAAACGAAATTTAAGCAGGTGTGCGCACTTTATACGCAAGTACACGCCCGTAAAACACAGAGCGTTAAAGTATCCATGAAATCGCTAGCCGTGACGCAAGCCAAACTAACAAACAAGCGCGCGCCTAAGGACCGTTTCGAATTACTCGTGCGCTAACTAGGCTCTCGCGTGCGGACAAGGCAAGATCTAATGTTGGTACGAGCGCCTCCGCATTACGTGATGTACGCGGTGTTAATGTCGGGGGATTGCCATTCAAGACGCCGGATTACGCGTGACGGGTGACTCGTGATCTGATGGGCGCGCGCACTCCGATTCGCTTGCGTGTGGGTGTGACGAGTGCGCGTGCAGCACTCGCTATCAGTCCGTGCACTTTTCGTATCGCCTTTTTTTTTTTTTTTTTTTTTTTTTTTTTTTTTTTTTTATTTTCGCATCCACGACGACGAGCCGTAGCCGTAGCCGTAGCCGTAGCCGTAGCCGTAGCCGCCGCCGCCGCCATCGTCGCATCATTAATATGGGACTAACGTTTCTTTGATGAAGGCTGTAAAAAATAATTGTTGCGATAAAATACCTTGGAGGCTCTCAACGACACGGCCTTTTCCACTTCAACGTGGCTAAACATATAAGAATAAATAGTGTATAGTCGATGCTTTGTTGTGTAATGAAAGGCGCAGTGGTGGAATTGTCCTTAAATTAGCCATGCATTTTATAATTTTACAGATCTATAAAATTTAATTCAATTATTCTTATTAATTGGGAATATTCGCGGGATGCGTCTCTTAGTATAATAACTATAGTTATTAACAGACGAAGAGCGGCTCGGATGTTTTAAACAGATCAATTTCAAATATAAAAACGGTAAAATATTGAAAAAATTGTTCGATATAAAGAGATTGTGGTACAGGCCCGAGCCTATTAGTTAATTCAGTTAGACAGTTTGGTTTGACAATGGTCCAAATTATGGCAAAATCCATTTACTTAGATGAAAATTTTTATTTTTGCATCGTTGCAGACGTATGACATCCGAATCGCCTCTTAATCACTGTATATTTATATTTATTTACGGTTGAAAAAAAATTCCAAGTTACGAGGCGCTAAAATTGCCTGGCTGGGCATTTACATGATCAAATGTACAATGCGGATAATTACTTTGTCGGAATTTGCACGCTGTCGAGGGTATGTAAATTTTATACCTCGTAAGTCAGAAAAATACCTTCGACTAAAATTAACATAATTTTATTTTATACAGCCGTTCGAATAGATTTTAGTGTCAATTAAAAAATCTTCTAAATAGAGAAATACGATTTTCACAATAGAGGAGTCTATTGCTATCCAATTAGACCGATGAAATGATAAAACATTGAATACGGTTTCTAATCTATCGATGTAGCAAGGAAATATATGCTTTATAACTTTTAAGTTTAATTTTCTTTGAAATTTCCTAATTTTCAAAATTCCCTTCAAAATTTATCAAGTATCGATATTTATTTATCGATAGAAAATATGCCCATAGATTATAATAAATATTAACCAAATATATATATGTAAGTAATGTATTGATTGTAAATTCTAACGACATACATCGATGATGTAAAACTCATTGAAATATTTTTCTTTTCCACGAAAAGCACGATTAAAATAATGATGTCAATGGCATTTTTAAATCTAATCATTAATTTATGCTCTTCAACATTTGAAGAATATGATAACTTTTTATTGTACTTTTAAATCATCATATTATATATAAAAACTTAACGAGGGCTTTCAATCCGTAATAGCAATATCTATTTGCACCAATGACTTAATATAATTTGAAGATTTACTGTTAAACCATCGATAAAATATTAGCTGTAATAACAATAGGCAATTATTACTACATTATTAACTGAAAGTAAAGATTTGCCAAAGTACGTAAGGGAAGAAGAGTTTCAAGCGGCCAAAATAATTGGCTTAGCACGCAGTCGTATGAATCCTGAGTGGATCTTTTGTTAAGCGGTGAGTGTGTGCGAAAGTGATCATTTGTATCGTATCTGAGCTCGAGCTCGTATTTTGCAATCCGTATTTAATGAATTTTTAAAAAAAAAAAAAAAAAAAAAAACGCCTTTAACAATGAAGCACTCCATGAATGAGCCAATTAAAAGCTTAAATTACATGGACGAATGATGGGAGAGCGAGTAAGACGGCGGTCTTAATCGAAGCTGACATTGATAATGGAAGAGTAGCGTGAAAAAAACTCAGTGAGCCGACTAATCGATCCACGTCTCTCTGTCTCTCTCTCTCTCTCTCTCTCTTTCTTTACTTGTGAGACAAGTCGTTACTCGGAAAAACAATCGATTTGAAGAGTTTTCCGCCTACGAGATGGGCCACGTCCACCTCCGAAGACACCCGACTCTTCAAGTCGAATGCGTCCTAAAATAAATGAACTTTCGTCGATTATCGACGTCGATTATGGCAACAAAGGCATTCCGTCAGCTTCTCGGTAAACTCTAAAATTAATCCGAGCTTAGACTGTGGATGCGACTCACGCCTCGGAAATAGCCCTTGGCGAATGACTTAGTGTCGTAAAATGGAACGACGCCTCTATCGGTTAAAGGACAATGTTGGTCCTCCGCAACGGTGAAAATCAAAGTTCCGTGGACGGACCGGAGGGTGGGTGGGGTAACGCCCCACTGTCGTCGTCGTCGTCGTCGTCGCCGACTTACGAAGTCTGGCCAGATGACAGGTACGGTACGGCCTCGTACGCTGTCGGAAATAGATCTCCTCTCTCGGTCGAAGACGATCTCACGAACTGTCCACCATAAATTCGGACGCGCGGATTATATATATATATATATATATATATATATATATACGTGCGCGGAAGCGACGGTCGCCGCGATCATAGCGTTTAGCTGGGCTGGCTGATTTATTAGCGGTACTCATCCCTTGGTCTCGTTAGCCACACTTCCGGTCGATCGGAGCTAGGGGAGACGCGTCGATAGGATAAGGGACAAGTTACGATAAAGCTTGGCGCTTGTTCAATGAGATTCAATGGCCGAGTTTCGATTAGCCGGCCGGCAGTGCGCGCTTTCAAATCTTCTTATTATGTGTACGTAGGGAAACTCGCGACGGGCATTGCAAAAGGTCGACTTTATTCATTACCCGGCTAATTGAAGCTGCATTCAATATTATCATATTATCTAGGGAGCATCGCTTTATTTCATTTATTATATCTTTAGAGCGGACGTAATCGGAGCTAAATGCTCACCGTTCCTATAATCTTATAAGTGCGAAAAATCTTGGACCTATAATTTCACTACTCCTTCTTATTAATCTAACTAGTAATTTAGAAATGATGCGCGCGTGTGTAAGTAAAATCTTTTTATATAGAAAGCCTTCCACGCTCAATCTCAATATATTGCCCATTGCGTCATTACATTTGTTTTATTAATATCGAATAGCCTCGCGCCTTCTAAATAATGCTACGCTCAAAGATTTGATTTGGAAAAGTTTTATTTGACATATATCTGACAAGGGGAAATTTAATGCTTATTCTTTTCAATAACCGTTTGGTCCATAGGTCGCGAAATAAATCTTGTGTTGAATATAAAGATTTTCGTGCGAATAGTTTCTGCTAATAATTATTTAAAATACTCACATACGATACTTTAGTGACCATTACATTTGACGTAAATTTGATGTTAATTAGACGTAATTTTAGCCGTAATTACGTATCGGTAAAATATAAGCTTTTCACGAATTATGAGAAAATCATTCGCAATCAATGTGAGCCGCTAATTTTTCGATAAGACTATTTACCAATCTACCGAATCGAATAAACTATCAACGTGTATAAACTATCCGTTACGCAAATGTTCGATTCGAATGAGAACAATTTACAATGTCTGAATAGAACAATGTCTGCGTGATTCGGGAAAAAAAAAAAAAAAAAAAAAAAAAAAAAAAAAAAAAAAAAATGCAACTGACAAACGTTCGATTAATTTACTACCACAAAATCTTTAATTATGGCACACTTTACCATTCATTATATTTTCGATCGTTAATGCATATAGGATTTTTAGGCGTTCTATCGCAACGATTTATCGCACGAGTAAACGATGATCGCAATACTTTATCAAATTTATCAGTTACTCTCGCAAAATAATACATATTCGGCCGCATTGTGGGCCACTATTCTATACTCGAGTACTTCCTCTCTCTCTCTCTCTCTCTCTCTCTCTCTCTCTCTCTCTCTCTTTCTCGTGTTGCTCGTGCTTTTCTTAGCCGAGGCGCACGCATACGCTATATCTCGATTTAACTTTCCCTTGTGACATGCCAGGCCGTCTTACGATATTAGAAAAATTAAGTATTATTCCTGTCGGTGTGTACTAGTTTACGTTTGGCTTAATTAAGGATCTTTTCTTTAATGCGCCTTATTCTCAGGTAAGATCTAAATTTCAAAAGTCAGGCCGGAAATCAGTTTTGTGCCAAGGATTTTAGTTGTCAACTGTACGATTAAATAATATAAAGTGTAATGCTTCATTGAAATTAATGGATATTTTTCTTGGTCTGAATTTTCGAGAAAAAAAGAAAAGCCCTGTATATACACGAGTGTTTGAAAACAATTTATATAAGAAGGTGTATAAATCTTGAATCTGCATAAAATTTAACGCATAATATCACTAACTGTTGAATTTACAAAAAGCAATGCATTTGTATAGATAAATTAATACGCTTTGGAATTGAGTGGGCTTATTTTATAATTTTAGTGCAAGTTACGAATAACTCATTACATATCTCTCGTCTAAAGTTAAATAAGTGAAATACGACCGCGGTTAGCTAGGAATGCTAACTAATTTTGTTGCGCTAAAGTCAACCTACTGATTTCTAACTATATAATTCGAAGAGTATTTTCTCCATACAACGCATTATCCATTAAATTTCAATAAACAATAACAGCCTATTAATTATTATGATAATAATGATAATACGATGAAATTATTTCGGATTGACGATATATTCTATAGAGGCAATAATGCCAATATTATATTTCTAGTAGTGCTCGATAATACGAAAGCGAACGATTTTTCAAATAATATTAATCGGGCTCGGCTTTTTAATCTATGAAAACTAATAATAAAAGAATTAATTATCAGTATGTTGAACGAGTAAGTAAAAAACTTACTTTCATAATGTATTCAATTAAAAAATAAACAATTCATTCATTTAATTGAACAACTAACGATTATAATAATTTATCGTAATAAGACAGAAATATAATTTCAAACTTTTTTAATAAATCCTTACATATTAATCGCATATTATCGAATATTGAAAATAAAAACTTTGTCTTTCTCGCGTATCATGATACATACGAATACAATTTTCGTACGTAATTATTGATACAATCGAACCATATGAATTGTTTAATTGAAAAAATTAGAAATGCGCCAATCCAAATTAGTAATTGTAAAATAATAAAAGTAGTGGTAAGAATTAGCAGTTGATAAATAAAATGAAAAATTTCTGACGATAGTACATGTCCCTCTCACGTAAAATGTAATTTATTCTTAACAAATAAAAATGATGAATGGCTCTCCGTGTCTATAAAAAATTCGTATGCAATACAAATATAATTCACTTTCAAGCTAATTTAAACTTACATAAAACAATGAAAACACATATTATTTATCGTCGTATTGATTTTCAGTTAATCTATACATACATTATTCGTATGTAAGATATAATAATTTAATATTTATTGTTTTAAGTTTATTAGAATCATATATTTTTAATATTGCATGTTTAATTAAACTTACATTTCGATTCATTCTCAATTTGCCTATAAAATACTGTTAGCATGTGGAAACATTAATTATAGTATGTAATTTTTTGTTTATGTGTATACTATTCTTAAAAATTATTTTACATAAAGATGCAGCGTTACAAAGTATTACAATTGTTATTCATAGAAAAATTATAAAATATATTAAATAAAAATGTTGATAAAACTATATTGGGTGAAATTTATTTTAAAATCACATATAAAAGCACATATAGTAAATTTTCAGCATCAAAATTTAAATTATTATTTATTTTTTTTTTTTTTTTCATACAAAATATATGGGGAAAATGAGAGCATTAATGTATTAAATAAACTCCAAGCAATAATTAATAAACATAACAATTCTATATAATATTAATGATAAATTTGATTGATTAAATCATATAAGATTTATTTTCAGACTCTGATGAAAGTTTAGTTTGATTTTTTTTTATTTTGTTTTATATAATTATTTTATCATTATATAATCATTGAAATATGACTTAAAATCAAACTACAGTTTTTTAAGGAATAGAAAAATATGTAAGTAAATGAAACATTAATAACAATTAATATATCTCTTCAGTTTTGAAATAATTAACAAGTCGAAATACTCATTAATTATCTCGTTATAGGTGCAAGCCACTTTATTTAGTGATATATGCATTAATAAAATGATGACAGATCACGAATAATCGCTTATTTTAATTTTTTATTATTTACTAAGAATAAGTTTATTAAAAAAACTTACTTCCTAACGGCAGTAGATTAATAACCATTTAATTATTAACCATATTAAAAATTTTTATTTATCCGAAATGAAAATCCGGATATCCGATATATCTCTTGCGCTAGATCTCAAATACGGTCAATTAAATAATACCGGTAGGGTCTTTTTACGGCGCTTATTAATGATAACACGATAAATTAATATTAAAATTAAAAATTAAGATGGTAAATCCAATAAAATAATATTTATTGCCATTTCTTTGCTGAATGTTTGATTCAATTAATAGAAAGTTTAGAGCTTAGACTTAATGGAAAAACAAAACTTAAAAAGTGAGGAAATAAAGATAATAGATAAATCATAAATTATGTTTATTTTTTTCGATCTCTAATAATCAAACGATTGATTTCTCCACACAGATTAATAACATTTATTTGATAAATTTTAATAATAAAACTTTTCCAAGTATTTTAATTAAGCACTATTTATGTGTGCCATATTTTTGTTTTAAAACTTCAAAATTTTATAATTGTAAAAATTAAATTGCTTACGTAACTTAATTGAAAATAATGTACCTAAACTCGACGTAGTATAGAAAATAAAATTACAAAAGACGGAAAGTGTATGTAAATTTGAAATTAAAATAAAGCATTTATAATGAAAATGATATATTAAATATCAAATAATTATTTGATATGTTTTTTTTTCTTTTTTTTTTTTTTTTAATAAACTTTCATTTTCAATTGAATTGAAAAATAAAATTTAAAATCAATTATGTCAATTTTCGTACATTGAACTTTGTATCTTTAATTTTAATTTCAAGATTTTTATAATTATATATATGTATATATAATTTTTTTTTTTTTTTTTTTTTTGTTACACGTGAGTTACAAAAACTAACGTAATATTTTATGTACTTCTAACGTAAGTTTAAATGCATATATTTTTAAATATATGAAAATTTATGCAAATTTAAATACGTATTTTTAGAAACTATTTCATTTCTGTCAGCGTGAAGTTTAATTTCGAGATACACTAAGAGATAAAACATTGATTTTTAATTGATCTATTGGCATTAGAGTTAAACGTCTAGTTTATACGAGCGCGTTTAAATGTTTGAATTTTGTTTATTTCTTTCGATCTGAGCTTCCTTGAGCTTATGCTTACTGAAATAAAATCCATAACTTCTATTGGAAGTTAGTATTATTTGAAATATAATTTATTATAACGTAATAATTAATGCGCATACTATTGTACCGTATAATTCTTAAACTTGGTCGTGCTAAATATTCCTTTCTTAAGCAATTGATATGCCATATATAACATATTATAATATAAAAGCTAAATGACTGAAGTATAGATTATCGTATGATAAATATTATAGGGTTTTGAAAAGTGCTTAATACCTTATGTTCGGCAAGTGAGTATAAGAAGGCCATTAAAGTTTAACAACCGTTAACATCAATTTTATATCTATAATTTGCGTAGATGAGTACCGCGTCTGGTCAGACGATGTCTGACCAAACTCGGCTTTTAAACATAAATATAATTTTGCTATCTATGGAACAATAGCCTCGCTTTTCTCAATTCTTCTCTTAAGAAAAAGAAAAAGGTCCGAATGAAGTAAGAATCAAGGATCTTCGATGCACCATAATAAATGGCCAATAAATTGTACGATTTATAAGAACGACATCGGTCCACCCAACCTCTCGCAATACCATAATAATGACCCCTTATATGGGTATATTAATAGGCTTAATTAAGCTGGAGTCGGTATCGAGCGATCGTAAAAGACGAAGCACACGATCGGTAGATTAAAAATAGCGATAAACGACAGGCGGTAAGATGCTGATTAATTTCGCGAGACTCGCTACCGATGGCCGCCCACCCTATTAATGCGAATTCGTGGCAGGTTCCGTCCCAAGTGGGCGTAATAAAAAAAAAAAAGCGGGGCTCAAGCGCGTGGTGGCGTGCGTAATGAGCAGCGCATAAAAAGCGAGTAACACCTCGGGAAGTCGGCGAAGCGCGCGTGAATAAAAGCCCCGGGCCATTTTCACTTTCGCCCGCTCCGGGACTCGAACACTATAATTAGTCTCTTTGCGCGCAACGTGATTCAAGCACTTCGCGGACTTGAACGCTACGCACCCATCAGCCCGGGTGTTAAGTGCACGCGTATGGTTGTAATCGCATAATTTAGCGGTTATTAGGGCTGCGGGCGATCGCTTCAAAGTCTCCGAGAAAATAAATAGAGAAGGGATCGAGGGATCCTCGAAAAGTCTCGCCGGCATGTGCACACGATATCTTACGCATACAAAGTATTTTTAAAAACGTCATTACCGAAATGCGCTACGTTGCTCAATCCTCGGGCCCTTTTATTTACTGCACGCAAAGCGGAAAAACTCACCCTCTCCATTGCCCTGTCTCGCCCAGTGAGGCTCGGAGCATTTTGTCTATCGGAGAAAGCACTTGTCCATAAATTCCGAGCAAAAACTCGCTTCATTAAGTCGAGAAATAATATGTTGCCCTATAACTGAACTCGTTATCATTTTAAAAGTTAAGTACGCGGGTATATTTATAGACAGTGTGAGCGGCTCTTACGACCATTTACTCTTGAAGTCGTACCTTAATATTTCGAATGGGCAACGATCGCTAGAATACGACAGTTTTGTAGTTTAACGCGTTCCGCTTCCCCATCGCGGCCCCTCCTTCCGACAATTATCTCTCGAAAATATTCGTCGATTTATCTCTCCCGGAAATTGCCCCTTTCTTCAGACATACCGATTATTGATGATCGCGAGCAAGCTCATAAATGCGCGTGCCACTCTACTTTAACCTTAACATTCATTGATCTTGCTGCGATCTATTTGTCTCGCTTATTTAAATATAAGATGTCTGTATTAATCACTGGGGTATGTCTATACGCTCGAGGCTAAAACAGACGTATTTTGTGTAAAAATGTCTATTTCATTTTTAGCAAATGTCGATTATGCATTTTATGAAAGTTAATGCTTGTAGTATATAAGTCGACGTGATTTCCATGGCAAATAGCAGACTCTTTATATTAGTGAGAGAAAATTTTCTATTTTTCCATATATTGGTCTCGATCTTGTAATAATTGTAATTTTTTTTTTTTTTTAACCAAACTATCTGTCGAATATGAAGATGGGAAGAACAGTTGTTCTGCCACGGCACGCCATAAATCTTCGGAATATCGATGCGGTCGATGGGTGCTGCTTTTTATGCTGGTCGTATGAAAAATGTAAAAGCAGGCGGTTAAACAGAGTGAGAGAGCGGGAGTTGAATTTTAAGTATGTTTCAGTAAATGCATTTACTTTTCGCTTGAAGATCAATTCGCGATAGACTGTACGCAATGCCCATTTGCTGGTTGCGTCCCGAATGTTTAACCGTAATAACCGAAAGTGACGAGACACATCGGTTTCTCGCTATTGAGGTAGGAAAATTGATATTTCATAATGAATGGGGATGCTGCCCCACTCGAGACCGAGAAAGTCATGATTGTCGATCATTTAGAGCGGCCTAAAAAAAGTATACGTGTTGTATTCGGATGTCCAAGAAGATGTATTAACTTATAATTATATGAGAAAAAAAAAATTCTACAATGAATTAGATTATTAAAATGAGTATACTCTAATCGATGTTTATCTTTATTATCTTACAAAAGCATTAAATAAGGCTTATGTATCAGCTATACAAATTGATACTATAAAATGATGAATAAACTGAAAGAAATCAATAAACTTGCAAATAAAAGGAAATCTTGTTAAAGCATACATTGGTCTTTTATATTGATTAAACATTTATGTATGAATGTGCAAAGAAACTAAATAAAAAAAAAAATTAATTTAAAGTCATAAATCTTTAAGTGTTTTAAAAGGCTATTAAATTTGAAAGTTGAAAAAATTCTAACATTATATAATAATTTAAAAAAGAAAATAGAAAAAAGTAAAGAAAGTTCGAGAATAGTAATAAGAAAAACATTATTTTTTCAATTTGTATTAAAAATATTTCTAAAGTATTTTCAATTTTAATATCATTATTTAGCATGACTTTTAACATTATATAAGTAAACTTTACACCTTTTCTCCACATGGATACTTTAATATTTAATCATATGCTTTTATAATTATTGTTATTTCAACAGACGGTAGATGAGCATTTATTATTTAAAAATATTTTCTTATAAATCTATTTAGCAGAAAGCAGTCGTTTAATCGAATAAATTATAAATTTCCTAGTATAGATTACCTAAATATTGACCTAAATATATGAATTTGCTAATCAATTATATGCATTTATAGATAAATTCCAAGAATCGTTAATAAAGAAGAACTTTAATACTCTAAATAATCAATTGGTGTAAATAGAATATACTGAAGTAAATTTTATTATTACTGGGGCTTGTTAATTATTTATTATCTACGTTAGCAATTAAACAAAAAATCGGCCCCCGTCTAAGATTTCTTTCCATAGAACATAAATTCGATTTTCATTTGATTATATTGAGATTAAATGAATTAATAGTTACGCGAGTACCAGTCCATGTCACATGTTATAAAACGCAGATCGTTACATGCGATATTTCTTCCCTCGGATGCGCCTGTACACGTACAAGTTTCCTTCAAACTTCTCTTTACAATATTATCGAAAAATAATGATATATAATCTACATGCCCTATTATTGCGCGTTATGGTCTTCTATAAAAAAGAAAAAAGAAAAAAGAAAAAAGAAAAAAGAAAAAAGAAAAAAGAAAAAAAAAAGAAAGAAAAAAGAAAAAAAAAAAGAAAGAAAAAAGTGATATTCCGGAAGGTGTCGAAAAGATTGTGTTATCAAAAAATGCTTAATATAGTAATTTGAATAGAGCCATTTGATAAATAAGTCGGCTCTAAGACTTACAGCCGAGCTTAAGTTTTATTATTAATTGAATTGATTGAATTTATTTTTTCTTTCCTATTGACGGAGATTCTAGGTTTTATTTTTTTTTTTTTTTTGTTACATTTTTGTTTTTGTTGTTTTATTAGAGCTTCTTGTAAATTTTCTCGCTACTACGTTTGGTAAGTAATTGTAAGATTTGTAGTAAAATATTCTTGAATTCTGAAACATCCTAGTTATGTGAGAAATAATTTGCACTTTTTGATTAAACATAGAGAGAAATTTTGCCCGATTCTCCGTTTCTACCTTGATAAGCACAAATGTCATAACTCACGGTTTATAAAAGCCTACAAATAGAAATTATCTCCGATGATTCTTCTTTATAAAATTGTCTTTACCTAATCAGATCTGATGGAATGCTCAATTAATAATCTGATCTATTAAACAAAAGTCTCCTCTATATTTATAAAGCTTTCCATCGCTTTGAGCGGTTCCTTTGCATTTTTTTTTTTTTTTTTTAATGTTATAATATTCATAATATTCTAACGTCAATCTTGGAGCAACTGAATCGGTACATCAGTTTTATTTGAATTTCAGTAAATCACAATATAAAGGGGCCACTTGTAAAATAAATTATCTATAAATTTATTGACAAAATAATTGTTACTATCAGTAAATTAAGCCGTAATTGGGCATTACTTTTTATAAAATTTTTGCATGTAAAATTATTACTTGTTTATAAAAAATTTTTAAACAATATACTTGCGACAATCAATATGGCATATATTTTATTTAGATAAATTTTATAGTATATAAGAACTCCATAAGAATCTGATTTATAAACGAAAAAAATTTATATCTTGAAATTAATCTAACTAATCATCGCCTTGCACGCATTTTTTTCTTCTATTAAGACGTTATTAAGACGTTATATCTCATAAAATAATTATGTTGAGATTAAATTTAATTCGATTAGATCTCTCACGTTTGCCTCGGTATTTTTAAGAATCAAATTCGTCACACAACGTCATTTATGAGATTTGTGCGATATGCGATATTCATAATAGCGATAGATCTAACGATATGCACGAGCCTAAGCAGCACTCGATAACATTCATCGATGAATGAAGTCAAAACTAAACAATCTTGTTGACATCGTTGCCATTGCCATTTGAAAAATCGGCAAGCTCTGCGGATATATTTGATTCGGCAAATCCCTGCATCGGGAAACCGATGAAACTCGGCAATTTTAAACGCCGCTAATGTGCAATTACTTGCGCGACCAAACACCGATAATGCCACAGTTCATTGTTAAAGTAGCGTAAGAACAGGATCAGCGAACGATGCTGTTATTCGAGGGAAATGACGTTTCACAAAAGTCGGTAGTATTCAATCCAATTGATGAGTAGCGCATTCCCGAATGGAATAGTACGTTTTTTGTTCCTATTTCTCAAAATGAGCGGCAGTTCCCACTCGCGACAACGCATAAAGCAAACGCTTATCAAATCCAGTCCCCGAACTTAGACATGACGCAACGGCGCTCAAGGTCCGGGCGCCCTCTAGCGTTACCCAGTAATCGAGGGTTGAGTTCGTGCGTGGAGGCACGTTCGCCACCTCCGACCTTCCGAGTGACTTACGAGCCGTAGTCAAGTACAGTCTTTCGCTGAGGCGTTTTATCACCTGACGGCGCCGTTTAAAGCCAATGCCATTATTACATTATGCTATTATGACTCAGAGGGCGGGATTTCTTTTGTTGTGAGAGAGAGAGAGCCCCCCCCCCCCTCCTCCTCCTCCTCCTCCTCCTATTCCTCCTCCTCCTGCCTTTACCACCACCGTCATACCACCTCCCTGCCACCATCCGTACCAACGTTCCTCGCATCCACGATTTCGTGCATCTGTGACCTTCGTTCTTCGAGGCTATTTAATGGCTTGTCGGGAATGCGAGCAAATTTTCGAATTGGCGGATCATCTTTCTCACTATTATTTTAACATTGATGAGATTCGCGTGGATTTCAAGTACGATGCAAATGATGTATTTGGATATTAATTTAGTATCGATAACGAGCTCTTATCTCGCGTAACGAGCACTTTCCGTTTCTATAATGGGAAATTTAATCAACGAGCTTTTACATACGAATAATATGATGCAAGAATAGCATAAACCTAAACTCAAATCTCTCTCTCTCTCTCTCTCTCTCTCTCTCTCTTTCTATCTGTCTATCTCTATCTCTATCTCCATCTCTATCTCCATCTCCATCTCCACTTCTCTCTCTCTCTCTCTCTCTCTCTCTCTATCTATCTATCTCTATCTCCATCTGTATCTCTTTCTTTATCTCTATCTCCATCTCTATATCTCTCTTCGACAAAATCATGAAAAGTTTTTGTATCAATATTCAAGCTGATCAAGGCTTTCACTCACTTTTACTATTTTCTTCAATTATATCGTGATAGAATGTTTAACAGAGTCTCGTTTCCTCAAATTTAATTCCTTAAATTGATGTTATTTATATTTTTCAAGATTTTTTACGGCAACTTCTGTAAAGATACGTATGTTTTATGAAGTTTGAGTACTACTTACATATACCGAAGTAAAGATTAACCTTTTGGTTTTAAAAATAACATTATTGAACGGTAAAAAAAAACGTAAATATAATGCATCCATTGTATCTGTTTTATGTAACAATCTCGGACGATTCTTTATATTATGTTTACGTGTGAAAGATTCTGAAATTTATGATTTAAAAATTCATTTATTCTGTCGAATTTGAAATTATAAGAATTTAATAATTATCTTGTTGTCACTCTCATACTATATGAGCCACTGTTTTTGTATCCTTTTGATTAATTATACGATAAATTTTATCCATAAATTTTGTTTGCATTCATTTTATACATAAAAACTCATTACCTACTAAACATTATACACAAAAATTATTGTAAAGTATAATTTGTCAATATCTAAGGAAATAATTTGAATAAATCACTTCAATCTTACCTTTCAAAATTAATTTTACAGCACTTTTAATAATGAATGATGATTCACAACACAAGAATATATAATTTTATAAAATATTATGCGTTATATGAATTATTATGCGATAATTAGGCAATCTAACACACGATATACACAAAAATAATTCATCTTTATAAGCATTTCCTGCACCTGCATTCACTTTTTCTAAATCGTACACAGACGCTTCATCCAACGCCTGTTTTCTTTCTTTTTTTTTCATTTTTTTTTCTTTTTTTGTATCGGAATGCCTCTCACACTTTTTGTCCTTCCTCTCCTTTCCCTCTTCGTTTTCTTTTTTGTCTCTATCCGTGCAGAAACACACAATGAGTATAGCGATTAGCATGACAGGTAGTGGAATGCATTTGACAAGAAGATGTCTTAATGAGTGACGGTTAAAAAAAATATTACTGAAATGTGACCAGACTGTACAAACATACTATGAAAAGTAAATTGCCGTGAAAAGTCTATATAATTCTTTGATGGGTGGGTTACAACAAAATTATAGCGTAAGAAAATAACTTCAACATAGTAGTAAAATCGTAACATTACGTTTTTTCCGACTAGTTTAACTTGCATTAACTAGTGTTATATTTCACAACTATTGCGAATTTTTATTAAGCATCAAGTACGATTTGTAGTAATTCGACGAATTTATAATGAATGAAAAACAGATATTGCACGTTTGAGACATAATAAACTGTTGTATTTGAAAAATTACACCGCATTAGTAGTGCGGTGTAATTTAATGAATAATTAATAAATTAGATGTTTTACGACAATACAAATATTATAAAAACATAAAGTACGTATAGCTTTTTTAAATACGCATATACATTGCTTATAGATCAATCGTTTAAACTTTTTCGAATAACTATGAGATTCACTTCAATAACTTTAATCGTTTCAGAAACGACTCCAAAGAAAAATATTAACCTTATGCTATAAATTAATTGAAAGATATTTAACAGACACAAAATCACCATGAATAAATTTAAATTAAAACGGATTAATTTTTATGTCATTATATTGTAATATTCGATCCAATTATTAAAATATAGTTATTTTATCTTAACTATTTGAAAGTATAAATGCACGAAAGTAGCTGTATAGTTAGCATTGGAATATTGTAACGATCAAAATCAACAATAAACAAATGCAATATTTATAAATTACTTCAATTTCGTAAAATTTTCTATAATCTCAAGTGAAAGAAGAATATATCATTGTATTCGAATTCCAATGCATATATCAATCTCTTTTTTAAACAAATATTCTATGCTTAGCAAAACTCTTCCAACAATATTAATTGCTTCAATATGATTTTTCTTTATATATTTTGAGTTTTAAAATTATTTTATCTGATAAATATTTAATAAAATTAATTCTAATATGCTTTTAATTATTTATGTCAAATATTCGCTTTTTTACATATTATTTATTTCATCAATTATTAGAAATTCATCAGAAAAAAGCCCAGTCGCATTGACTTTACCAAAATTCCAACGACTTAAATTTTCGACATAATGCATACACACATGCACGCGCGCGCGCGCGCACGCATATATATATATATATATATATATATAGTCATTTACAAATAAATAGTTAAAAAAGAATAGTTTAATAATGTTAATAGTATATTTAAAAGATATTTATGTATGATATTTATATGTAAACTTGTTGTATTTAAAAAAAAATTGTATGGAAATTTGTCGAAATATATAGGAATATGATACTCAACGTTCATTATTCAAAGTAATGATAAATCGAGCATAATATATAATTATTTGAATAACTATTTCTAGAACGACAAATTGAATTTCGATAAATTATGTTCTGAGAATTCATTTGTTTTAAAACATCGATATTTATTATAGGACAATTCTAAAAGTCTTAATCCTTTAATAATCTCTATGAAATTTATAAAAAAAAAAAAAAAAAAAAAAAAAAAAAACACACACACACACAAAATACATGGTACATTGCAATTTGCAAATTTTTTAAATTAATGTATCAAATAATTTAAATTAGCCATAAAGTTATAAGTATTGAATGTTTATTTTTGTTATAAAATACATTAAAACATTAAAATATATCATACTCTACACGTGTTATAGATTTGTTGCAAGAGCTTACTGAACAAATTCTCAAGAAGATGTCAGAAGCTATAAAGAAAATAATTATGTTAGTAGAAAATTTGTATGTAGATTATGTATATAATAGTGAAATGTCTGGAATTAATATTTCTCCTTTCATATTCAATCGCTTCATTCAATCATTTCAAATTAATTTCTCTACTCCAATTAACCAACAAACCTATCAAAATTTACTTCTACGAAATTATTTAAAACACATTAATGAATTTTAGAATATTTTAACATTAGTTTTAGTATATTTTTCTAAAATTAATTTATTGAGTATTTTCGTTCGATTTCCTTATTTATTAGAGTAACGTATAAGATTTCGCAGTCCTTACCACTTATTAATGCTAAGTTAATGTGACAATAAATATGGTAAAATTAATCAGTAAAGGTTTAACAACTGCAATAAAAAGTTGTTGAATAATATTTACATATTACGATAATCAGTTGTGCAAATGGTATTTAAAACTATAAACGATTTTTTAAATTGTCCTTCGCGCTCCATTATATGTTTAATCGAATGTTTTATAATTTTATGTCTGTGATCAATTACCAATGATATAATTAAACAATGATTTAAATTAATAAAATTCTTACGATTAAGCTAGATGTTCATTTGGGAATATAGGAGTGTCTGCTCTATAGTATAGATAACACTCGCTATAAAGATTCAGTACTCGAAATTACATTAAGACAATGCATATTTATTAAAACACGCAGGTGCCTCGTAAAACAAGAAGGAATCACTCGATAGCTCCAATTAGACTACGAGTGCCAATCTTTCGATTATTATCATCATGTAGATTACTATATTTATTATCAATTATATAATATTATTAAGTAATATATAAGCGATAAAGAGCGATAGCCTATCATAAATCCCATAAATAGTGAGCATTAAGTGCTTCACGTATTTAAAGAAAAATCTATTCGCTTTAAATGTTCCATGGCCAATGATGCACTTATTTCACGATATTTCAGGAAGATAATATTCTCGTTTCATTCTCTCCACGGCGAATCGCCTTAAAAACAGGCCATTCAGTTTTATCGCGTGGTCATTCCTCATGAGCAACGATGAAAATTAGGCCGTCATTTAAGCTTAGCAAAATCGTACTCAATTGCAAGCAATGGCTGAGTCGGGACACTGTAAACTGAATTTGACTCCGTTCCCACGAAGCTCCATAAATTCACGCGTCAATCTACCATAATCGATAAAATAATTGAGATATCTGAAACCATCGCGACCTTACTGTTCAATTTCACTTTTAGGTACGATTACTGAGACAAGCTCATGGTCGGCCCATTCCTGGGCATCTTAAAGTATTCGAGCTATGCATCAAGAGACAACACTTCCGGTGTCGTTTCACAATTTCACAAAGGAAAAGCCTTTCCGAACATTATTTTAAAGTAAAAAAAAAAAAAAAAAGATTATACTGAACTCTCGCAAGAAACAGTAAAAGGCTAAATATTCTTTTAATTTTTGTAACCTAAGAAAGGAATTGGATAATAGTATTTTTGAGAATTAAAACAATTTCGTCTTTGTTACTTTTGTATTTACAATATATTTAACTGCATTATCGATAGAATGTAAGTATAATAACGTTGCACACTTCACGAAATTACGTTTAAAAAAATTTAGACGCTTATTATACTGAAAATAGATTTTAAATAATGATTTGTCAAGGTAAAAATAGCTTTATTTGAGCACTTAAAATATATTCAATAACATATTCTTCGCGTGCTCTAACTTAACTAATATTTTTGCGATTATTTGTTTAAATCCTCTCAAAGGTTGAAAGGCTGAAAGGAGCAGATTTATAAAAAGTTGTTGAGATGAAAAGAAACAGGGAAAATAGAAGCTTACAAGTTTATCGATAAAAAATATAACGGTTTTATATAAAATCTACTTTTGCTTCGATAGTTTGAAGTAACTTTTAATCGCTTCTATAAATAACATAACTGGATTTTAATTTATTTTCAATAAGGAGAAACGGAAAACAACTATATTCTAATCAATATTAAAGCCAAAACTACTTCAGAAGAGATAATAATTAGGATATATGGATAATTTTATTGAGAAACTGTATTCTGTATAAAAAAAAATAATTTTTACAATTATTTGACTAATTTTTTGAAAATTTACTTTTCTATTTACTATACCATTTATTTGTGTAAATAAATTCATAAGTTTTTAAGCATATATAAGTAATAAATTAATTCTCTTCGTTTTTCAAAGGATTTTACACATTAAATTTATATATATATATATATATATATATATATATATATAAAGAAAAAGAGAGAAGAGAATATAACATCGTTATAGAATTATTTTTCAAAATTTACAGTACATTATGATTTATTCTTCCTATATTAACACTTTTATCATTACATATATATAAAATACATATTTATTTTCATAGCTTAAATAATATCCGTTTGTATAAAGATAAACGAAGTAGTTCCTTCAAATTGTATTTTGATTTCAAAAACAGAACGAATAAAAAATTATTATTAACTATTTAAATATAAATAAACGAAATATTGTAAAATAAGAATAATTTTATAATAATAATTTTGACAAATTAAATATCAAATATATCCGAAATTGAGATAAAATCATATTCGAGATTCTGAAAAAATTAAAATCTGCAAATAAAATTAAATTTTCTTAAAGCTTTCATAAAAACGTTTTCATAAAGATGTCATCGAAAATTATATCGATGCTTTCACTCATTAGGATAAAATATTTAAAAACATTAAAATCCTAGTACACTTGATCACTAACTACATCTTTGATTAATTAACATAAATACTAATATATTAATCAGTAATTTAAAAATAAGCATCAAATAATTTTAAATAATAATAATTTACTATGCTTTAGTGTTCACGTAAAAAAATTGATTATACAAATAAATAAAAGAGCTAAAAAAATATATGCCATATTAATTATTTAAAAATTTCTTTATTATTACGCGAATTGACAGGACATACATAGAATGATAATCGGTTTTTCTAAAGTAGCTAATAAATAATAATGGATAAATATAAAATGAATAAATAATTAGGTAAAATTATCAAGTCCAATAGGACATTTTGTACACTTCCTTGTCCATTGAAATTTTACGGCAATTTCATTCGTATGTATACGACCCATACGTTTATTAATAATATTGAAAAAATTAGTTAATGTTTTATAGATAATAATTTGTGTAAACATGAATATAATATGTGACACATTGTTTGACCAATTCGTTATAATTTTCTGCGTACGGTATGTTTTGCTGTAAAATTTTTAAAATAAAATTTTACATATAATCTATAATAATTTATACAAAAATTTTGTACACATAAAGATTAATAAAAACGTTAATTTACATCAATTTGGCCTTTTGAGTAGTAAGATTTGAATTTAATTGATATTGATCAAAGACAATTTAGACTTTAAGAACTTTGTTTATATAATTAATTATTTATAGGTGAATTCTTTCAAGATAAATAACATAAAAATTCTTTGTTTAAAACTTTAAATAAGAATACAAATATATGAATATTTAGGAAATACTTCGAATTTCAATATGTGTATGAATAGAATTTTTTTAAATTCCTGATTATATTGTAAATCCAAGTTTTGTTTTTAAATTTTTTTTTATTAATACATCTACTGAGCTCTATTCAATATTTCTAAAAAATTTATTAAATTAAACAATGTAATAATATTTTGAAATTTTTAATATAAGAAATACTTTAGATTGAACAATTTGATGGTATTAAGCGGTGCACTTTTATTATGTTGTATATTAATTAGGCGATTGATTTCTTCATTATAGGCTAAAGTTTATATATATATATATATATATTTATATTGTATTTAAAAATTAAAATGTACATTCAGCAAATATTAAAGTATGACTATTAAATATATACAGCTTAAAAGCATCAGCCATTTAAAAAAGTCTTTTATTTGATTAAATACTGGCTTTTGAACGAACGGGTAGAGTTTCTCATCAATTTTGCATTTTTGTTAACTGTTTGATTATTTAAAGTACTTTATGAATTTTTCATGAACCTTTGATTAAATGTATTTTTAATCATAAAGAATTATTACATATTATTACATATTTGTATAAATTATTACATATTTATTAACTTGTATCATAAATAAATGCTCATAATACTGAATGTGAATATGCATTATGAATTTGACAATTGACTAACAATTGACAAATTAGTTGACATCAAGCAATTACAACAACTAAAACTAAATATATTAGAGTGGAATGGAATGACTTTAAATATTAAAATAGAAAAATTATTCTATTTACATACATTCGATATTATTCGATAGTTATAATTAATGATGCTCGATAGTTATGAAATAAATTTCAATGTTTTAATTTAAATGAAATAGTGATATGCGCACATATAACAATTGTATTTGTTTGTAATTTAATAATCGGAACCTGAAATACGAAGGTCTTATGTAAATATAAGTAATATCAGTAAATTTTAGAATTAAAATTCAAGTTTTTTTGTAAATATTTACAACAACCCTCGGACGATAAATCTCGTATTAAAATAATCGTTGAAATCATAAATATTTTAATAATTTCATATATTTTTCGTGATAATTCAAATAATAATTAATTATACAAACAAAATGTACGTTACGGTTATTTTAATAGTCTATATTTATAAAAGATAATATTTCAAATAATTATGTAGCTCGCTTATCTATACTCCCTTACATTTTCCATGGATATGCATCAACAAAAATGAATGATTGATATACACAAGTTTTTTAATCTTTTACAAAAGATAGCCTTCGTGTCATTAATAGAATGTAATTGGATTAAACGTGGAAAAGTGGAAAGTGCAATAATGAAGATAAGAGACGACATTAAATTTGAATATGCAATATGTCAAATGATCAATTCACATAGTGTACATTATTCATTGCAATAACCAATAATTTACACATATTACGTAATATTAACACTCTACATAGAGCGAAAGCTATGTAGCTAACTACCTTGGCTATAAATGTATCATCTTCTAAATGTGTAATTTTATTATATATCTATGGCTCTGTAAGTCAATTCCTTTATACCATCATCGTAACCTAACGTACCTATTTTCTTTCAAAAACAAAAAAAAAACAAAAAAAAAACAAAAAAAAAATTAACAAGAAGAAATATTCATACCACTAAATCAACGGTGCTCGTGCACTCTTGGAACATTATACAGAGTATCAATTAAAATTCACAATTTCGCCGAGAGAGCTCGCGGACAAATCGCGTCCGACAAATTGATATAAGGCGATTGACTTCTTTCTTCGCACAAGAAGCTGAGTGGCTCTGGAGAAAATAGACGATTAATTGTTTTACGTAAATCTCCATTGCCTCCTTCCACCTAACCGACTGATAGGCAGTGAGGATGAAAAAAAAAAAACAAAACAAAAACAAAAACAAAAAAAAATCGGCGCTATTATGTAACTTTTCGATTCGGTTTGCCAAGCTTATAAGCTTATGCCCCCTTTCTCCAATATCATTGAAACAGTTGATGATTGAAATAATCCTCGTTATTTGTAGACACGGTAGCACAATATCGCATTGCCATTATGTAAGATAATTATAGTCGTGGTAAAATAAGTCGGGCCATGTAATACACAACATCTAATACACATGGAGTAATGTCTCGTGACAGGTATGGAATCAGTGGAAAAGTCAGACCGAGGAAATCGGCATGGCGCCAACTCGAAGGAATAAAATGAAAAATATTTTACACACCTACGGCACACGGACACTTATTCGTAATCGACGGATGCAATTCTATTTGATATGCCAAACAGCGCTATTATGCATAATTAAAAAATTAATGAAACTTATCATTGCCGTTCTCATTACGGCAAAGCTAATGGAACGAAAAGCTCATAAAAGTCACTCTAGTCTTTTACAATGTCAGTGAGCCGGCACTTTCCTCTCCTATGCATTCCTCGCTCGCTTTCATCCGCCCCGCCGCCACGCTCGTATAAAATTGCCCTAAGGGCCGCTTAATAAAAGCGACGCACTATCTTATCCTCGTATCATCGGTCAATTATGCAGCCAATGAATCCCCGGGGCCTCCGCCCTATTCGAGGTTCGCCGCCAATTCGTATCATTGCCTCATTGCTCGACCACCAAGGATATAATTAAATGTCCCGCGTAAAAATTATGGTGGCATTATGATGCAGGTGGAGTCGCTAGTGTCAACACTGGCTTTTCATTTAATAATCGTTAAGTGCGATTTCATATAATGTCGGCTGTAACGATACAGGGCCGGCCACGCGTGTGATAAAGATTAGAAAGTGAGCTGGTGCACGATACTCGTTTATGCCGTTGCTCGATGTTTATGAACAAACAAAAATTAATATTCATAATGATTGGGACTGAGTGCGAATAGTTTGAGGACGAGCTTGGAGATCACTCAGGGTGATGGGTGTTTGTTCGTATCATGACAGGTAAATCGTGAAATGATAAGCCGAAAGCAGCGTAGCTCCAATCGAAGAAGAAGAGAGAGCCCGATCTTGCGAAGATTAGCTTCGCTAACAATAAATAATAAAAAAGCGCATGGCATGTATTACGTGCTCGAAATTCATTAAAGCATCTTCGAATTTCCGCCCATACGTGCATTGCGTTAAGGTCCGAGCAAGATCTACGAACACAAACGCATACGTTAAAGTAATTGAATTAGCTGTAGGCGCTCGTTCCTAATCCTACGCGTATGATTTAGATTAATAATACGGCAGGCTGTTCTTTTATATTCCTCCCCCCCCCCCTTTTTTTTTCTTTTTATTCATTTATTTATTTTTTTGTTTTTGTTTGTTTTTTTTTTGCTCGATGAGCAGCGATTAGACGATTAGAATAATTAAGAGGTTACGGTACCATGCAAATATTTGTCGCTATCGACGATGAAGGTGCAACTAACTTTTGAACGCGCATACCCAATCTCGGGCATCGAACACCAATTTGAGAAATTCTTGCTAGAATAATGTCCACTAATGCCTCTTAAACGTTTCCACTTAAGCCGTTGTCTGACGATTTTCATACAAGTGTTATTTATGCAATTTGTCTTTAAGCCGATTTACATAAAATTATTCGGGAGGCATGAACCACATGCTTCCACTTGATTTTATTTTCACTCGCTAATACAGATAATTATTGTGAGTACGCAAACATTGAATGCAGTCTTAAGGTGATAAATGAATCTCGGCATTACGAAAGGTCGAGCGAACGACGATGGTATAAAGAATAGTAGAAAATTTTACATTGATGAAAATAGTCAATTAAGATTATACATTATTTGAAACAAGTTTACGGCATAACCGGTAAATATTATATGTAATACATATGTGTCATTATACGTAAAAAAGAAAAATTACTGATAAGCAGACGTAATTATTTAGTAAGTACTAGAAAAATATTTAATCGTTCGAGTATTTTATTTTATTTTATTTCGTATATTTAAATACCAAATCAATTGAAAATAATAACAATAATGGGATGTAAAAGAAAAAAGAAAAAACAGTTGGGTGAGGCTCAGTGTGATTAACAGAAAAACGGTCTTCCAATTAGAGTGGATAAAAAGAAGATCGTATTATTGATACCTGGAAACAATTACATAAAAATGTACTACTGGTTCTTGCGATAGTACAATTACTCGATTGATTTACGTGCTTCATGCATTCTGCAGTTTGTTTAATTTCTGTTTAATTTGCTCGTACAATGCATAAAAATTACAATTAACACATACTTTTAACAAATGATATAACTTACATGTCCAAGAATTAATTTAATCATTAATTTGTGTTTTTGTCAAACTACGCTATCTCGGAGTTTTAATTTTTTTTTTTTTTTTTTTTTTTTTTTTTTTTTTTCATCATAAACTCTTGGAAATTTTGATTAATTATTTGCTGTCCATTTAGTCAATGTTGTTTGGGCATTTCATATAAATTTAATCAAATTTTCATAGATTTTTATCCGAATTCTGTTGTCTCATAAAATTCAGTACAATTACAGTATATTTGGAAAATTATTAAAAACAGATGATTAAAACTCTAATGAATAAGAAGAGAATGTTAATTTTAACAAATGTATTAATAATAGGTTTTTTGTATATATCCTCGGCTTATCTAATCAACTTCTATTCCATCTCATGCAATCCTCACTTTTCCTTCGACAATAACGAAATGGACTGATCTTTACCCTTAAAAATTAAAACTTTCGCTCCGCGAATGTGAAGTATGTAGGTATCAAATCTTACGCGAGCCGGAGGAAATACACAGACATTTGTCGCTTTATCGCGAGCTAATAACAAACATAAAATGAAAGCACCACATGACGGAATTCAGGCTGCAACGTGTCGGGGCATATGTATAAAAATAAAAAATAAAATATAAAAATGTCAACGATCATGAGTTTCCAAAATAATAATAAGATTGAGCGACTCTTTATGTATTATTTATTATTTTTATCAACTCAATAATGCGACAAATAAATTTGCTGTGATTTGAGAGGAACGGGTGGAAATTATACGAATAATTAATTGATCGAGTATTATTGTACTCTTAAGAACTAAGGAATTTGGTGATTTAATTCGACTATGAGCGATAGCATGACAACTGTATAAATTCATCTACACGGCATTACGAATATTCGATAAATTTAATTATAATTGTTTCAGAAAAAGCCCTGTATAACTGAATTCGAATTGAGTAAAATAAAGAGCTTGAGTATTTTAAAACGAATAGATATGAAATTATGAATGATTCAATGATTCGTGTATACATCATGTACAATTGTGTGATGCACTAAATGCTGTATTGTCGAAAAGTTACGGAGATCGTTTGCATTCGACATAGCAACGCTAACACCTTTAGCGATAAAATAGCGTAGGTCAACTGTGTAAATCCAGAAACTCTCATAAAAAATTGTTTGGATTAACGATGCAATGCTATTATCACCAGTGTTCGCCTGCGCGAAGCTTGTAAATTTACACTCGTGTTGTTTAAAGAGCTTTCGTCGATGTGTAACCGGAAGGGAAAAACTCGTTGCATAGATGAAAAATTTCATTTACACGCCGATAAACTGTGTTCTACTTTACCTACGGACTCTTTATAAGCCTATCAGTGAACATGTTTCGCGTATCGCTTGATGATTGACATTATTGTTTGGAAAAATGGCTTTGGGACTAACGTACGGTGTACAAGGCTGATTTACCTCGTCGATCCATGTATTTTTAATAGAAAATGAAATCGAGCACGACTGCAGGTAATTCTGTTTATTTTGGCAAGATAATTTTGAATTTTGTCACACAATCACATAAATTAAATATCGATTGATTTTAGATGTTTGTAATATAATTAACGAGCAATATGCATTAATTGTATAATGGCTAATAGAAAAAATAGAATAATAGCAAATTATTCGATCGATGATAGAGAGTAATATGAAATGCCTGTTTTTTTTTTTTTTTTTTTTTTTTTTTTTTTTTTCGGCATATATCTATGTAGCTGCAAAAATATTTCTATCTACATAGAACGTCGAATTTAGAAAGGAATTCAGAGAAAAATCAATCTCCTCTTATTTCAAATATCCATTTCAAATTTCATACTTTTAGTTAATAGGCATTATTTGTGAAACATTTAAGACATTTATCGCTCAATATGTGAAAATCGCATTGAATTGTATTGTAATTGTAAGGCTAGTCGAGGAGACACGCGCGCGTGTGTGTGTGTCAGTGCCTATACAGCGTATAAATGAAATGCGTGTGAATAAATTCCTCCTTTTAAAGTGGCGCGTATGGCCTGAGCGTGTATATGGAATAATGTCTTAATTGCGCATCGGTAATGACATAATCCATCATGAAACGTAATGATGTATGAAATTGGCAGCGAGCAGTTCATATTCGAAACGCGGTGGATGCGTTTCTCTTATCGTCGATTGCGGGCGTGAACGGGAATTTTTTCAGGACTTTAATTGAAAGATTTATCTTTTTGCATGCCGAGTGGATGATATTTTTCTCATTTTTCGCACGATAGGGAAAACTCGTTTCTCATGCTAAGCCAGCGCACAAAATTGTTTCCAATCCGGCGTATTTCAATTAAGATAAACTGATAATAATTATTCAATGAATTAATGAACTTTGTTGCACATAGTCCGAGATTTTTGCGCTTATGCATTAAAGAAAAATGGTTCATTCCCGCGATCTCTAGTGCCTTAAAGATCCAATCAATGTTTATAATTATCATGACGTCGCGGCTAATTACATTCATTTAGAGCTCTAAATGAGTTGTATTTGTCTATTGAATATGTGTATTAGCTGTTGTAAAGAGCTATTATACGAAAAATTTATATTATACGAAAATATAATGATTAGAAAAATAATACTAATTTAAAGGTTCCAACATTCACGTAATAATTATCCTTTTGATAATTTAAATTTATCTCTTTTTAAAGAAATTGCTTATTTATTAGCAGGCGGTAATATAATTTTTTTCTTAATATTTATTCTAAAAAATTTACAACTGTTTATTAGCATATTGTTATAATAATAATTATTGTTAAGTAAATGTGATTTAATTTTAATTAATATTGCTTATTGTAAAGAAGATGTTTGTTTGACATTTAGTTTGGCATATTAAACTGATATGATACGGTTACATAATTATCACCTTTGTCATAATAAAATTACTTAATTTATTTTAAATCTCAATAAATTATAATGAATATATATTGTCGCTACGAGACAATTTATTAAATAATTGATCGTGAAACAAGACTTTTGATGAGAAAATTTTCGATCGAGGCACGCATCGAGCCTCTTAAATATCCTTATATTCACTACACTCACGTTTATATTCAAATTGTTATGGGATGATGATATACACGATGCTAATATAAATGTACGACAAACAAATAATTTCACATACGAATGTCAGTCAATATACATAGCACATAAGTTCGATTATTTCTAAAATTTCTTAAAATTGTATAATTAGTGCTCTTTCATATGCAAATAGTCATAAATCTTATATAATTTATCGCTCTAAATGGCAGTTGTATAAATTATAATCAGAAAATGAAACACGCATTTCCTTTACAAACTAATAAAAATCTTTTCGCAAAAGTCATTCCCCAATTGACTAATCCTCTAAAGAGCGGAAGATCCGAGAGAGCGCGTTCTTTCGAAAATGAATTTCCTGGCTAAAGTAGATAAGATCGACTTACCAAAGAATCTAGAGACATGACGAAAAGCAGGCGAAATCTGGACGCTCATTGATGAAGTTCATCGGCCGGGAAAAGTAAGACGAGGTCCACCACCTCGAGACCTTCGCGAGCACATCCGGTGCGACTTTTACCCAAGCATCGCGAAGACGAGACAAAAAACATTCTTGGCGTCGCGGCCATCTTGTTGAGCTTCTCCTACCCCTCAAACACCCACGACGAGCTTCTAACTTTAGAGATTGGCACCCCGCAGGTAAATAGGTTATGTAAACGCGCCCGGCCTGTCTTTAGCCCGTGTCTTTTCTTTGCATTCTTTCATTCGGCTCTTTCTTGCTGCGTATCTCAACGTGTCTCGAGTAAATGTTGAGAGAAAAAAGAAGGAAGCAAAACAAAGATCAAGACGGCTTATCACGATTGTTTATCGAAGGACGTGGGCTGATTTTAGCACTGTTGTGCACGGAACAAGAGGACTACAAGAGGATAGGTCAAGTTATTTTATCCGAAACCTATGCCCGGGGCTGTAACTCAATGTTCACAATGTCAAGCATTGTGATGCACATGATGAGACGACGGGGGTATTTTAATCTGTAGCGAGATTGATGGCTGTTGATGATTTTGCTGTGTTTCTCCACTAATATTATTCGCGATTTGTACAAGTCCGGATTTATTAATGCTTATTTATCTTGCTAAAATATCTATTTTAAAAGTAAATTACAAACTTCTCTGCCGGATTATGTTTATTTACGCGATCGTGTCGAAAGTTGCCGAGCGTCTCAAGTAAAATAATTGATTTTATTATGCTTTTAATGTCTTTAATCAATGTCAAACATTTCAGGGAAGAGCAAAATAATACCACTGACTGAGTCAATGCGAACGGAGTTGAAATAAGCCATTCTTCGCTACGATGTAAATAAATAAACAAAAACAAACAAACTAATAAAAAAAAAAACAAAAATTAATAATAGAGAATAACGACAGTGACGAACGCGAGAGTCAACGTGATGCGCGAGCATCAAAATTTTGTAAATCGACAGTTTGGTATTTGCGAATAAACGGGAGCTGGCTTTTGCATGATAAGTGCCAGCAATTGATCAAACGCTTCGTCTGCGACAACAAAGGCAAAATCATAATAGCGTTAAATATATATATGTCCAAGACTCCAGCCAAAAAAAAAAAAAAAAAAAAAAACTAGCACCTGCAGTTACGCCATAATTTTATGTTCGATTCGATTTTTTTTTTTTTTTTTTTTTTTTTTAACATTATGCACACTTGAACCCACGGAGGTGAATCCTCGCTTATTTCAATCGTGCCCTTTGAATCCTCTGACACCTCAACTATTTGTCCAATGATTTCCTGGGCTTTCTAAACGGGGGTCGACGAACCGCTGACTCGAGCACACTAGACACTCGCGGAGACTCTCGTTTACATTCCGGCAAAATAGATGCCCTTGGATTGAAATTGTTTTCTTCTAATGAAGCTTAACTCCATTTAATATGAAGCGACATCCTCTTGATGAAAATCTCTTAGCAATAAGGGGAGCCGAGCCTTCATAAACGCAAGATCCAAATCGTAGGGGCCAGACACTCTCTATAAGTGCGATGGTGTGAAGATAATTTGATAAGCTCCATTGTATTCAACTGTCATACGCATTTGGCTCTTCATTTTATCTTTACGATTTCGAGCTGTCAATCTTTATACACTGTAATATGAGTCGCAGCTTTATTGCGAATTTGTCAATTTTCTCTTTTAAGTTAACTTTTTAGAAGGCATTTGGTCTTACATGAGTCAATGTGGAGTTGAAATGAGAAATTATTAATAGATCGTATGGCTCGTCCATTATTAAGATTGATAATTGTCAATAATTGTTAAGCTGTGTTATGGAAGTATGGATGAATTATTGGTAATATTTTTTTTCTTAGTTTAATTTTCTCCGCCTTTGCATTTATTGTCAAAGTAAAGTATTTCCATTTACTCGCGCTTATATCTCTAGACATTTGGTAAAATTGAAATCTATAATTGTCATCTATGTACAATTTTTTGTAATCACAACGAGATAAAATAATGTGACGGACGTTCGACAGTACTAGTAAAAGGTAAAATTTCTCAGATAATGGACGCATACCCGACTTCCTTTTCATTTTCCAATGAAAAATGTTATAATACATGTAGAATGGGCAGCCGGCTATTTTACGACATTTTAATAATTATTCGTGAGAATTACTGTGAATAATAAAATTGAACTTTCAATTGCCGAGCGTCGTTTGAAAGGCCGATTTCACTTTAAATGATAGAGGAGCACGATATATCTCAAAATACAACGATGAAAAATGTAAAAATTCCGCGCGAGTTTCTTGGAAATGCGTAATATTAACGGGACATCTAAGACTAAAATCAAAGACGAAAAATTCACGATATACTAGGTGGAGAAATAAGAGATAGGTTAACCGATAAGAGCAAATTGTGCTGGGAGTCCGATATTAATTTGTGAAAATCTCAGAGAATGATTTTATTGGGCAAGAGGCTGAGAGAGGCCCATGAGAATATTAAGGTGGTCGTTTTTAATCAAATTAATTTCAAGAATTATTTTATAATGAGGAGATCGGTACTCTTGAGATCGCCTATCGGGCAACACATCAGCACGTCCTACGATCCTTATCAATTCCAGGCCTCTCATTATACTCCTCATAAGCCACATCTACTTCTTAAATGCTCTATGATTTCCAATTCCCAAAGTCTTAATCACGTTTCAAATAATTGTGTTTTTATTCAAATGCTCTTTTAACGAGTGACGCACCTATTATGCGAATCCTCCTAAATCAATTCTAATGGCTGTCTCTACTTGATTTTTACATTAGCTGGATTACTGCAGACGTCAGATTTATACTAATTACTTGGCCCATCTTGCCGTGCAAATCTTTGAAAATATTCTATCCTTTATATTTATAATAGTATATCTGCTTAGCAATCATCGAGCATTTCTCACACGTAGATTGTTGAATTTTTGGCACTCATTCGATTTACCTTCCCATTAAAATTACGACAAATCTCTTCTTCAATGGAAGCGAGCATAGACAATTATTATAAAGCATTAATAAGAAATTGATATAAAGATTAAAAATGATTGAGAGCGCCAATAGTTATTTCGATTGATTTTTATCGATAAAAATAATTCCAACTTATCCCTTCAATTTATCCCTCAATATTTGTAAATTAAAAGATTGTGATGATTTGATTTCATAGACTAGTAATGTAAAAATGAAAACTTTTTGACTTATTTATTACGTGTTAAAGTGATAGAAGATTTAGAATAATTTATAGGCGGTAGCTTAAGCCACATAACCGACATAAGAATTTACGATTATTTTCAATATTTTATGATGATTGTAACGACGAAAGGTCGCGAATAATAATGATTTTATGAAATTTTGGAATTTGGAAAAATCAATGCTAAAGATTGATATGGGGCAAGAGGTGGACATTAAACTACCGAAGCCTGAGCCTGAAATCCCGACATTAATCAAGATGTTATTGAATTTAAAAATAATATGCATCGAGGCGAATGATTTATATAACATTTTTTTTTTTATTTTTTTTTTTTTTTTTTTTTAATTTTTAAGAAAGAATTTTAGAGTCTAATTTATCGTTTTGATTCGTTAACGCGACGAAGTATCTAGTATATCAATCTCAACTAACTTCAGTTCTCTTGAATTTTAGCCATATTACATATTAGTATATTCCTGTCTTTATACTTTATATTTAACAATTATAATGTTAAAGTCATGCGTTCGAGTTTGAACAAATTTATTATACGAATTATTTATTACAAAAATTTGAAACACTTTCCCCAGTGTAATTATCTCCAATAATCCATACACCAACTTGCTATTTATATGAATTTGAACATTTTAATAAGTAATTGATAATAAACGGTTGAATGATGAGTATAAAGCTTAGGAGAGGAGGTAATAATGATTCTTCGTGATCTCGACATTTGACTTGAGAAAATTAACTTCGTAAATACGCAGTTTTAATAACAAGCTTGACTAAACAAGGTAAAATTACATAGAATTTACATAGCAAGCGATATAACATGAAAATATCTCCCGAGCATTCCAAATTCTAACTATGCAAAATTATTGCAATATCCCGATCGAGCTTGGTAGGATAATCTTGCATTTTAAATGAAACTCCCGAATTATCAAAGCTTCGGTTGATTTCAATTATTCCCGATTTCTCGCGAGCCTCTCTCATCGCACAGCTGCCACAAATTTTAATTCGTGAAGCTGGTTAAAGGCCAAGTCCAGTAAATTACTCATCCACCTATTTCCAAGGTCGCGGCTATATCAGTTGGCAATAGTCGCGTGCGGACGTGCATGTAGGCCAGGCTAAAGCTCCCGCAGGACTGACGACGTACTCTTAATTAAAGTGCTCTCTCGGTGTGCTTTCAGAATCATGTTCTGCACCGCCCAGCCGGCGCACGTGATAACGATAGCAGCGGTGCTCTGCGTGACCTCGGTCGTGCTGCCGAGCTCCGAGAAGCCTGGCAACCTCGTAGCCGGTCAGCCGCACTCCCAGCTCACCTCGTTCGTCTATCTGGCCTCGTTCGTCATGCACTTTGGCTCCCAGATATGGATGACCTTCGTTTCTGGTAAGTTGGCCCTCTCTCGCTCGTCCGGGTGAGCTTATCATGCTCAAAGTGTACGGGCTTCTAATAAGTCGCATACCTCCAAGTGCCAATTGATAACGTAACTCGGACATTGCGTTGTTAGAAACGAATGTGCTTGGATGCTTCGTAATGAAATGCGTCGGTGATAAGACTCGCGAGGCGGCCCCACAAGGTATTGCCAATTAAACGTATCGAGTGTGCTTCACGACGCGTGTGCATTCGTTTCCTTCCTTTTGTGCGCATTGATTATTCCGGTTTGCCGAATGACATAAAAAAAAAGTCTTTCCCCTGTGAAAATTGAGTAACGCTGACTTTTCTATTCCGTGTTGTACGTAAGACGAGTGTTATGTTAATTGTCAAGAAATTGGATTCGCGTCTCTTTTTAAATTGCTTTTGCTTCTCATTTCGAAATGTATGATAAATCTTAAATTAATGCGAAAGGCGGGAATTCGGTGATATTATAATCTCGGCAATTTATTAATCGAGACAAAAAACCATATTACGTTGCATACGATCCTATAAGTCTTCTTACACGACAAAATAAACAATAGAGTAAGGAAACCGTCGTTGCCACATATTGCTTTATCTTTTACGAAATATTCTTTGCAGATTACGCTATGAGGATATTGAATGAGAATATGCAGAGAATGTCATTGGCCGAAGAATCATTGGTTTTTATTTGTTTTGGCACATAAATTCTACCTTCGACTTACTGCTTCTAATGCTTTATTTCGGGATTATAGTAATTTATACTTTACATTTTCCAAAATGGATATTTTGACAAGTGTTACGAGCTGACATTTTATTCATATTTTCTTAAAGCATCCTTAATTTACGTAAAATGTTTATATTCGTATAAAACATAATTGAAAAAATTCGTTTAAAAATAATTGAAATTCTACTTTTTAACGTATATAATGTCGTATATAATTATTTTTTCTTATTGACGTATTACAAATTCTTTAAAGACGATTACCTTGAAATAATATTGGAAACCTTTCACAATACGTAGATGCATTTGACTAATATTGTCATTTTTAATTTCGACTAATCACCAATAAATTAGCAAGTAAATGCATTTTATTCGTTAAATGTAATTCATAAGTATATTATAATTATAATGGCCGCAGGTTAAATTTAATCTTACGATACTATATCGCCCCTTAGAAATTGATATTTTAATCAATATGTGAAACTCGCTACCCGCTAATTTTTCTTATATGAAAAGCTAATTCAATAAGATGATAAAACACGAGCATTCTAATATAGAAATTAACGAATCTATGTATCACGATTATTTCGTTCGTTTAATCCAAAGATTTTCAAATTTGCACAGATTTTTCAAATAGATTTAAAATCTCTCACACAATAGCGATAAATTGTACAAAGTAATAGCAATTTTAATTGTACTATTTATTTAAAAAAATTAATAAAATAATAATAATAATAATAATAATAATAATAATAATAATAATAATAATAATAATAAATAATTATATAAATGAATATATAAAAAAAAAAAAAAAAATTAATATCTTGAATCTTTAAAAATGACAATACAAAAATCTGAATTCAGATTATAAATAATAGACAATGAATAATAAGAGCCCAACAGATGAATAAAGCAAAGAAAAAGAAAAAATAATAATAATAAAAACGAAATACCGAATGGAATGGATAACATCTAATGCGTGCTATATTATTTGAAATATCATAACTTTACATCCCATTCCACTTAATTATTGATTCGTAATTCCTAGAGTTCGTTAGAATGGCAATTTTTTACAAATTATTTTTTCATTATAATTGAAATAATTATAGAAATAAACAATTAAAACATGAATTAAAAACCATTTCCACATTTCAAATAAATACCCATTAATAACAAAACTACTTGCTCGAGCAAGATATATCAACATTGATTGGTGATATTGTAAGCAATGTTATAGTATTTGCACTGAGGCCTTAACATCGACCAGCAATTGAAATCTTGGCTTATTATTATTACGAAAATGTTACGTTGATACTTAAATGAAAGGATATTAAATAAAATAAGCAGCTTGAGGGGTTTGCCTCGTACGATCATTTCCTTAACGTTTCATCAGTATACCTGCTAATTTTGACATTTTAAGTATAAGTTTGCTTTCGTATCAGTATGCTCGTTATGTTATACGAAGCTTGGAATTTGATTATCTTAAAACTTAAACCGGTACATATTAAAACTACGTAAAATTTATTATAAAGTAAATATTACTTTTACGCAAATTAATATTACATTTAAGTTTTTTGTTTTCTTACATTTTGTCTTTCATTTACATAAGATAATTTAACGAAATTTTTAGTTAGATAAATGTGTAACCTGAGCAAAAGATGTGCGTAATGATTTATGGAATAGATAATCGTAAAAATAATTTGACCTCGTTTAAAACAGTATGTATTGATTTATACAAGTATTTATCTATTATTCGTTTAAAAATTATAATAAGATCAATGTAAATTATAATATGGTGAATGATGTGTCAAATTTAACATTACCTATGCTTGAAATCAATTCATAAAATGGAAAGCGTCAAAATATTAATAATCATAAAATTCGCATAATAATTCACACTGCTCCTTATATTTTAAAAGCATATGAGTGTTTTAAAATTTTTAAGTATTCAACACCTTGTGTTTTTAATGATATACCTCAACACTTAATTATATCAATTGGAGATATAAATATAAATTTGCACGCATCAGTTTTCTCGGTGTCGTGTTTCTCGTAAATGTGAATAGAAAATAAATTTTTTTTATTATATTTATAATATTATAATAGAATTTTTAATTTTGATATAAAATTTTTGTTCATATTTAAAATAGATAACCTTGTATATATACTTGGCAGCTTATATCGTCATATTTAATTAATTAATTTCCAGAATAAAATGGAAAATGTTGTTTTCTTTTTTAGTGCAAAAAATATCAAAATGATAAATAAATGAAAGTAAAATGTGAATAATTTAATGTGTTAAATAATAATATATGTCGTACTACCATACTTTGGAATGTATTTTGAAATGGACAAGTTTTATACAATTTTGCGATCATTGTATAAAAGCTATTGCAATAATTTATTGATAATAATTTTTAATCATACGTTTCGTACATGTAGATTACCAAAGACTCGATAAACTGAAATATTAAAAACTTTTTTTTTTTTTTTTTTTTTTTTTTTTTTTTTGATTGTTTTATACAAAATTAAGCATTAGCGTAATTGTCATTTCTCGTTAATTCGTATAATATACATTTGAAATGATTTCGATAATTCGTTTTATGTGATTTATAAAACATAGTCTACTGATATATTTACTTCATATATTTTTGGCTCATTGTTAACGGCCAATCAATAAATAGTAAAAGAAAAAAAAAGTTACTATTTACTTTATTTTAAAGATTATCTTGTACATTTTTAATGAAATTATCGATTATAATTTTCATATCGATTGGTTAAAAAAAAAAAAACTAAAAAAAAAAAAACAAGTATTTATCGAATAATCGCGGGAGCACGAAAAATCGTTGATTTTTCAATTGAATTTTTTGTTTTAGTTGTTAATAACATTTGTGTAATCTTCGAAATAATAATCCAGCTATCCACAAACTAAAAATCAATTTCGCAATTAAGTAGAATTTTACTTAAAAATAGATACAAAAGGTATTTTTGCGGTTCGCGCAAAATTGCTTAATAGAAATTCTGATTTTATTCATTCAGAATGCTTTTCATAATTTATGCCACAATCTACTTAATGCCGAATGCTCTGAACATATATGCTTATAGAAATTTTTTTCCTCATAAATTGGCAATAATAGCGAGTAGGTTCATTTATCGAGCCAATCATATTGCAAATGTCGAAATCGAAATTTAATGACGATGAGAAAGAATCATATTATTATCGCAAGTGAATGAAAATATTTGAAAACTCGTGAAAAGAAGTTACAAATTAGTTAAACGTTATGTATATTTTATTTCAAAATAACATAATTAGAAATGAGCGCCCATTATCCAAGATAAGCTATTGATATGATTTATGCAAAGACTGTGCTGTCGTAGAGTAATTAAACGAATTCTCTGAAAGCATTCCGAAGTTATAAACGTGAATCTAGGAAATATAAAAACGTGGCTTCAAACATAATTATCATCGTGAATTTCTACCACTCGATTCTCTAAATGCCGCTCGTCTCCGAACCATCATTATTACGATTACTGCTCCACATTAAAGCCCATCTCCCGTACAATTAATTTAATCTTTATCGAGTACTCCCGATCGGCACCTCACGAGTCGAGCATCGGAAATGATAGTGAAAAACTGGCATTTCCTCCTCATCGAATGAGGCTGACATCGGCGAAGCTCGCCGATCCACTGCACGAAATAACTGTAGAAAGAAAAAAAAACGAACCTTCGAAATGCCCAAAGTGCATTCCGACCCAATTGGAGTGCCGCCTCAAAAGTGAAAGAGATTAGCGCGCGCGAGCCGAGTAGGAGCAAGCGGTGTTGGAGCGTCCTGATTGACGAAAGAGGTCAACCGCGCTTATCCGGCCCTTATCGAGGAGAGGCCTGATCAAAGCCCTAATAGTCCGCGCTTTCTCTGTCCAGGTCTGTCCTTGTACTTCGCCCTGCCGCGGCACACATTCGGCGAAGTCCAGCGCATCCTCTTCCCCCGCTACTTCACCCTCAACGCCTGCCTCAGCCTCACGACCCTCCTCATCTACGTGAAGCACCATCCGGCCAACAGCTGGGACACCGAGATCGCCGTACAGGTCAGTAATTGCACGCCCTCGAAAAGTGTCGAAAGTGTCTGTTGTTTGACAAAAGATCTCTTAAGTACTTGGACTTTAAATGATAAGCGTACCTTTAAGCTCGATTAAGAGCGTCTTTTCGATAAATGTAGATGCGCGCGTGGTGGTGAGGTCGTGGAGAGGTCGTGAAGAGGTCGTGAAGAGCTGAAAAGCTAAACTTATGAAACTGATAATCGGGATATAGATTTCATTACGAGCGAATGATTACGAATTTTTGATTTTTATAGAAAGCGCGAGTTTTTACGCCGTTCCGTTTTCGTGAAAATATTCTCAAATTTGTTCGGGTTATTTACTTGGAAAGTTACGATGCGATAATGAGGAAAACGAGTTTCGAGAAAACGGCGTTACAATGCAAAAAAAAAAATATATATATATATATATATATGTACGAGGCTTAACTTTCTCTGATGCGGGACCATCAGACTTTTCTCTGACTCGAGAACTTTGCTAAACACTCATCGGCATTGTACTATAAAAAGCGTTTTCTCTCCCGAAAACGACAATTAAAACCATAATCATACAACAGCTTTAACCTATAAAGTAAAAGCGGCGGCTCCAAATATTATCGCGCAAATCAATTTAGCACTCCTCTTTCGTATTAAATGGCTCGCGACCAAGTTGCGTGACTTACTACCATATTTTTATATTAACCGTTCAATGTTTTTTTGAAATGTTCCCTCAAGCTCGCGCGCCGGAATATCGTTAAGAGACTTTTTTTTTTTAACTATTATACGGTTTTGCAACGCTGACTGTTACGTCGCTCCACAATGTTCTAGAATTTTAAAATACGCAAAAGAATAAGAAAAAAAAATAACAGAATAGTATCGAACGTAAATGTCTCAACGATCCCTCTAATAACCACAAACTTACTTTTAAAAACATTGACTCGCTCTTAATAAAAATTCGTTGGAAGACGCATTTGAATTATTCGATTATTGGAAACGTTCGATTCGATCGCTTGGAAATTACCTTTTTTGCCTGCAAATTCAGAAAATATAATGCCCGATATAACTACCTTAATTACTGAAATCGTTCTAAAAAAAAAAAAAAAAAAAAAAACTTCCAAAGGCGTTTCAATCACTTCAATTTATATAAACATCTTGAAATAAAATACTCACGTAATACTGCGAATAATTAAGCCATTGGGCAGCCGTATCGATTCGCCATTATTCCATGTTCAATCCATTCATTAACGGTATAATGCTGTAATAAATGATTATTGCACGTTCGGTACATACAAATCATATCCAACTGTCCCCAAGCTCGTGAAACACACAAAACCGAATTGTTCATCCATTTAAAACGCCGCACTTACTATATTACGCCGACATCCATCGACGACAAACGGACGAACGTAAACGCTGAGAGAAGTGACAAAATAAGCGCGAATCTTGCAATTAATGCATAACAAATGTCAGGCTAAAGTCACTCGTTTGCCTAGGTTATCGGTATGGGTGGCGCCTTCTTCCTGGAGCTGCTGATCCGCCTCTACCTGACGCCGCCGCTACTGAAGCTCATCGACCTGAAGACGAGTTTGGAGCGAGCGGCAGGCGTTGGGGCCGAGATCGGACGACACGAGGCCGGACCCCTCAAGCACTGTCCCCACTATCTCAAGATCCACCGGGCCTTCCGCCGGATCCACATGACCATCGCCATGGGCAACATGCTCACGATGGCCTGCACCGTCTTCCACCTCTACTACATCGCCAGCAAACTTTGCGTACTCTAATTAGTTGCGCCCTGACGATCTTCTACCTCGCGCCTCTCAACCCCAACCTACCCCCTTCCCACCAACACGTTTCTTCATTTCAACCAGTTCGTAAGGGTTGAGCCGCTAAGAATGACGGGGGCCGAGATGCGAAACTCAAGGCAAATCTCGAACTTACGTTCTTCGCTCGATTCGCGCGAGGCCTCCGTCAATCTCGACCACCATAACCTCAACCTGGACGGTGACATACCCCTCCTCCCCCCACCCCACCCTCTACCGCCAACCGCCACCTTGGCGACCCCTTACCGATCTACGAAGCTTGATATTAATAGCCGACATTGAGCCGATATTGATATTAACAGC
>NW_011948414.1:7860296-7878710 GCF_000503995.2 Ceratosolen solmsi marchali
CTTATTCCTACGAAAATTTGACTTACGCTAGGAGGGACGATATTGAGGTAAAGGCCTCGGGATCGGCCCGACCGTTTCATTTTCGCAAACTTTTCTACTCTTCGCACTTTCGCGTGCCTATAAGTTTAAGTAAGTAGTGAATTTCAGCATATATCAACGGTAATTGGCAAAACCAACTAGTGGATTAGGAAGTACTTCCTAATTCGTCTATTCGAAGATTATTATCTCGTTGCGAATAAAAGAATTTTGATTACTCCTCCTCGTTGAAAGAACGTGGCATGAATTTTAAAAACATCATCGGGGTCGTCGATTACCTCCCGCCGATACCCTATCATATAGTTAAATGCATATATATACCTTATCGTTACGTTGTATGTGCAGAAATGATTTTTATACCCTCGACTTACTGCTTCGATGTAAAGATAATGAACCGATTAATGCTAATTGATGCTTTGACAATTATCATTAATCGATTAGATTGCAGCTAAATGCTGTGCCTTCGATGTTTTGAGTGCAATGAAACTTCTGTGTAACGATTTCTTGAAATTTTTAATGCAAATTGAATGAAAGAAATGATGTGGATGGATTCTACGTAAATGTAATTATTACAGTGATAAAACATTTTCATCATTCAACGAATTATCCAATTAATTGTAAATACTCATATATGACAGTATATAATTATAAATATACAATTATTTGAGAGAAATTTTTTTTTTTTGTTTTTTTTTTTTTAATATATATTTATATATTAATTGTAGATAGTCTTATAAGCTTATAAAATGACATTATAAGAATGATCAGAATGAGAAAAATTTATTTACATTTGATTACAATTAAAAATAACGGTTAATTTATGTTTCTCTTGTTTTCACGACAATTGCACAAGTTTTTAAAGGACTTTATCAATTATCAGAGAAAAGCATTTAAATTAATGCACTTGTAACAATAACTAGTCTACAAATTTCGCAGAATGTAAAAGTATTTTGACGATTAGTCAAAAATCAGTTATTAAATTTTGTAATGGAAAATGAACATTTTTTTGTGACCGACCAATTTATTGTAAGCGCGATTTGTTCAACGATTCGAACGGCATAAATTATAAAACACCAACACGATTATTAGCTATTGAATTTTAATCAAAAGCCGTAGACATTAACAGAAATTATTATAATGCTCGCTGATAGAAAACAAAACAAAAAAAAAATATATATATATATATATATATATTTGTTTTCTTTTCTTCTTTTTATAATTTTGTATTTATTAATGAAAATAATAATCGATTCATCTTAAAAATATTAGTAGTTTGTCCACGAATATCTTAAATAATGCAGCTTTGCATAAAATGTCAATTTGATTGTATTAATATTTGTATTTTAATGTTTTTAAGGCCGCGGGCTTTTTTCAATTTATCTCTAAGAAATATCATGTATGCGCCTAAATTCATCAGCATGCAAATTTATGTTTCCATAGATCTTATCTTCTCGGTGCAACTTCTCTACGAAATAAATCGACAAAAAAAAAAAAAGAAGAAGAAAAAAGAAAATGCGATATTCACTGCCTGCGGTTTTTCAACTATATGCGTGGCTATATTATACACTGCGCACACATGAAGCAATAATTTGAAATGAAAATACCAAAATATCGTATGTTGTAAGATCTATTTATCTTCTTTTTCATGACGATGAAAATAATGCTGACGACCAGTAGTACAAAAGAAAAAAGAAAGAAAAAGAAATACAAATTTAGAGAGCGCGGAATGGCCTTGTCGGATATTAAATTTTGCGCAATTTAAAGAAAAGCGTGAAACCGACGCTGCCAATACGTTTAGATAAACAATTGTATTTTTACTTTGAAATTTCTTTTGTAATCGTGTTCTGTCGCTCTCTAGAAATCGCTACTTGTTGCGATTTCGTATAAATATAACGATATATCATTATTAAGTTTTAATGAAATATATTTTTAATATGTATAGTTGAGAGGTCTGCCCATTAAATTTCTTAACTGCTTACGCAAAACTTGTTTAACCGTGGCGCGTTTGAAAAAATTAATCCTTTAAGTCTCGGTAATTGAAAGGAATTTTGAACATTCAACAACGAAAAATAAGACGAGGAGGACTCTTACTTACATTATCATCATAACGTTTCCTTTATTTTCTCAATAATTTTGTCAATGCAGTCACAATTATTACATAGATTCGAGCTTAAAGGATTAAGACGTTTCATTCACAGAAGCGTTATTCAAGAAAATGGAAACAATTCAAGTTTTTCAGCATGTTTCATCGATATCAGAGAGCCTACAGCTTATATATTTATATATATATATATATATATATATATATATTGTATTGATAATTTTTTGTAATAAATATAAAATAAATAAAAACAAAACAAAACAAAAAACTTCAGTCTCTATCAGAGTATCAATTTTTCATACTGAAAAACTCGAATTTTAGTTTTTAATGTACTTTTCAACAGCGCCAACTCGTAATAGAGTTTTCGAACTGGCAGATAATGAAAAACTCTGTATCAGAGTGTCATTCATATTTATTTATGCAAAAATTTAACGTGTATTTCATAAAAACAATCGGTTAAAGAAAGCAATCGTCGTTCTTATTTCACTGTCATATTTCTCTGAAACGAAAAAGGCAAAGTATTTCAGTTCGGAGAGTATCATCGCGATATTGACTAAAAAAAAAATTCCCTTAATCTTTATTCTTTTTTCTTTTCTTTTTAATTTATATGCTTGACGCGCCTCATTATTGTAAATATCATATAAATCGCCCATTCAATCTTTGTAAATTATATTTGTGAAATGCGACTGTCTCCAAATAATTTAATATAGCCATTTTTCACTCTCCAGGATATGTTGACATTTTCTGTTGTCGAGTATTTTCATTTTAACTGACAAAATAATTTACAATAAATAACAATCAAAAAGGAATTAATTTTTTGCTTCTTTTCAATATTATTGTTACAGTTAAAATTTACAAATTAAAACGTTTCTATGTAAAACGATCGATCGAGAAAAAAAAGTATTTTTATTCTTAAGTGGTAAAAGAAATTATTAGAATAAACGTAAATAAAATAGGACGAAAAATTCAATGATTATTGAATTAGTAAAGCAGTTTTCGTAAATTTTTACTTTATTCAAAGCTAATGCTATTTACTTGCTTTGAACGAGTGTCTTTGTTTTTACAATAAATAAATGACAAAATAAAATAAAATAAAATATTTTTATACGCCTTGAGTGTGTATAAAAAAAATATAAATAAATAAAAAAAAAAAGAAAAATTGTATTACGACTGGTTACACAGTGTTACATGAATATTCTTAATTAAAAGTATATGTTTGCTGCTACATTATTTTGCTCTCGCATTAGTATATATGTACGAATACGCAAGTATAATTAATAATCTTACAAGATATATATATATATATAAATCGCGGAGCCTGTACAATACATTCAAGTTTTAACGCAATACATGTCAAATACTACGCCTACATATTGTTTACTTCATTTTTTAAAAAGATTTTTACGCCATATTAAATAAAAGCTTTCAAAAATTCTACATTGCCTGACATACGTCATTGTTTTTTTTTTTTGCTTTTTTGTCTTGTTTTGTTTTTTTTTTTGTTTTTTTTTTTTTTTTTTTTTTTTTTTTTTTTTTATATATATATATAAAAGTCGCATCAGTCACTGAATGATGAATTAGTAAAATGAATTCTTTTATTGTTTCTGTTATCTTTACGATAGTAAAGATCAACAAAGTAAAATTTCTATTCCCCAAGTCTTTATACATATTACGTGAACGTGTCCTACTTTGCCGACACACTATCTTTAAGCTTTTTGCAGTTATTATACAACATTGCAACGACTTTGTATAATCAATGTATAATGTAAAATAAATTGAATGTAAGTACACGTATTAAAAGGATTATTGTCTTCGTAAAGCCAATATAGATATACAATTACCGAAAACTTGACAATTGTCACAAATAATTATTACACATATTCAAAAGTCGCACGCGTACAAAAAATAAAATTTTTCATGTCACATCATTCAGTCGATAATATTAATAAATTTATACTCATGCATAATTGAACTTTAACGGCTTGATTGGTGAGTTAACGCACAACAAAATCCGCATGACAAGACTCCGAAATTCCTTCGGAGGTGAACCTTGCTATGTATTGTCAGTCTATTTGTTGCACATATGTATATGCTACGCACGGTAAAAAAAAAAAAGAAAAAAAAAACGTGTAATTTTCATTGAAGATATGATAAGAGGTCGATAGTCATTGCATATTAACAATCCTTAATGTAGAACTCAAATGTGTTTAGTTAATTTACTAATGGACAATTGAGTAAAAAGAAAAATGAAAAGTAAATAAAAAAGTAAAATGAAAAGTGCAAAAATAAGTTTCACTTATTTCAAATTATAATGTAAATAATTTTCCAACAAGGCTCTTGTTGCTTATTACGATAAAAAATTATCTCTCTATAATTTCCATTTTCTTTCATATCGTACTTCATTACCTCATCGATTACAATTTCTTTTTATCTCTTCAATAAAAACAATAACTAGTTGTATCAACATTACTACAACACTGGACTACTAAAACACTACCATTTTACAATTATTTATTATGAGCTATTCATTATTATTATTATTATTATTATTATTATTATTATTATTATTATTATTATTATAATTTATTTTTTTTTTTATTTATTTTTTTTTTATTATTATTATTATCATCATCATTGTTTTTAAGATACGAAAATTTCTTATAATGTAAGATATATATTTATTAAAATAATATTTTGTTGGCCGTGTAGTAAATAATGTATCGTTATGGGTTCGACTACATCCACTATAAGCATGGATAAAATTATTTCGCATCTGTCAAATTGACTTCTAAATAACTCGAGCTGTCAAACCGACTTGTCTTGTATATCTCGTACAATTACATAAAAATCAATTATTTAGTGTAAGGCTCGTAAAAAATACTTGGATAATTTAGTAATCTAATACTCATACACATCGTTAATACTAAAAACAATTTCTACCAAATTTTTAATCAATTAGAAATCAAGGGAGAATTTTCATAAATTAATATATCATTTCAACATAAACGAGAGTACAACTTTTTCCCGGCGAACAACAATTCGTAATCGATAAAAATCGAAGGAATATTAAGCCAATCGAAAATAAAACGCCAATAGTTTATGCATTACCTAGTCGGTAATGTAGGTCACAATCAAGCGAGCATTCGGAACAAAAAGAGTAATGAGAAAAATCTAAAATTAAATAATAATAATAATAATGACGATGATGATGACGATGATGACGATTATGACGATTATGACGTAGAGGTTGATGATGATGATGATGATGATGATGATGATGATGATGATGATGATGGCTAACGGTCACACCACACGCAGTAGTAGTACAGAGATGAAAACGAGATGCACGAATTTACACTCGTAAGATCTCGGCGGCTTTGTTATAACAAATAGCTATCCAATCCGGCTGAGTAGCGCCCCATTGAATCTGATTAACCTCACCCTCGGCAGCGGTGTAGGCAAGTATCGGGTCCTCGATGGCTCTCGGCATCTGCTGGATGTCCCAAATAAGGGCCTGATGATCGTCACCGGCGGTGCAGATATGACACGATGAATGAGGCGCCCACGCAATTCCATTTACACTCGCCCTGCAGATAATAAATAAGACATCCACTATCGTTAACGTTAGTCGGTGCCTACCACAAGAATTTTAATTAAATCTGACATTGCCCACGACGACTCTTATCCTAAACCGTCGTTAATTATTATTCACGCTGAGCCTTAATTTTACCGACCATGTATTTAACGATAAACGAATAATACACAAATATCGATGATAAACATTAATTTCCCAAGCCACTAACGGGCAAGCATAGTACATTTATAATCTAAAGGACATCGTTAGTTAATCGAGTCATTCGTAAATAATTATCTAGGATCGCTTCGAAAATTTACCAATCCTCAAGAAACTTTCGTGCACCCTCGTCACTCTCACCTATGATTGTTCAATCTAGCAACAGGTGTACACGGCACTCTCACATCCAGGATAATGACTTCGCAGGCGTCCATGGCCACGGTTGCCAAATAGTTGGGGTCCTGCTTGTTCCAAGCTAACCTCAACAAGGGCGTGTGTTGTGGGTCTTCGTAGATGATGGTCGAGTGCTCGAGATGCCGAAGATCGAACATGCGCACCGAACCGTCCGCCCCTACCGAAGCAAACATGTCCCTACCTCCTCCAGCTCTACTGAATGCGATGTCGTAGACCTCCTTGTCATGAGCTATGAGCTGAATTCATAAGATAAAAGTAACTTCGTTATTTGATGAATTGGCGAACTGGACGGGCCAAACTTAATTAACTATTTTGGCTATTTTACCATAATTATAACGACCATTCGTTGAATTAACTGGATGTAATGTGGTTGGAATGAATTGGTAATGCAGCGTTTTATAATGTGAATTTAAATAACATTTTACAATTAAACTTAAGTACTGGTTATTGGAAATTGGCGGATCCTATGGCAAATACAATACCGTAACAAAAGAAATTTTTCAAAACATTTTATTACCTTGCCTCTGTATATTACTTTACAATCAATTTTACAAATAAAAGAGTAAGTTTTAGTTTTATGTTGAAGCCTGAAAATTACTCACTCCATTTTATCCAACGTTATTTACATTAAAAACATTTAATGTTTAAAGGATTTTGTTAGCACGCTGTGTATATAATGTCACGCAAAACTAATTACATAATATATAAAATATATGAGGTAACGTTAATATACGATTTGCATGCAAGTATGATCAAAGGCCAAATCGACGAGTGAATAGACAACAACAATAGTGATTACGTAAGAATGCGATAATACTCAATGTACAAATAATACTAATCGAAACGGTGTATAACTTTATTTGTATATATAAAATTGTCACCTGCGTTTTTACATGTCCTGTCACTAAATTTACCCGACCCATGACTTGGCCAGTTTCTAGACCCCAAATTGTGCATGTGGTATCGATACTAGATGTACCGATAAGATTTGGGTCGACTTCGTTCCAATCAAAGGAGGTTAGAGGTGCGCAAAAATCCGAATTTTTATTATTGTTTAAAACACACTCCATTCGAGTTTCTGGCTCGCTCGCTCGCCACACTCTAAGATAATCACCCGATGTGGCTAACAAATCTGGAAATAATCCTACAAGAAAAAGTTTTTGCATATTATTTCGAATGATTACATAATGTTTATAATACCCTACACAATGAAAATATTTATTAGACAAAATTTTGACGTTTTAATTATAGAAAATGAGAAATTTTACAATATAATACAATTAAATGTACTTTGTATGCATGAAATTGTTATTATATTAATATAATAAGTATAATTGGATAATTATTGAGATATTACCTAAATTGCATCTATGAACATAGATTTATGAGAAATAATTTCATTTAAATTAATAATGAATTTTATATCAATTTCTATCCTTGCTTAGTAGATTATTCCATTAAATTACCTTCATTATATAACGTACATCTTACTTTATAATTTTATTCTTTTCATGCAAAGATCCACGCTACTTTCACAATTCGTATGAAATTATATTTCATTCAAAATCAAGTCATTGCTATCGCTTGAAATGAATTTGCATGAATCGAACTGGATAACTCTATATTACTTTTAAATATACCTTTACTATCTGGAATCCACATTATTTTAGTCGTTGGATATGGATGATCAAAAGTACTCTTAGCTATAAATTCAGACGTTTCTTCGTCGAGCGAAACTATCTGTACTTTGTTATTATACTCCTCGACAAAACTTCCCAAAGCAAGTCGAAACCTTTTGTCAGGCCTTACCGACCAATTCATACTGTAAAGAGGCCATGGGGCCTCGTATTTGTAAATTTCTTTCCTCTTTGGAGGTCCACTGTGAAGAGCCATGACTCTGTACGAAAATAGCCGATTATTAGCATTAAAAGTGAGTGAAAATATCAATAGGAAGAGAAATTAAAAATTCATCGGTAAATTATGTCGAATACTTACGGATTAAAGTAATTTAATTATCAAGTGTTGAAGCATAAAATTTAGATTGACCCCATATATACATCAATACCTAACCTAAGATATTAAGAGAAGAAAGCACATATGCTTTGAAGTCGCAAACATAGTTACGAAAGTATTCCTTTATTGACTTCATCGACTTATTTTTCTTATTTCTTTAATTAAAGAAATTTTCAACTATTTTCAATTTTTAAACAATGCAACTATGCACTATTCCCAAAAAAAAAAATAACGAAGCCGACTCGATAAAAAAAAAGCGCCCCCCTCTACGACGCAATTATTGGAACTATTTAGCCTGTGTATATACATATATATATATATACATATGCATATATATATATATATATATATAAATGCATGTGTGAGGATTATATAAATTATATAAATTATTACATATAGTAAAATTGCAACACATTCGCTATTTGGCATGATTAATTAATCATGTTAGGCTGATTAGTTATAAAATTTAACATTTATATCGATAAATGCAAGCAACAAAAACGAAAACAAGGACATTGCGTTGTTATACGTGCGCATTTCTCTTTACTCTTTTCATTAAATTTCAATGACAATATACGATACCTAATTATAACAATAATGTGTAATAAAATGTAGTTGAAAATGTAGAACTACGTTGTTTTTTTTTTTTTTTTTTTTTTTTATATATTTGACCAAATAATCATTAGATCTGCCATTTTTTAATAAATAAATACTTCCAGTCTATCGTAGGCCTTACATTCTTTGACGAATTATTAAAAAATTTCTACTTCTATTCGCTAAAATAACATTACATTAATTATAGCTGTTTTTATATATTCGCTATTTATATATATACCGAATGATATAAAATAAGCACTCGGTCATTGATATGAGACTTACCTGAAAAACCATTGGAAACTTTTTATTTTTTTATTATTAAAAAATTATTACTTTGTTTTACCAAGAGAATAATTTATCATTTACTCGTCATTTTTTTTCTTTTTTTCAACAACTTTTATCATTAACTTCAAACGCTTTCGTACTATTTTTCATACTAATTCTTTATTTGGAAAACAATGTTTCACATTCTCTTATAATTTTATGGATCTTTTTTCAAATTAATTATCGGCCACTAAATGAACAAACGCATTTAATTTAATGGGCACGAATAAAAATTTGAAGATTTCTTTCTAATTGACAAGCGTCAAACAGTATAGAATATTTGCAATTGCGTAAATTGTATAAATTTTAAATTCAAATTATCAGTGAAAATCATATATATATATATATATATATATATATATATTAACATACTTAATTTTTTCTATGAAAACTTTTTTATGAAATTTTTTTTTTATGAAAACACAAATAATAAAAATGTTCTTTGTATTTAAATGATCGTTACATTGTACAACTGTAACGATAAATTATTAACTACCTATTTACACTTACGTAAAAGTTATCAAATTTAACGTTGCACGTGCGATTGAATTTATGAATATAACGCTTATGTTATATAAACCCTATTATTAATCGCTGAATTAATTCACGAACTAAAATTTATACAAGTTTATATAAATTTCGTTCGACGCTGTAGCATATTGTTATCGTTACTATTATTATTATTATTTTCTTCCTCTTATTTTTTCATACAAACTAAAAGAATATAAACGATAAATAATCAACTTGAATGCAAAAATCTTAGACATCTTGTATCTGAAATACAGAAATGTATTGTAATTGCGATAGTCAATTATTGTTTTTTTTTGTTTGTTTGTTTGTTTGTTTGTTTTTGTTTGTTTTTTTTTTATAAAATTTCAGTCGTACGCTTGAGAGAGAAAGGCTTCCCCAAATGTCTGAAAGACAATGCTGCACAGTGCCGCTAACTAGCTAATTCTCGGCCAACATCGACGATTTATAAGCTATTCAGCTTTTGAGCAACGGCTTTTATGCAAAAGAGCAGCGACCTTGAGAACCCCGTGAAATCCATCCGGTCGTTAGACTAGAAAAGATTTTCACTTCTTTCTAAATTGCGCGAAGCTCCCTCGCGTCACAAAGGCCTATTCACAATAAACTCTACAATGCCTACGACCCGCGTCGATACTTCGTTTTAAATGTTTGCGAGGCGAGAGCACGAATCCTTGAATAACCATCGCCCGTATCTCATATCTCGTATCCTATGAATCAATCGATCCTGCTACCCGTATTCGGCATAATAACGATAAAAATAGCAATAAAAATTGTATTTTTCGATAGATTCGAGTCAAATTTATTAACATCAACTACTACTACTACTACTACTACTACTACTACTACTACTACTACTACTACTACTACTACTACTACTACTACTACTACTACTACTACTACTACTACTACTACTACTACTACTACTACTACTACTACTACTACTACTACTACTACTACTACTACTACTACTACTACTACTACTACTACTACTACTACTACTACTACTACTACTACTACTACTACTACTACTACTACTACTACTACTACTACTACTACTACTACTACTACTACTACTACTACTACTACTACTACTACTACTACTACTACTACTACTACTACTACTACTACTACTACTACTACTACTACTACTACTACTACTACTACTACTACTACTACTACTACTACTACTACTACTACTACTACTACTACTACTACTACTACTACTACTACTACTACTACTACTACTACTACTACTACTACTACTACTACTACTACTACTACTACTACTACTACTACTACTACTACTACTACTACTACTACTACTACTACTACTACTACTACTACTACTACTACTACTACTACTACTACTACTACTACTACTACTACTACTACTACTACTACTACTACTACTACTACTACTACTACTACTACTACTACTACTACTACTACTACTACTACTACTACTACTACTACTACTACTACTACTACTACTACTACTACTACTACTACTACTACTACTACTACTACTACTACTACTACTACTACTACTACTACTACTACTACTACTACTACTACTACTACTACTACTACTACTACTACTACTACTATTACTACTATACTACTGGATACGATTCATTTTCTAGCCGTTTGATTTGAGATTCGGCTGGCAATAACAATAGCGTAAAGATGCGCTCGAGCCTTTATTTCTTGCTTCCGTCACTTCAATTTTACCGATACCAAGGCTACGACACTCCGACAAATACTATTTCATCGAAACAATGACCATACGATCGAACTATTATATTATTTATTAGGATAAAAGCACTCCATGGTTGCTTGCTCGGTCGCCAGCCTTAATTAGGAAAAACTTTATTATTTTTTTACTCATTCAGTAGATAAATCATATTGATCACGATAATATAAATATAAATTCTAATTTTACAAAAAGATAAAACTATTGTCGTATGAATTTTGATGGTCAGGCTTGAAATGTATTTTCATCTTTTTTGGATTTTTCTTCACCTTTATTGTTGTTTCTTCCAACTTAATCAGTAAATTTATTCACTTCGATTTCCATTAATCAAGTTAATCAAGTGACCAATGAGACTTAGTGTGAAATTATAATCTTAATGAGGAATCGAATTTCTTCTTGTATCTCGTGAAATATTTGCCTAGCTATCACATTTTATTCACTGCACTCGACCTTAACTCGCGAGTTTTCCAACGGCGTTTTTAACTTCGAAGAACGTTGATGTTAGAAAAGCCAATAAGTGTTTGAAAGATTTATTTATTACGATTAACGCCATTGGTAATTAATTATTAACGTTTATTGAATGATCAAAAAAAAAAAAAATAAATAAATAAATAAAAAAATAAATAAATAAATAAAAAAATAAATAAATAAATAAAAAAATAAATAAATAAATAAATAAATAAATAAATAAAAAAAATTCACTGCTCTTTGAATTACATGATTGGCGTCATCGATGTATTTTAATTTACGAATAACGCTAAACAACAAATAAATATTAAATATGTGCTTTTCGATTAATACATCAGAAGTATGTAAAATTTCGAATAAAAGAAATGAAAAACAAAAATAATAAGAAAAAAATATTTAAAAAAATTTTAAAAAAGAGAGAAAAGAATGGTAATTTTCAAAAATACTTTTAATTAGGTGGAATTTGGAAAAAGCTCGTTGTTGCGCAAACATTACAAATTCTTCCTCCTTTCATTTAGATAAAATATTTTCCAGCGTTTCACACAAGACATTAAAGTGAAATCCATCTCTTCTTACAGCCATTGCGCAAATACAAGCAAATGAGATAATTTGCTGTATCCCGCGCATTATTTAATTACTCCAAGCTCGCTTGGATAATCATGGTAATTCAATATTTTCAGTACAATTAATTCCGCAAATTGAATACGATAAGTCAGAGACGACGAAATTAAAAGCCAACCAAAGCATTTTATGCCGTATCTTTAGCATTTCATAAGGTGATACGTTTATTTTGAAATAGAGCGATAAAAAAATATTTTCCACAATGTTATCAACGCGAGCGTTGCGAACGTTTTATTAAATATTTAAACTTATACGGCACAGGACGCAACACTCTTACGCAAACAATCGTGATAAATGCTGTAACGATATTTTAGCAATGTTCATCTCTATCGAAGTACGAATAATCAATGTAGATTGGCAAATGGTGAGCAACAGGTAGGACACGACGAATAGGGAAATAAGTTCAATTGGAACATAAGGATGTTTCTTTCGGTGTTTGGGGGGTGGGGGGGGGGGGGGGATTAATGAGCTGCTCCGATTTGTCATCGTCACGTGTCTTGGGACACTTGCCAGTGTGTGCTAATGCGAACGCTAAATAAATATTAACCTCATACGCGATATAAGAGATTATATTAAATAACGCAATGATGTATCTCGTTTAGATGGCAAAATAATAAAAAGCGCTCGAATTGCCCGACGATTTATTAGTTATTTAAAACGATTTAACACGTGATTGAGCTGTAAGTGGCTTGCATTAATCGGATAATGAAGCAACTAATCACATATATACATATATATATATATATATATATATATATATATATAGGAAATTTTTCTTTTTATTTACTCGTATTTTATATTATTAGAGAATGAGTATTATTCCCATATGAATGTGAAACAATATATGGGGACTGATGAAAACTTGACAGTTTAGAAATCATTCGTAACTTTACCTCCTAAATCTATCTATCATTCCAAGATGATCTCTCGATTTATTAAAAGATATTCTCGGGATCGATCGTACGTGAATAAATCATCGCGAATTGTCGCGTAAATCGCTAGATGGCAACTAGTATTCCCTCTGCAAACGTTACTACTACCTTTTCATTTTCCTCGCCATACCTTCCCTACTAATCGCATTTAACGGGAAAAAAGTGACCGGTCAAATACCATCTTCCCCCCCCCCCCGCCCACCCACTCATAAAAAATCCGTAACTATTCTCCCTTATTATGGAAAGAGTAATTCTCCTCCTCCTCCACCTCCTCCTCCTCCTCCTTCTCCTCCTCCTCTAATCTACAATTTAAGCAATGTTAAAACAATGAACCAATTCTCATCACGTCATCATAGCGCGAATGAAAGTCGCGCCTTGGCCTCGTGCTCCTGTCTACGCAGCCATAGCGTCCGTACACAGCTACGTAGGCGCCGACGGTTATATGACGCGTCATTCAGCGTCACGCGATTTGGCGCGTGAAAGAGCCGCCAAAATGTCGTTGTCGTGACCGCAAGTAGAAAAGCTCGACCAGCGGCCAGGCAAAGCTCGACCGCGCGCATACGAATTCGGCCGCAAAACCGTCGGTCCCCGTATCGCCAGGCCACCCCCCCCTCCCGCTCACACCCCCACACACTCGCTCTCTCGTCCCCTCCAGCTCATCCCGCCCGTCGTCAACCGGGATAGCGCCGCGCTTCCCACGCAACCCCGAGGCCGGCCAACGGCCAAACAGCCGGGTCGATCCCGCTCCTCCGAGTTACTTTTGGCGGCAAACCGTATGTTCGCCATTGGCTGGCCGCCGCTTCGACGAGGACAACTCGCATCAGCTGTTCGGCCCAGACAATAGAGAGGGGCGAGCGGCAACGAGTATACCATATGGCAACAACTTCTTCCTCCGTTCCGAGTCTCTCACTTCGCTCGCCAACTCGCCCCGAGGCTCGCCAACCTTCTTCCGCCCACGTGTTCCTCGTCTTGGCTCCCCTCCACTCACGGGACGATTAACCTCGACGATCGTTGGAGCAATCGCCGGATCAATCGCCGGAGCAATCGCCGGAGCAAGAGCGCATAGGTTCGTCCAAAAATCATGGCACTGAAGATATCGACAAAGGAGAACGTGTTACGACAGAGCCTCGAGGCCGTCTCCCTCAAGAGCAATAACGTAAGTTTCTTAATCTACGTCCTCCGCTCGACTACTCCGCCGACTCTTTTGCTTTATGAACGCGATGCGATTATTAATTACGCGCCCTCGTCCTCGTCGTCCAGCTCATTCGGCCGTCCTTTTAGTACTTAATAACCACCAATCCAACCCCGAAAATTGTCCCCTAAAATATTCATTCAAACTATGCAGATTTTGAATTAACATATATGTCAAATTAACTGTCCTCTCTCTCTCTCTCACACACACACACTCCCTCCCTCCCTCCCTCCCTCCCAATCCCTCAGCAACAGTCTCACGAAAGATGTTTGTTCTTTTAATATTTACTCGTTTTGAATTATTTATTGCACCTTGTACTTTCTTTCTAGCGTTTATATTGTCCTGCTATTTTGCCTTTTTCTTCTTCTTCTTCTTTTACTTTTAACCAGCCTTCGTCGAATTATCGTTTGCAATTATAATTCTATCCAAAAGAGCCAACAGCGTCATTCGCGAGCGACTAAAAATATAAAAAATCCAATAGCTTTTGGCCATCGTGGTAATACGTGCCCTCGCTGCTCCTCCTCCTCCTCCTCATCCTCCTCCACCCACCCCCTCCCCAATTATTTACATTCGATAAAAGCCATTAATTAATTGATTAGTCGAACGCTGCTGGCCGATTACCGTGTAAGAGACAAAAAATTGGGAAACGATCCTCGCCGCCCAAAGTAATAATACCATCCAATAAATTCTTGCGGCGACATTGTGGCATCTTGGGCTTTCGCGCGCAACAGCCCGCCTAAATGATAAAAAGCGCGGGAAACGCTTTTAGCCGCTTCGAATGGTGATTGGGATGTGTGCGTAGTTGCATCGCTGCGACGCTCGGATGTTTGATTGTATGAGAAGACTTAAGGTATTTCGCGATAACGAATGCGTTTGTCAAGCGATCCTTTAGCCATTTATTTAGCCTTTAGGATACTTTTCATTGAAAATAGAGCGCGAGCGAGTCCTGTAAGCAGCGAAACACGACATTTGACTTATAAATGTGGCATTTTTTAGTATACCGATGGGGACGTTTGTGGCTTTTAGGTTCATTATAAAGCATCGAGCATTTCTCGAGCGTTGCATTGTGTTGCAAGTTTTAAGCAACTGTCGTCGTGCTGCTTTAAATTAAATTAATTCAGCAATAAGTAAGGAGAAATGGCTGCGTGACCGCTGATAAATTTAATTACGATTAACAACGATATAACAAGCATAATAGGCTAAAATCGCTATTTAAAATATGCTTTACCGAGGCGACCATATATATATATATATATATATATATATATATATTTCTTCCAATAGCATTTTTCGATCCTTTTCTTTTTGGAAAGAAATATTAATTAACGTATTGCATCGTTTTCCTTTGCCAATGACTGTTTTCTCATGTTCGATGAGAATCGCAAAATTATCCGATTACAGCCCTCTCCGGTATTATTATTATTATTATTATTATTATTATTATTATTTCATTATTAGCAAATTTTTGTCTTGCAGGAAATTTTCAATGTACAATGGCAACGGTGAAAAAAAAAAAAGAAAAAAAAAAAAAGAAAAGAAGGTATTTAACGTTAAAATGTTAACGTTAAACGCCTTTGCATTGCAATATAAGCACAATACGAATCAGCATTTTCATAACGAAATAAATGTAACATCTAATCCACGTGGTTAAACAAGGTTTGTTGTGTAGACATTCGTAAAGTAGTCGAATTATTGTTTACAATTATTAATTTAAAAGAAATTTGTCCTCCCCCGGCTTGATCAAATTGATTAAACATTCTGAGCGGAAAATACGTTCGAACATGAAACAATAACTTTGTGAAAACTTATGAATTATTTATGTTAACCAACTTGCCGGCCGGATCGCAACACGTCTATTGGGGGAAAAAGAAAAAAATAATAAAAACAGAGACAGAGAGAGAGAGAGAGAGAGAGAGAGAGAGAGAGAAAAAAAAAAAAAAGTCGCGGTTGAAATGAAAGTAATACAAGCAGTAGTTATGGTAATATTAAGAATGGATAAAATTCATTAAATAGGTGGCTCTTTTTCTTAAAATGCTTGTGCATGTTTTGCACATTGACACGATTAAAGGATAGTTGCTACAAATTTTTATTCGTTTGCACAAAAAAAAAACAAATTCAATTACGCTTGCTAAATAAAGCCAATATCTTCCCTCTAGAGATAAAGATGTATTATTATTTATTTTTTAGTTAAGACTTGGTGATAACAAAGTTTATAAAATAAGGGATTGTTTTCGAGTTAAAATTTCTGGTGTCTTGTTATAGGAATGAGAATGTATAAGCAATTGTATCTGCCAATGAATGTTCTGGTTTGCATAAACAAGTTTATCGTTAAGCCCGTAATATGAGAACAGTGAGCTTAGTAAAATATCATTTTGATAGATTTAACAAGGAAGAGCGATGACTATTCTAAAATTAACTATTATCGTAGAGAGCATCTTAAAATGACAAACCGTGCATGTACAGTGAGTATTTACAATAGACTTAGCGAAAGGAACGAGCGTTGGATGCTTTCGTCCAGCCAGTAAATTAAAAAGCTGTAAGGTTAACTAACCATTCTTTTATAAGGTTAACTTACAATAGAAATCAAAGTCGATTTCGATCTTACAACAATGTGCGAATATAATACTTTTATGTCCAAGTCTAAGTATATATAATTAATTTATATATTTTACTTATTTTCAGTTGTCTCCAAAAAAGCAATACCTAACTCAGACAATTTCTTATCAGAATGGAATGAAACCTACCGTAAGATGGAAACAAATACCAATTATATTAACCAACCGCTCCCATCGTTTACTCCCCTTGTATAAAGTAATGATTACTTGCTTGTAGAACGATACGAGTAAAGCTGCAAAGAAAATTGATTTGAAAGAGAGCCCCTTGACTTTTGATCCCCAATTGGAGCCTCTTTTAAAAGAAAATCCTGGACGTTTTGTGGTCTTTCCAATTCAATGGCCCGATATTTGGCAGATGTACAAAAAGGCGGAGGCATCGTTTTGGACGGTAGAGGAGGTCGATCTCTCCAAAGTAAATGATTCGTGTGACAACGATTAATTTCCATTTCATTTGCATTTCCTTCATACCTGCGTTAAGTGATTTTATGGCTCTTATGGTTCTTTTCTAGGACATATCCGATTGGCAACAATTAAACGAGAAAGAGAAGCATTTTATCTCCCACGTTCTTGCTTTCTTCGCCGCATCCGATGGTATTGTGAATGAGAATCTCGTCGAGCGCTTCAGCCAGGAAGTCCAGATCACAGAGGCTCGATGCTTCTATGGCTTCCAAGTGGCGATGGAAAATGTTCATTCCGAAATGTATTCCCTACTCATCGACACTTACATAACCGAGCCATCCGAAAGGTACATAGACCCACAATATCCATCCCTACACTTTTCTCTTCTCACTTATAATTATTATCCATTTGCAAACTTGCATGCTAATCGAAAGGAATACTCACATTCTAGACAATTCCTATTCAACGCCATCGAAACACTGCCCTGCGTAGCTAAAAAAGCTAATTGGGCTTTGAACTGGATTAACCACGAGAGTGCTACGTTTGCCGAGCGCGTAATTGCCTTTGCTGCGGTCGAGGGAATCTTCTTCAGTGGCAGTTTCGCTGCCATATTCTGGCTGAAAAAGAGAGGACTAATGCCTGGACTGACATTCAGTAATGAACTGATTTCGCGGGACGAAGTAATTATTATTCGTTTCAATGTCTCCTTCCATTCTCTTGGGCGACTGAAACAATTGAATGAATCGATGATAATTCATCTAGCAATGATTTATTAATCGCTATCAATTGATCATTGCAGGGACTACATTGCGACTTTGCGTGCTTGATGTTCAAGCATATTGTTCAA
>NW_011948414.1:7878720-7889116 GCF_000503995.2 Ceratosolen solmsi marchali
CGAATTATTTCTATAATTAAAGACGCAGTTGTTATCGAACAAGAATTTTTAACCGACGCCTTGCCTGTAGAAATGATTGGAATGAATTGTAAGCTCATGTGCCAGTACATTGAATTCGTTGCAGATAGATTACTAAGTGAATTAGGATGTACCAAGGTATGTGCGTGCGCGCGCGTGTGTGTGTGTGTGTGTCGTTTTGCATGCACCAAAGTACAATTTAAAATTTTAAATAACTTTTCTAATGCTTATGAAGGTATCGATCGATCGACACCCTTCTATCCAATGCTTATCATTGCGCTCTTCATAATTATTGTCGAATACATACAATAAGTATTAACGATGGAGTATGTAGTGGTATAAAGCGTGGAGTGGCTAATTTTTATTAACTTGCCTGAATTTACTCCATTGCGTTTGAAGATTTACACGTGTTACGCCCTAATAATAATTTTAATAATTAATTTTAGATCTACGGTTCTGACAATCCATTTGACTTTATGGAGCACATTTCATTGGAAGGGAAGACAAATTTCTTTGAGAAGAAGGTTGGAGAATATCAAAAATGGGGTGTCATGCACGAAAGAAATGCTGGAACAAGCAATTTTACACTCGAAGCGGATTTTTAAAATGTCGTGTAAATTAGATCTTCTGGGATGAGGAATTGCAGACTTTTTCTGAGAAAAAGTTGTCAATAATGCCTTGGAAGTGCATTCTTTTAGTAATAATTTACATGTATACGAGCGTACATGTAATTATCTGACAATTATGTGTATAAAATGTTTATTAGAGACTATTGTTCTGTATGTGATTTGATTATTCGATTTGTACATTTGATAATACGTGTAATATTTTAAAGTTAATTTATTTATAATCATTTAAATTTATTATTCAGTATTTTAAGTAATCAAAATTTCAAAGCGTTTTGCAATATTGACAATAATAATTCTATTCTGAATTATGATTTTGACATCAAAAATATAAAAATAACATTGGCCGCAAAACTAATCAACTGCTATTTAAAAAGTATTTACAATTGTTTCGTTTTTCTTTTTTTCTTTTTTTTTTTTTAATCACATTGATAAAATAAATATATATTATTATTATTATTATTATTATTATTATTATTATAGGAAAATGAAATGATGGCACAAGATGCCGATAGACACTTAATTATTCATTATCAATAGATTCAAATTTGTAAGAATGTAAATAAATTAAGGAAATAATGAACTTGACTCGAACAGTTTGTGGAAAAGGTTAAGATTGAGTTATATTGCATTTAAAAAACATTTTAATTGACACTAAACTATCGTATAAGTAGTAGTAATTGTAGTAGTAGTAGTAGTAGTAGTAGTAGTAGTAGTTCTAGTTCTAGTAGTTGTAGTAGTAGTAATAATGGTAGTAAATTAGTAACCGCAATAATAATAATACCGTCATAGTATTTAAATACATTAATAATAGCGAAAGAAATATATTTATCTTAAGAATTAAAAGTATCTCGAATTACTTTATTAATGCTTTCTATAGTCTAATTTACGTATTATAATTCTTTCGTTTAATCATATCGCATCTTTTTATGTTATTTTTAGCAGTTGCTTTACAATTTAAAAATTTAAAATCATATAAATTACATTAATAGTTGATACAAAATTATCGCAAGATTCGATTTAAATGTTTGATTTATAATAAAAGACTAATTTTAATATTTGCACTATTAACTTTATTTAACATGTTTTTCTTGGCTCAAGCGCCAAATATATTACATAGATAATAAATTTTGATAGTTTTTAAATCTACATTTTATTGTTTATGCATTTAAGCGTTCTACTTTGAAACCTTGTTCCAGACGTTCCAAATATTCTTTTCGACAAAACATATCCTCGGCTGGTCTGTTGTAAGGCAACCAAATTGGTATTCCAATAAAGTAGCGCTTTGCTTTTATATAATTCTAAAACAAATGATTTAAACTTATATTTGTTACCGTATTAAATTGTAAAACATTCTTACAATGCATTAACTGCACAAATCTATGTGATATTTTACAATATAAAAATGAATATTCAGTGTGTTACTAACATTAACATCTAAGGTAAATCTGTGATAAATACCACTTGGAATAATTATTAAATCTCCAGCCGTAACTTTTAAGCGAATCCATCTATCATCTTTATCTCTAACATCAAAATAACCAGAACCAGCGACTATCAATCGAATCTCTTCATGAGTGTGCAAGTGTTCGGTATAAAAATTTTGTAGCTATAAAATTTGTTAAAGTAACAACATTATTAATTTTAAACTTAAATCGATTGTCGATTGTCGATTGTACGATAAGATAGTGCTTTTATAATGGCGAATCAACATTTATGTGCATCCGTACAAGAATTAAAATGTAAGTAATATTGAAGTGAAATTGTTGACCTTTTCTTCATAATTAGGCGAACCTGAGTGGAAGTGTATCTCATCCTCGAATGTGTAGCCACGTTCGGTTCTTAAGTTTTTTAAAGTTTCATCGGTTTCATAGCTTTCGTGATCGACCTAAAGATAAATTAAAATACAATCAATATGTTATTTACAAAGTAAATATCAAATACTTCAATTTCCGAAATAATCATTTGAATTTATGTTCATTATTAAGACTTTTGGAATATATATATATATATATATATATATATATATATATATATATAGTTGTGTGTTACAAATACGACGGTGAAATTTAATAGAAATTTATCCTTTCTAAAGTTTTAATGCGATAATGATAAAACAATATCTGTAATTTAAATACATTTATAATTTACTTTTTTTTTTCAGACACCATTTATAGAATTGGCATTGCTATTCGTATTTTCTATAAGATAAAGAAGAAAAGCTGATTAAACTATTATCTAATCTTTGTATAAAGAAAGCGAACGCATATAAAGTCTATATTTACCTTCTAGTTACTGTACATCTCTACTAAGCAGAAATGATTTTTACTTTTAATAAATTCTTAATACAATCAAATCAAATAATGAAATAAAATTGAATGAAAACAATTTAAGCGATCGTAGCGATGGAATGATTACGAACGCATCTAATGTAATGTAATGTAATGTAAACGAACGCATAAGCATGTGCGCGAGTGTGCGTGCGTGTGTGCTGTGCGCGCCTGCATTAAAATATAAATATATATTTACATATTTTAATATATATATTTATATTGACGGTAAGAGTTTTTTGGCTTGGATGTATGCGAGGGAAATGATTACCCTAAGAGTGTAAATAAAGTGTCGCTTAAATAACCTATAACCTTAAAGCACTCGACTCCGGTGCAATCAAAGAGTTCTAATAAACTCAAATATTGGCAGGGATCAAAGTGATGTTCCAGTCGCTGGTCGAACGAGCTCTCCTCCATATACCAGCATCGTACCATTTTGGAAAACTTGACAACAATGGTGAAAATAAATTTAAGTGTTAAAGCTATTCGAAATAAACTCTACTGAAGTCCGCCGATTACTAAGGTTATTGTGCTTAAAGTGAAGTATTAATTAATGAGAAGAAATACTTTTACAATCACTTACGATTCTGTTGTTGACTTATTCAACAATTTTTTTTCATCATATATTGTGAGTAGATAGATAAGTATAACGTACGATTAATCGAAGATAATATAAGCTGGTACAAAATTATCTTTGGCCATTTATTGGGAAAATTGATTTTTTCATTTTAAGAAGCTCCTACTGTTATATTTTATTGAGATTCTTGGAGGGACATTATATATCAATAGAGATCTTTCAAATTCTTTGAATATTGAATAATCAGTCAGTTATATTTATATCGTTATACAATCGCTCTAGACAATGTTTACGAATTTAATTACAAATCAGATAAGACTGCCACAGGTGCCCACCTTTTCCTGTAATGCTGCTGAGTTTTTGAATAAATATTATTTATAAGTGACTTAGATTATCATCCTATCTGTGTAATACTTAAACAGATTAAAAATATTTTAGATTTACTTTTGAATTGGCATTAACTTGTTAGGTGTTTATTATTTTTTTTTTTTTTTCTTTTTCTTTTTATACAAAAGTCTATTATGAACATCATTTTCAATGATGTAATTACAATATGTCGCTATACAAATTTACTTACATTTTTTTTAATTGAAATTTTTAAAATCATTGCCAATGATTCGCAAAAACTATACGATTAATGATTAATATAAATATTTTAATAGATCTTGTATGCCAAGCATCGTTAAAGCTGTACATAGCACTTATTACTTAAGTATATTTTAATTCATTGTATTTTTAAATTAATATTTCATTCTATTGCAGTATAGACATGGATGAAAAAAAAGATGACGGGCGAGCTGCCTTAACCATAGATGATTTATACGGTCAAATACGAAAGTCAAGTATATTGTGGAACGAAAAGCAGACGTTACGTTATATTACGTCTCGCTCGACGGATGAAAATTTACGTGTCATACGAACGTTAAGTTTGGATATAAAAAATATTTGTAAATCCTTTTGCACACCGATCGAGGGAAATTCTTCGAATGAGGCCGAATTACAAATTAACGCATTCAAGTATTTGATTTGCAACACAACTTTTGCTTCGATGTCATCGTTAGCTGAGAACGCGACTATTTATTATATATCTGACAAACAACCGCCCCTCTCTCCCTACCTATTTATAGAAATTTTATGGAATATTGGATTTGAGAATATTCTAGGAGAATCTATTTTGTACTTTCCTTTGGTCTTGTGCATTGATATTCTTGAAATTTTACCAAGATGTATGGGTTCATTGAATTTTCTGCGAGCATCCGACTTCCTAACGTCATGTATTTTTAACACTTACAAAAAATTTATCCTTACGAGAGACATTGGAGATGTTAGTAAAAATGTTATTGAAAATTGTAAGCAGCTGAGCGGACTCTTACAAGAACTTATTTTGTACTTCACCAGTGAAAGGTTATTTTTTTTACTTTATTATTTGCCATTAAAATCTTAGAATGAAACGTAAAATATATACTCAGAAATAATAAATGAGAATTATTTTTATAATGCTCGAAGCAATATAATTAATACTTGCGCAAAATTGTTTCTCACACATTAGAAAATTTGTAGAAAAATCATATGGTTATAAGGAACGGGTGGGGAATACTGCAATGTTTAATAATCTTTGAAATTATTGGTGAAATTTTTACTAATTAATGGGCATGGGCTACGATATAGCTGTACACCAACATTTTCCAACTGAAACTTTATCCTTGACCTAACGTATACATTTTCATCTATTTTATATTAATTGTATCAATATTGTCATTTTAGGTTTCTTGAGCCTGAAAACGATGCGGAAGCTAATCGATACAAAATATATGGTATCTTTATGAAAAAAATGTTTAAAATGGTAAAGAGGTGCTTGCTGGCTAAATTTGAAAGTATCGAACATGAGGGGGAAATAATGGACAGGTACAATCTAATATCCGTAGATGGAATATATTCTGAGAAACTTGATAATATAGTATTTCAAGAGATACTTGAAGAAATTGATCGTGAACTGATAACGATATTGTTCAATAAAGGGATAGAAATTACCAGCGATATGCTGATGGACTGGGTAGAGTACAACGACGAAGAACAGACATCTTTGACCTTGCAACGTGCCATTGGCTTAGAATCGGATAGTTTTATAAATGATCTGAAGGATTACGATTACTCAAATATTGCAAAGTTTGCTGAATTAATAAAATTCTGTAATCTGTTGTCTTTCAAACCAGAACCAACGAATAATCGGAAGGCAGAAAATTTATTGGATGGCGCTTGTGAAGGAAACGTAGACGACATGATTAGTCTATTTGCCAATTGTAAGGAATTTGACATTTCTTTATTGAGTAAAGAGATTTGCGAAAACCTTATCGAGCAATTTGCCAAAAAACTTAGTTGTAAGCAGGAGCAGTGGGATTTAGAGGGAAAGCTTTTGACAAGCTTTGCCAGATTTGTGAAGCTCATGTCTTGTTTAAACATTAGTCTATTCTATGAGCTAACGCTATACTGTATTTTTCACTTTTGCGAAAATGAAAGAATGGAAATTATCTTTGATTTAGCGAGCCTTGAACGGCACATAATTGCAAATCCATACATTAATACGACATCTAAAATGGCGGTTATCATGTATTTTTTATGTTTGAATGCCAAATCTACTTTAAAAGTCATACTGAAAATGATAATCAAACATTCTGATTATTCGTTTATGGACGTAAATTATAGTAATTTGTCGAAGCTACATTATATGTTAAGGATACGTTTGCCGAGCAATTATGACACGATAATGGAGTCCTTGTACGAAGAATTTCATAATAAAGAAAAAGGTTCGCTTAATTATTAAGTAAATTTGGTGAATTAACGGTAGTAGTAATAATAAAGCATTTTCCTCGACTATTAGAATCTAAAATTTTCCAACATTTTAACAATAACAAATTATTAACTAAATCATATGCTAATGTTTATCGTTAAAGCTTTCTTTATTAGTTATCATTTATTTGTATAGAATAATCATCGAGACTTTATTAATTCAAAACAAAGAAATTCGTAGAAATGTTCCTTATTAACATATATACGCTCAATTTCAGCCTAGCCTTTGACAATAATATTTGTCAAATTATCTGTTAAATTATTATTAAAATATTATTATAAAATATTATTAAATTATTATTATTATTATAAATTATATATTAAAAATTATGTGTGTATGTTAAGACAGGATAATATAATCAGCAAAGATGGATGGATATAAAGTGATTGGCAAACTTTCTATGCATACGCTTTTTTGATTATACAATTATAAAAAAAAAACAAGCATTTCTTCTCTGTCTTCTTCCTTAAAATTCGGCAATACTAAAGTTGTTTAAACGTTATTTTTCAGAGTCAAAAGTATTCTACCAAAAATGGAGCGCTACGCGTAAAGAAAAAAAAGAGCCTAACAGGGAGAAGCCAAATACCGTTGCTTTAGTAATAAAAGTATTACAGGAGATTTGCTTGGAAAAGCCCGCGTGGGCCATAAACAAGTTTGCTCATTTACTGATGAGCTTGAAGGAAGATTGCTTTTTCATGGTAGAAACGGTGAAAGAGATACTCACTCCATTGCTCTTGTTAAGTGCAAATTCTGAAGTTTATCTCAAAGCCACTCTCGTCGAACTGGATAAGCTCATTGGCAAATATGACTTTAATCAAACACCTGATTTGGCTACGATATTGGAGGTAATAGCCGTGCATCTGTTAAATAGCAATGATATTCGCAAGGATACGGTCGATATCCTGATAGCCGTGATCTTCAAGCTGCAGAGATGCTTCACCGATTTCGATAAAAGCAGCGAGCATGTATATTCGAATTATTACATGATTATGCTTGGCTTAAGCAATGGTAATGCCGATGCGTTGAATTTGCTCGATATAATTGGCATATTTGCGAGCCTCTATCGAAGCAAAATTTCTATCGCCAAGGAAAATGACGTGGCCCTGGATAAAGAGCACTTGCTGAGATATTTGCTTCTGAAGTGCACAAAGCAGCGATACAGGAAGTACACGAACGAAATAATTGCGTCCTGTGGCCAATTCCTTCAATGGCCAAGCACAACGGATATCTTCAACAATATTATTCGCTTAACGTTTGAGACGTGTCTACTGTGCCTTGAATTTCCTCATATCGGCTGCTTGAGCAATATAAGCTTCCTGATTAATTGCTTGATTGCATTTTTGGCGAGACGGCTGAGGAAGCGCGAGGTTGACACGCGAGCGATCTACAAAAGCCTAAATAGTCATATAAGAATTTTTGAAGCCAGCGTCAAGTGCACAGCGATTGCGAATGATTACGCGGAGCTTTTAGATGATTGGAGGAGTCCAGTGAAGGAGTGCAGCGATTATTTAATAAGCTTAAAGCTATTTAGTCGCAATTGTGAAAGAAAGGATAAGGAAATGAATAGTTTTGGTGGCCAACACTCTCCGATAGCCATTAAATTTTTGCTTGGATATAATATTGTGAATTGGATTATACACGATAATGAAAGTATGGAGATTGAAAACTTTATTAAGCAACTCGATGTTTATCTATCGAAATAATTGTAAATATTTCTTCTATATACCGTTCGCAAAGTTCTTGTTTTCTTGTTTTTTTTTTTTTTTTTTTTTTTTTTTTTTTTTTTTTTTTTTTTTTTTTTTTTTACTTTTTTTTTTTTACTTTTATATTATTTATAATATTTTTATAAAGTAATAAAGATGTGAAAGTTTAAGAACTCGATACTTTTTATTGTACAATTTTCACTCGAAGCCCCATTATAAAGAAAGAATAGGAATACTTTGTATTTGCGCAATATTACGTGGCCTAATCGAGAAGGAAATTGGTATTTTAAAATCTGTCAAAAAATTGTGCAAAATATAATTGCTTATGTAACGTCATAATGCTTTATATTACGTTACGTTAGCAATCAATGCTAATATTGATAACTTGTAATTTAATGAGTATTTTTTGCAAACGGATTTGACCTAAGAATTTTAATAATGTTTTGTTTTAAAATTGCCCGGTATAATTATGTTTATTAATAGAAATCAACTTATGGCGTATGGCAATGAGAAACATCATTACGTTTAATTATATGCGGGCAAAATTTTATAATACCTCGTTAATGTTATAAAACGACGTGACGCGATGATAATTCGTCCATGCCTTAACAATATTTTCTTTTGTCAAATGAAACATATATCGTGGGAAATTTCAATTACCATATTGATACGTATATAAGAGGATGATAATTTATGCGCATTGTATAGGCCGATAATTGTAATATGTCAATTGGTGTATTAAAAAGAAATAAAAAAAAAAAAATGACTGAAACATGATAATGACAAATATGACGTAGGAAAGTAAATAGGAGGATAATGAGAATTTTGACATTAATTTGGAAAAGAGCATGAAAACAACATTTTTCGATGAAATAAAAGTGGTGGTGAGTACGTAAGTTAGTAATAATAATAATAATAATAATAGTTTATTATTCACTGTAATACACGGTATAAAATTTTTTAAATGAAGGCAGGGCACATAGCTCAAAGAAACGCAATTATTGCACAGAACTGTCCGTAAATATCAGTTTAACTTCACTGTGGTTGTTAGGTTTCTTGCTTTCTCTCTCTCCCTCTCTCTCTCTCTCTCTCTCTCCCCCCTTTACCGCCCCTCGCCATCCCACTCTCCCCCTCTCTCTCTCTCATCTTCCCCCTCTATCTATCTATTCTCTTTGTGTTTTAGAGATTATTATATTTGTGCGATATTTCCAAATATAATGAAAGATAGTAAAGAAAGGCTGGGGGGGGGGGGTTATCAATTTGTATTTAATCTGCGTTTGTTTATGAAAAAGAATCGCGAGCGTATACAATGACGAAAACTCAGCGCCAAAAACAATACAAAGATTATATAAAAAGAATCGCATCGACAGTAGCTTCTCCTCTCGTTATTATAATAATCAAGTAGAAAATGCCACTTAATACAACCTCCCCTTAACTTCGTCACCCGCGTGATATTTTCTTTTTTTTTTCTTTCTATTTTTTTTTTTTTTTTTCATATTTTTTAAAATTTTTTTCTTCTTATTTATTATTATTACTATTACGGTAAACCAATAAAAATTGTCTTGGCAAAAGTGAAATTATTCATTCTAGACGATCGATATAAAAATCATAAAAGAAATTTTGTATATACGCGTAGGATACCCATTAGAACGAAACATTGACAAATCGAGTGTTACGCTGATAAAGGAATCATTTTTTTCTCTTTTCTTTCTTTCCTTCGGTTTTTCTTTTTCTTTTTTTTTTTTCTTCTCTTTTCTTTTCTTTTCTTTTCTTTTCTTTCATCATTATTTTTTGTTTTATTTATTTACGTTTGTTTATTGTTTTTTGTTTTTTTTTTGTTTTGTTTTATTTTTAACAGAACCTAGTGTAGTAAATTGTCGACTTTTCCAAGGTACTATTACACTAATCTAACAAATATTTACAATTTCATTTTCCGTACAAATACAAATTTTGATAAGGCAAAGGCTACACTGTTCAAATAATTGCCAATATAAGGAAACATTTGCTCACTACGATTCGTACAAATATTTACCGATTTTAGGTAAGAAAACCTGGCTATATACCAATGCGCGTATCACTGTGATTCGTGAATAGTTTTGTTCGCTTTGTCGTCCTGCACAATATCCAAGTACAATTGTATGTATATAGACGTGCATCGAAAAGATGACGAAAAGAAAATTATATGCCACTATATTTACAGTATGATCGATATACAATTACATATAATTTTTCTATAATTTCTTTTTGTCGAAAAATCTCATTCATCGCGCGTCCGCGTGCACTCAAACATTTTG
>NW_011948414.1:7889154-7900828 GCF_000503995.2 Ceratosolen solmsi marchali
ATTCGTTTTTATAGAAAAAGAGAAGAAAAAAATAAAATGGAATAAAAAAAAAAAAAAAAAAGAAAAAAAACAATTGTTTACAAAAAAAAAAAAAAAATAAATAAAATAAAATTACGTTGCAATTTGTATGCATATGTATAATGAGGTGTAGGAAAAAAAATCACGATTGACGTTCAAAATCTTTACTTCTCTATTCTATCTCCTTAATTTTTCATGCTGTTTTTATAATTCTTTCTCTTTTTATTATTTATTGTTACATCGTATAAAAATTACGAGATTACGACGATACGCTTCGTGATGAGCTTTGAATTTTTCCTATTTTTTGTTTCTTACCTCTCTCTCTCTCTCTCTCTCTCTCTCTCTCTCTCTCTCTCTCTCTCTCATTTTGCAAAACTGCCTAAAGTACAAAGTTGCCCCTTTTTGAGGGTGGGGATACTTTGGCCAACAGACTCCATTCTATTCACTCTCCCCATCATTTATGACTAGATTATCGATCTGGCAATTATTACCGATTTTTTAAACTTCAATTTTTGTAAAGACCGTACACTTTGACGAATAAAGATTTCACTTAGGTTATGCACCCCATATAGGCGACCGTTTATAAATTGGCATACAAAATAAAAGCTTGCGATATATATAAATTATAGAATGATCGATGCTTAATCTACTACAGTGCTAACAAATTCTCGTATAAAGCTTACATTTCCCTTTACTTTCCACAATGGCCACATAGTCAAATTTAAAGCTACTTTGCAGAAAAAGCAGAGTCCAGATTTTTTTGTTTTTGTTTTTTTTTCCCCATATAAATTGGAGTAAGAATGGGAAGTTAGCGTCGAAATAAATAATACACTCAACGAAATGAATGAAAAGCTTATTTAGTAGACACGTGTCAATTCACGATACGTACAAAACATATTAAACTTAACACCTCATCTTGTCTCATACATAATTCAGATTCAACAGGGGATTAATTGAAGGTAATTGAAAATCCATGATTTTATCGGACTGTTTACATTTAGACAAAATAGTGTCATCATACTCGATCTTATAAACAACAAATTCAACTGTCTCTTAATGAAACCTTTATTTATTTTCGTAATTTTCCAACTAAACGTCAGACACTTGATAAAATTGAAGAATGTATAAAGCGTGTCATTCGTCTCGAAAAATTTGAAAAAAAATTGACAATCGAAAATGTTTAAAGCAAAATCATCAAAGTATTATATTTCATTTAAGAAGAGTCTTGGCTTTTTAGATACCAATTTTATAATTTCTATGAAAAAAAAAAAAAAAAAAAAAATTTTCATTATTTCAAGTATTATAAAATGTCAAAATAATTCTCTTCCTGTCTCTCTCTCTCTCTCTCTCTCTCTCTCTCTCTCTCTCTCTCTATGACTTTTACAAAAGTTTTGTTTTGCAAAACAACAACCAAATTCCCTTACGGATTAATAAATCTATAGTTTTAATAAATTTAATAATAACTGCGCACGCACGCACGCACGCACGCACGCACGCACAAAATGATCGTTTAATTAAAATTTGCGTTAAATGATATTAATCATATTTTTGTTGAAGTATTAAAAAGCACTTGCACGTGTACTTTTGAACGTATTCAAGAAATTAATATGTGTACGCGGATTAACAAAATTTAACTCAAATACTCGATTATTGAGCGATAGACATAGCGATTCCACTTCAAATGAATTTACTAGAATAACATTGCGCGTTAAAAAAGTTGAGGTCGCAATTATAGATCAATACGTCCAATGTGACGCATATTTATAAAAAAAAAAAATAAAAAAAAAAAAAAAAAAAAAAATTTTTCATAAAAACTCGCGACCATTCGACGTATTCGGTACCTTTGTTTGCGATGGAAAATTTGCGATGTTGTTATTCTCTCCGTAACGAGTATCTGCAGTTGTACGCCAATTCAGACGAATATCCAAAGTAAGTACTTTGGGCATCCCAATTTGACCTTCTTGGTTCAGTGATGTCGATGAAAAGAAAAATAAAATCAAAGGAAAAAGAAAAAGAAAAAGAAAAAAGTCCTTATCTGTGTTAGGCTAACCAAGATTGATTACAAATTTACGTTCCTTTCAGGCTAACTACACCGACAACCTGCTGTACTATGCAATTTTAACATTCGAGATGACAATTGATTTCGCGCAAAATAATCTAATACGACATGTAATTAATAAGAAAATAACCTTACTCGCCGACAAAATCAGACTTTACACTTATCATTTACAAAACTTAGTGTATTATTAGCCGTTAGATTAACAAATGCGAATTAGTCATTTGCCAATAAATCATGCACTACCTCGAGTTATACAATAAAGAAAATCACGATACGGCGACGAATTTATATTTACCGAACTATTTCGAATGTTTTAATTGACGTTTGTATATGCCCTCGTCATTCCGCATGACCAATAATATAACCATTAAATGAATTGGCTTATTTTCCAATTTTATCATAATCATCATCGTTATAAGAATTCAATATGATGTAAATAAACTTCCATCTTGATTATTATCAATTCTGCTATATAATCGATTTATCATATCAAATATAATTTTATCGTGATAATTATAATTACCCTTTTCTTTCTTTCTTTCTTTCTTTCTTTTTCAAATTGACTCCGAAAAACGATATACCCTGATTTGCTTCACTTCCCTGGACAAGCGTAACCGCGCACAAAGTGCAAACAATGAGATATAGATTATTTGAAACTGTCCTTGCCGCTCAGGTACACATTACGTTTAATTCTATTGAAATTCCGTATTTACCGGCGTTTTACAATCTTTCGAAAAAAAAAATAATTTTTTTTTTTTTTTTGATCGTTAACAATCTAGGAAGAGATACATACTTTGTTACATACGTATTGATATTTACGAACTATACTATCGCGATTTTGGAGGTAACGTTCATTTAAAATTGATATTCGCATTATGCGACAAACATGCATTTTTAAACGTTGTTGCTTCGAAACTGATTAATTAGTTAAGAAAAAAAAAAAAAAAAAACAAATCCACAATAATATATCCTCACCATTATTGCATTAATGTATAACATTTAATGTGCAATTCACTCGATATGTATTCTATTATTTCGTCCTTGAGCCCAAAGTACAGTCAGCATTTTGTATTCTACTTGAGATTATTTAAAAATCGGAGCTACGCGCGCCTTCTAGGCTCGCACCTACACCGCCTTACCATACAATTCGTGTATAAAATATTGAGATATGATGTGTTATATTATAATAGAAGAAGCTGTACACTCGTTCGAATTTATTTATGTTGAAGGCCCCTATTGTCATTCTCCACGACCTCGGACCGATTCAATTAATCAACATCTACGGTGATTCCCTATTGCGTCTGTACAGTGAGCGAAACCATTTATGTATGTATGCAGCTAACCATGCATTTATTGTATAATTTCAACGAACCTCTAGAAATCGAATCTTTAAAGTCTTTCCTTCTCCTCCTCCTCCCCCTCCCCCTCCTCCTACCATCTCCACCCCGATAAGGAAAAATGATCGCACTTGTGCCAAAGCATTGAAAAGCCTGTAATTCGTCCAGATCTTAGATGCAAACACGGCGACGAGGCAACTTGAAATACCCTCAAAAGAAAATGATGAAAGCAAATAATTTAATAATAATACGATAAGCTATAGATAACAAAAAACAAAAAAAAAAAAAAAAAAACAGGCTACAGGAAAATATTACTCGTTTTTCAACAAGAAAATATTATTTTCATTCAGCCCAGCGTACGCGACATCCGTTACGTGCTGTCCCTTTTTAAATAAAATAAAAAAAAAAAATAAAAAAAAAAAAACGACTTGTCAAGACGATTTATTATATAGAACACTAAATTTGACGTCATTATCACGTGGAAACCTGCGACGCATTGTTGAACGCATGAGAGATTGTTTTAAACGCTTACGGTGGGGCCTGCGAAAAGAAACGGAAAAGCGGACACCCAATTTTTGATATACGAGAGAATCACAAGACGACAGGAGCGTAACTAACACACTACTAGAAGATGGGCCTGCGTGTTTCAAAGATGCTGTTCGCCATAATGGCAATTATATTTGAAGGAGATACACGAACTGCTGCATAGCGAATTTGCGAAAGGAATTATTCGCGAGACATGTCTCGTTCGGGATCGAAGTGTGCGGATTGGTCTTTCTCGATCCCACGTGTTCCGATAATGGTCGGCGAGACTGTAATTTTACAAATTTCTTCCTCGAAATTGAAAATCAATAAGGAGTTGCCGCTCGCTTATCAAGATCATAAGCATTATTCGGAACTAAAACAGATCGTTATGCACAAAACGATTTTTCATTTTTTCTTTTTTCTTTTAATGACGCAATCAAAATTAGATGAACTCGGCAAGAAGTTGAATAATGTCGATTCCTCTTACTGTGCCATTAAAGAATTAAACAAGGCACCTAACAGAGAGGTCAAATGATTAGAGTAACACTACTTATCTCTTTGTCATTCTCTTATAATACCAACTTACTCTTATATACATAATTTTATATCTCAAGCTTTTATAAATGTACTGTTGTGAGTGTATAATGAATATATAAACGAATTTTTTTTTTCTTTCTTTTTTTTTTTTTTTTTTTACTTTTTAGGTATAGTTTATACATATATTTTACGATTTATAAATTCATGTATCTCATTTTTTCGCTTATTTTTTTCTTTTCCATTAATTTTTCTATTTGTAATGCATAAATTACGTATAATTTTTTTCCTTTTTTTTTTCTTCTCTGCATAGCTATTAAAACTGACATTGTATTGAAATTGACTTGTGTTGTTAGTGCCTAATAATTAGTGTGAACATATAATATGTAAAAGCATGTAGAGCTTGACCCAACATAGGGAAAAGTTGTTTAATAAATGATCATGAACGAATGGAAGATTTTTTATCCTTCGCGAATAAAATATACAGTTAGCAGTTAAAAAAAAAAAAAAAAAAAAAAAAAAAAAAAAAAAAAGTATTTACTTTAATGCAATTTTAAATTTAAATTTAAATTTATAATGCACGAGAAATGAAGATATAATTGACGTTTTCAACATTATTGCACATACGTACGGGAATTTCCGTTCATTATGTAAAATTACAAAGTTCACATGATTTTATCGGGCACTATGTTTTAGCACGAGATACTGTAATGTATCTGCCTAAAAAATGTTTATCGTTTTATACTTGATAGTAATTTCCTCTTTTGTGCCTGATTACGAAAAACTTTTCTCAATACTTTTACACATTGACAGTAAACACCTCGTTGCCAGCACCGCATTCGACAACAACAAAATTGTCTTTAAATAATTAAAGTTCATCACAAAGAATATCATCGTAATCCCGAACACATTTTTTCTTCTTATTTTTTCCCTCTATTCGACCCCTTCCCACCCTCCCACCCTCACCCCATCCCACACAAAGGACCCGAAAAATGTTCACAACGCACACTCATCCGGACACTAACCAACAACATTATCGACTTATGGCTTTTCGTCACTTCCGCCGCTTACAAGTGTTTAATGCACGTTCTTTCGTATTTTTATATATTTTTTTCTTTACGTTTTTTTCTTTACGTTTTTTTCGTTTTCGTTTTTGTTGTTGTTGTTGTTGTTGTTATTACTGTTGTTGTTGTAAGCCGCTCACTTCTAGTAGTCCTTTCACGGGTGAGATAATTATTAATTTTATCATATATATATAATATATATATTTATGTATAACCTGACTCGCTATCGTATTTACAGTTTTCTTCACATTGTAAAAAATATAACATATTTCGTACACAATATCATACGCAGGTAGTACTGAAAGGCCGAAGTCCATCTAAGTTATGGTGTTACCTTCTTTTATTCCACTTGGAAACTTGACAAGCGTAGCGAACTCAAAAGAAAAATTAGATTTTGCATTTCACGCCCACAAACGACGTCCAAAAATTGATAAAAACACCTTTCTATGAACTCGCCGCACTCGTCTGTCTAATTAACGCCTTAACGTTCTTCCTATCAAATTGCGTGACCCGATTAGAAAATTTACCCAAGTGGCTCATCCGCAAGCTAGATTACAAATACTTCAATTTACTTTCATCCTTATCAGATAGTTATGGTCGTTCTAATAAATTTAAAATCAAAGCCTTTGTAAACTAGAACTTCGAGTCGCACTTAAAATTGTACGTGTTAGTACAATGTCCAATGTCCTTGGCTTTAACGTAGCTTTAGTAGGGAATAAAATTATTCGATCAAGGGGGGGGGGGCAGTAGAGCAGATTTTTCTCGTCTTTTTCTCTTTTGTTTTTTTTTTCATTTTTGTTTTATCAGTTTTGGATTTTGTTTTTATCTTTTCATCTTCTTTAAATGATATGCGCAAAATTATTCTGTTTGTTTGTCATTGATCGTTTCCTCAGTTTCATTTACATAGCCGTAAAGACTCTATTAATTGTGTTCACGATACATATTGTTTACATATTATTTAGAAAAATATGCGATTTTCACTTTTCGACTGCCTACTCCCTAATGATCTACTTCCTCTCTCCGCCGCTAGGATTATTTCTTGTACCTGGAATAATTGTTCACGCGGTTGTAATGTGCTCGTAGTTTAATTCGTGTAAAAAGCAAGGACACCGAAGCATCGCTAAGAAAAGAAACTTACGTGGACATAATGAACAAAAATTAAAATAATGATAATAAAGACCGACGGACAGATTAACAGCTTACACAAATGTCACTTATATGTTGAGCGTCTTTGAGTAAAGGCTACCACCTCGCATACGAAAATTGATTTAAAAAATTTAAAAAAAAAAAATTGCTTTTTTTTTAAAATAAAATAAAAAAGTAATGGAAGCATCGCGCGATCTTCCACCCTTAAATTGGGAGAATCTTAATTTCAAGATGTTTAAATTAAGGGTTAAAATTCGAATAATACGATAAGAAATGTAAAATGCATCGTCGTTGTGATTAATGGATTAATGGAGAATCTTCGGAGAAACCGACAATATGGAGAAATGGTTTCGAAAAGCTCGTCCTAGTGGATTGTGAAAGAAAATAAACGAGGAAAACATATAGCTTGAAGCACCGAACACGAATAAAATTTAAATATCTTGAAATAAAAGATCTCACCAAAGTGTCCTTAAAAAATCTATATCATACAATTAGTATTGAGATTTCGATTGGAGTAATAAAAAGGGATATCGATCATCCTTATCGTATGCTCGACATCATGGGAATAGTTATTCCCAATAAGTGCCATAGCTTTGGTTCGAGCACAGTATAATAGTAAGCACAAGAGCCGAGAATCGAAAAAGAGAAAAACTCTGGCGAATTTGATAAGACGGTATATTCGCATATGAAAACGATAAAACAAAAAAAAAAAAAACAAAAAAAAAACAAAAAAAAAACAAAAAAAGAGTAACGAACGAATAAACCAACGACGTACAAAATAATAAAGGAAATACTAGTTTTTTTTTCGTTTTTTTCTTCTTCTTTTGTTTCGTTTTGTTTCGTTTGGTTTTGGTTTTTCGCGTCAAAGGAAAAAACAAGTTTTTCTCTTTCCCCCTTATTCCGCTGCTTGATAACTCGCTAATGTCAAAATGTAATACGGTGGATGATCGCGCGGCGGGCCGACAGAACTGAACTTTTACAAAAGGATACTCGTTGCTTCTCGCGCCGCAATATAACAATCATGATCTTTCACGAGGACGTAAATAATTAAAAGCTCGGCAATGTATTAAGGGATTCGAGCGCGCACATCCGGTCCGACGATTAATAAGTGCCATAAAAAGCCAGTTCTGCGTGTGTAAAATCGAGCGGTTAGCTAACAATATTACATCGAGTTTGGTTTGTCGCCGAAGAAATAACAATTATAACAACTAACTTAAGGGAACAGCTCGCGTTCACTTTCTTTCCCATGGTCACTCGGACTCGTCTCCGCCCTCCCCTCATCACATCACCTCCATCATCAAAATGCCAACACACCTTGGTCTTAACTCCCACCCCCCGTTTTCTTCCTCTCGTACGATCGACCGTCTTTTATTTATTGCCTGCTTATGCCTACCGTTTATATATATATTACAATAATATTACACGTAATACTATCGGCGTATATTAAAATAACTGTGCGTGCGTATTTGGCGCACGCTATTTCCGATAGAAAAGCAAGAAAACGCGCGACTCAACAACCTACGCATCGTGGCTCGACATTTTTATTGTGTGTATGCATATAAGTGCGTGAGTGGGCGCGTGTACGCGGGTGCACGCACGTTGTTATGCGTCTCACCTCCTCCCTTCTCTCTTCACAACGCATCGTTTCATCCCTTTCGCGTACATGACATCTCGTATTTGTTGTGCACGCGTGTGACATGATGTGCGCAATGGCGATATTTCTTTTGCGTTGCGTATTCGTAATAAACGTTAATAAATCACTGCTGATTTCTCTTTCGCTTTCCAATTTCTATCTCACAGCCCATCTCTCTAGCGCTTACTCTTATTTATAAGAGAAAGAGAGACATATTTGCAGCAAAGATTACAGGGAGATTTTGTTTTGCCAACGAGGGCTCGGATACTTGCACGCCGCATTGAATTAATTGAGATTTGGTGAATAAAAATACAAACTTTAACATGCTCTTACTAATCAACTTCGAAACTCTTAAGGTCTAATTGAATTGACCACGATGGGGAATTTATTATCACTTGGCATCGAAAGCGCTTAGCTCTGAAAATTCAATTTAACCTCCAAACACTCTTTACTGCAGCCTACATTTTTTTCTCTCCGTGTTCATTTTGTCTGCTCCCCATCTCACTGCCTGTCCTCTCCCCCCTCTCTCGTTCTTTCTCCCTCCTTCCCTCCCCCCTCTCTCTTTCGCTACCTCTCTATTCAAGAATGATTCGATTGTTCGTATATTGAAAAGTTTCTCTTTTATAAAAAGTTTTCTTCGACCACCCACTCGTGCCCCCACTCAGGGTCAACACTCGTGCATAATTTTTCCGCATCAGTCCACCGCCGCCGGTGCAGCTGTTCTTTTGATTAAGTATTAGAGGATGCTGCAGCAACAATAACTCTTCTTCTCCTTTTCGGGACTAAAGTTCATTTCGCGAACAATTTCCGCAAAAACTTCATTGACGTTGGTGCGATTCTTCGCGGACGCCTCGACGAAAGGACATCCCCACATTTGCGCCAGAGCATTGCCCTCCACCGTATCCACCTCACGCTGATGTTCTAAATCCAGTTTGTTCGCCACCAAGAGCACTGGCACCCTCTCAGTACCTTTGACGCGTGTGATTAGCTCTTTCATGGCTTTTATGTCCTGGAAAGTTTGGTGATTCGTTAAGCTATAAACCACCACGAAGCCTTGGCCATTCTTGATGTAGAGATCTCGCATGCTGGCAAACTGCTCGGTTCCCGCAGTGTCCAGAATTTCCAAAACGCATGGCGAATTATCTACCTCGATCTCCTTCCTATAGAAGTCTTCGATCGTTGGATCGTACTTCTCCATAAAACAGCCGGACACAAACTGCACAGTGAGTGCACTTTTTCCCACTCCACCTGAGCCCAGCACCACCACTTTAAACTCCCTCATGATTCTCTATATATGTGTATATACCTGCTGGTCTATACAATACTCTTCGAAGACATATATATACATACGTATATATCTTCAGAGAACGTAGAGAGGCAGTTTTGTCGATGAACGGGAACTTTTACTCTAGGCTATGAGTCGCAGCCTCGGTGTCGATTTTCCAATAACAAAGGCATCTAGACGATTGTCTTCCTATATGCTACGAGTTGGCTAGATGACGTTGCTCCGCAAGCCTTTCACCAAGTCACATCGAGGATCCTACAGGCATTAAACACACATATTAATATATTGGATAAATATAATTTTAAACGAGTGATTATAGGGCGAAAATGACAACTAACGATAAAAGCTCTTACGCCTTACGTTATGTTTTTAGGGTTAAAGCTTCGAGTAAATACAAATACATTTTAGCTGCTTATTAAGGTTAAGTAAGCCTTTATAAGATTGACCAAACTAATTGTCAAGTACAATGAATACATAATAATATTAAAAAAACGGCACACGTCGAGCCATCGGGTTAATTTTATTCGCCGACGAGGGCAGAATAAATCTAAAGATATTTTACATGCAATATTGCCCGTACGTCGTCTCGTTCATTCGCGAGGCGATAGAACGACATAGCAGGAGGGCGTAAGTTTGTGCTTATTTTCGCTAACAATGATGTAAGATAATAAGAGTACAATCGAGTGGTTACGTTATTTAACGCCACTCTAATAACCCAAGATTCTCGGGAAAGACAAAATGCAGGCATGCTAAGCGTATCATGTACCGCGCGTTCTTACTTTATACGCGGCCGACAATGTAGAATGTGGGAGGGACGGGAGGGGGGAGGGGAGAAAAAGGAATGAAAGAAAAAAAAAGCAAACGCTGGCAAGAAGGGAAAAATGAGTAAAGTCATATAATGCGAACGAGTGACTGTCGTGCGTGGTAGAAGGAAATCTTGGATGTCGAGGAGTCGTAGACCACATACGAGACATGACACACGCGCACGTACGCGTACATGTAAACTCAAACACATGCGAGCACACCGCGCCTGTATCCATCCAGCGAATTCCCCGCTCGAACTCCTTCGCTCGTTCATTGCCTCGCCTTTATTATTAATCCTTTGTTTATGAAGGCGCCTCTACCTCGGCTGCTCATGCAGCACTCGCGACACTGTCCGATTTTGACGTTCGCTCGTCTCGGAATGCAGAGGAGCGCCTCGCAGGGGGTACGAGGAGCATAGGAGTGCGCGCGCGCGCGCGCGCTCACGCTCATGAATACACGTACGGGCGTGCGCGTACAGAGGCGACAAGTGGAGACGGATGAGGGGCCGCCGTGTACGTGAGGCTGATGCGTGCACGTACCTGCACCCGTAGCTCGAGTTTCGCGGAAGCTAGAGAGAAGAGGCGCGTCGGCCTGAGGGCAAGGGCAAGAGAGACAGAGCGCGTGACGAACTAAGGGAGAGGGAAAGGAGAGAGAGAGAGAGAGAGAGAGAGAGAGAGAAAGAGAGTGAGAAGCCACAGCATTACCGCAATCACCATCACTGTCGTTGCCGACCTCGTGTAAATCGACCTGGGCCTTCTTGCCGCCGTCCTTTCTCTACGTCCTCCTGCACGGCGACAACACGCATGACGCCATCTTATCGCACTGGCGCTGGCAGCCTCGCCTGGCCTTTTCCTCCTTTTCCTGCTCCTCCTCCTCCTCCTCCCCCTCCTCCTCCGCCTCCTCCTCCTCCTCCGTCGTCGCCGTCGCCGTCGCCGTCGTCGCCACCGCCACCGTCACCGTCACCGCCACCGTCACCGTCACCACCACCACCACCTCCTCCTCCTTCTCTTCCTCCTCTTCCTCCTCTTCCTCCTCTTCCTCCTCTTCTTCTTCCACCACCACCTCCTCCTACTCCTCCTCCTCCTCCTCCTCCTCTTCCTTTTGCTCTCGCAGTCCGAGGGAACGTGCCAGCAGCAACGAGTTTATGCAGCGGCTGCTTCCTTCCGCTGCTGCGCGCCGCTCACGCACGCACTCGCAAAGAAAGAGAATAGAGATGGATGGATGGATAAATAGATAGAGATGTGGCACTGTATGCCCACACAGAGCGGT
>NW_011948414.1:7900989-7924386 GCF_000503995.2 Ceratosolen solmsi marchali
GGGAAAGAGCTCTAAGTACGTACGTGCATCCCGAGCTCCTGGGGAGGAGATGCAAGGACCGCCGCGAATGGAAGGCAATGCAAGACTAAAACTCTTGAAAAGCCTGAATGGGCGCAATTGGTGGGAAGGAGGCAGTGGGGAGGAGGCCGGCGCTCGAGCGCCGCTGCCACCGCCGCCGCCGCCGCCGCCGCTGCCGCCGCCGCCGCCGCCGTCGTTACCGCTGTCGCTCTCATTGTTATCGCGTTCTCCTTTTCGTGGGAAAACCCGGGCCAACGTTCTCGGCTTTCCGCCGCTGCATTTTCGCTAACCTACCCAAGCTCCTCTATGTAGGTGCAGCTGCAGCTGCCGCAGCCGTAGCCGTAGCCGTTGCTATTGCCGTTGACGGGTATAGCGCATGCGTGAAAAATCGGTCGCATCGATAAGGACGAGCCGGTGTCTCGTAAGATTTTTTCCTTTAACGCGTGCCTGCTTGCCTGCCTCTTTGTGCTCTCGCTGCTGTTCGCGGAACGGTTGCGTCTGCCGTTGAATTCCAACGAGCGGCCCTCGTTTCTCGTGCCCCCGAAGCCTCCGCGGCCGTCGACAACCGCCAGCGTCGTCCCTTGGCGATTCTCGCTCTCTTTTAATCTACGAGCGAGCTAGCGATTTTTATCCTCGGCCCCCGACTTTATTGGTCCACGATGAGAAATACAGTGTGTCTTTCATCGGGCCTTGGTAGCCGGCAGTGCCTGAGGAGGGATAGGAGGGGGAGTCGTGTCAATTGGGACTCGAGAAGGGACGAGAGAGACTCGCGGAGAATCTAATGTTTGCTCAACATTTTTTTTACGGCCGCGGTCGCTCGCGATCGAGGAAGCCGATTATAATTTTGTAATGCTTCGGTAGGCATGCGGTATTCCAGTAATTTGCCTTCTGCTCTTATTTAAACTGCAATTTACCCTCTTTTTACAATCATCGTCTCGTGGATTTACATAATCGAGTAGATAGATCCTCGTCGAGTGCCTGATAATGAGAGCACACCTGGATCGACACCATGGATCATAAAGTGCGATATCAACGCTGAATCGAACGGCTTAAAATTTTGGATAACTATCGCGTATCCCACGTCAGTTCACGGATACCACGATCGTTACGAAACTACTTCTCTTGCTCAGTAATCTGGATAGGAAAATTGCTTTTATACTTTTGCATGCTAAAATAAACGCAGATCGCACATTGTCCACCACGCACGTATTCAGGCATAAACCCGGCCAGAATAAAAGAATAAAAATTCAGAATAAAACCGGCCTTTCATTTCCTTACATTTATCAATAAAAATAACAGTACTACAATATATCAACAAACTAATTGCGTTAGAAGAAACAAACAAAATTAAAACCAACGAATAGATTTTTTTTTTCATTTGCATATATATATATATATATATGTATATATATATATATATATATATATATATAATAAATACCCTATTTTTATTTATATACATTTTATCGTCCAATACATCAAATACACACAAATTTGTCAATTATTCTTACGCACGCCGTATGACCTTATTTGAATTAGATTCGCACTCGCCAGACTTAGTCGCGTTAAAAGAAAGTTGCTGCTCTACACGGGCTTAGCCGTGAAATGAAAATGTTCCGCTTACAGTCACTTCCCTTTTTATTATGGCAGCATTGTATTTCATAAATTACGGTACTATTTTGCGTTCATCGTCGACGCCTCTTATGGCCAACGCGCAATACTCCACGTGCGATACACGTATTTCTTATAAAGAAGCGAGATGCGCAAATCTTGGCGGCCCGATAACGTGCGAGTAAACGCGTGTGAGACTTTGTCTGGCGCAAAAGTAACGGCGTTACGGTATCCAAGTCAATCGTATACCCGGTAGTTGCGAGAGCATTGCCAGCCCCTACGAGAATTTCTCGAGCGGAAGAGATTTCAGGAGGGTAAATGAAAATCTCTGGGGCCATTACGTGGAGTCGACGGATATCGACGACTACAGTTCAGAAATATTTCAAAGGCTGAATTTTTGTGAAGCCACGGGTGCGAGGATATTTTATGCCGGGATGATTGTTGGCGTGTGACGGGCGTCCACTAACGAGTTGAATCGCATGGGAATGATACAAATTGTTTGTCAAACAACATCGCGGTACGTAAGACCAAAAAAAGCGTGAAAGGAAGATTATCGAAGTCGTCGATGAACCTTAATTCGATTGACTTTAGCTCTTTCCTTTCCAACGAATCTTCGACGATTTCCATCGTCTCGTAATCATTCGCGTAGACTACAATAGTGGCCTTGAAATTGATTTATCTATCACCTAATTGAGAATCAATCGGCATTATAAATAGCACTAATTTACAATACCGATTGCTTTGTTGCGACTGTTGCGCCGAGGCGCTTAACGCAATAATTTCTTAGTCCACCTAAGAGCATTCGAACGGCTTGAGTCGCGCATGCGATTAAATAAATAGTCGTTGCCATAAGACCAACGACTCCTAGCCAGCCTCCGTGCAAATGATAAACTACATCCCAATGATCGCGAATGCTCCATTGATATCGCGGCGATCAAACACGAGTCGAAAGTCGAGGAGATATTTCGAGAAATTAGTTTCCTACAATCTGTTTCTATTATATCAATGCTCCTCGATAGTTACACACTCCCTCTCGGTTTAATTTCCCCATCCCGCCTCGCCCTACCCACGCCATTAATAAACCATAAATTTTTTCGTCGTAATTTCCTTTCGCTTTGCCGAATCCATTAATTTGCCGTGCGTATTGCCATCAGGTTCTTCGATCTTTGGCACTTGGCACATCGGCTCGGCCCTCCCACCCTGAAATCTCGTTACGCCAATCGGCCACACTCTAGCCGACACCGACTTTCCATTGATTTCGTACAATGCAGTCGACCCCCTCCCTCCCACCCACCCCAACAGTCGACCCCCTCCCCCCCACCCACCCCAATCGCCAGCAGCAGCAGCAGCAGCAGCAGCAGCAGCAGCAGTCGTAGCAACAGTCGTAGCAACAGTCGTAGCAACAGTCGTAGCAGCAGCAGCAGCAGCAGTCGTAATAACAATCGTAGCAGCAACAGCAGCACCATCAGCACCATCACCACCACCGTCACCACCACCGTCACCACCACCACCACCACCACCGTCACCACCACCACCACCACCACCACCACCACCACCACCACCATCGTTAATCAATTCAAGACTCGGCGACTCGTCCGTTACAAATCGAGCAAATTGAAATTCGGTGGGAAAAATGAACGAGGAGGCTCGACGAGTCCCATCGATTCGACTCCCCGTCATTTATCGCGATAGATCGCGCGGCGCGAGAGGAAGTCGAGCGAGCAGCGCCGGCCACGGCTATATTTAGGCACGGCCGGCTCTTAGCGAGGCCGCGATCGCGGCGACTCTCAGTGCCCAGCTTCCCCTAGGCAGCGCTTCTTTATTTCGAGTCGCGGACTAAGGAAGGCGTTGATCGCGCACCCGGACGTAGGAGACGATCACATTGCCAGCCGTCGCCGTGACACTTATCGCCGGTCCGATAGATCGCCGTCCGGGATCTCGTTTGTTTGGACTCGCCGCCGGACGTTGAGGTCCGCGTGTGCCGCCTCTCCACTCTCATTCGCCTGCTGTCGGATCCTGTCTGTGCATGCCCATACGCCGCCAAATACAACTGGGCTACTTTCCACGGAAATAGACAAATATCGCATTATCAAGTTTGCTCGAAATTTTTTATCCCGCCCTGGGCCTTCTATATTTGGACGAACTTACCCAATAACAATGTAAAAGCCTAAGTATTGACCTTCAACTTTCATAACCTTATTATTTTCCGTATGACCATGGACTTTTAGCGGGATCTTGTAGGGTTCGCCCATCGTCGATGCTAGTATATAATAACTAGAAGGGCGATATTAGAATAGTGGCGAGTAATCGTTAATGGTAGTACGAATGTGGCTTATCGTGACTGAACGGCGAGAGAAAAGCGGTCGGGTTAACGATGCTCGGCAAATTGATTGCGTGCCAAACCGGGCATTGGCCACTCTACTTATTCAATGTTCCACCCCACCTTCGATTCTTCGTTCCCGGTCACGAAAATTGAAAACGTCCAAAGTCGGCGAGCGCGTTATTATTGGATATGTACAAGGCAAAAAAAAAGGAAAAAACAAAAACAAAAACAAAAAATAATAATGAAAAAAAAAAAGAAAAAAGAAGCAAGGAAGAAGAAAGGAAATAAGAAGGAATATGTCGGCTCGGAGTCATTTCCTATTGGCCTAATTATCGGCGGCTAAGCCCGACAGAGCGGAAATCGCGAGACCAGCGAATTAAGATCGTTTGTCGATTGAGTTCAGTTAATACTGAATTTTCGATATGAAGAATAGTTGAGAAATATTAAGAGCAGTCCGAGAGAGTAGCGAAGAAAGATAGAAAGAAGAATTTGTTAATTTAGTACTTTGGTGAGATAATATCGCGACTAAATCCAATTGCTATAATCGATATTTGTCATTAAGCTCGAGTGTTTATTTATTAAAAGCCTTTTTCTCCTATCTTTCTCGCCTATCGCTTTCTAAATCGCGCTCCCGCGCCACACCGCCAACGCTAATAATGTACTTACAATATTTCTTTATAAGCTTAATAAAGCAATAGATTTGCGTCAATATTATATAAATTATTTATTTTAACGATTGATAACTCGTCGTTGGCTCGCTCTCTCGCTCGCTCGCTCGCACGCCTCACCACTTACACGCTCAAGCTGTAGGTATAAAATTCTTTTGTATATTCGTTTGTGTACGCTTAATTTAATCAAAGTTTATTGGCTTTTATTTTAAAAAGTACATCTAAAAGGACTCGCGATTAGTCAGGTATTTAAAGCTGATTTAAATGACAATAAGATTTATGCTCTATGTAATATTTTCATTTAACTTGCCTTAAATGCTACTCGAGAAGCATGGAAAGCCTTTGGTTAAAAATAATTAATTTAACATTTGTCTCGAATTATCTCGGCTAAAATAGTCGCTGCCTCACAAGATAAACAAACAAGCTTTGTTTCAAGTGACTTCGATGCACTTTTACGACCATTGTGTCATTTAACTTTCATACACTTAATATACAACGACTCAAGTGCGAAAAACCTATTCTTCCCGTATGTTGCATTTTTTCCCCAAATATTTCACCTCAATGTATTTATTTGACTTTTGCAAGTAAAATAAATTGCTTTAAGAAACGTCATAAACAAGGCTAAATATGTTTATATTCTTTGCGTTTAATCTTTTTTTCTCTGAAATTTTTCATTATTATTTTATGAATACAGATATATGTAGGAATAAAATAATTGTACGATCTCGTTGGAATATTATGCCATTCGTTTTATAACTTCTTCTAATGAAGTCTCCTAACTTTTAAATTTATTTCATTAAAGTTCGCGCTGCTTTTTTTCTTTCATTTTTCTTTCCCCTATAAAACATAGATGCCCTATATATTCTAAGGTCTAACAATTTTGTATTTATTTATTTTTACACGATTTTTATCATTGAAATAAATTTACTTATTATTATCATAATTGATCGATTTACTTAATATTATATATGAAAGGAAATTTGAAACAACAAATTTTAACAAAATTACACATTTAATATATATATATATACAGAGAGAGAGAGAGAGAGAGAGAGTTGGGGGGGGGGGAGAAGAGATAGCCAAACTGAAAGTTTTTATTATATATTTATATGTTTAGTATACAACATAATAGCGAAATTTCACCTTTTTTCATTCACGAAATTAACCTTTCTAGAAATGAAATAATCCATCGAGAGAATATTATATATATATATATATATATATATATATATATATATATATATATATATATAAGAGAGAGAAAGAGAGAGAGAGAGAGAGAGAGAGAGAGAGAGAAATAGCACTCTGTTAACGAGCAAATATTGAAATGATAAATACATGAGTAGCACACTTTTGAACTTTGAGAATCATAATAATAAAAGCAGCTTCCTTCTTCGTTTGATTCGCTAAAATTCGTTAAACATACTAAAATGAATACAGAATAGAATTCTAAGAATTGGAAGATATATCGAGGTTGCTGTCGTAGTATCGTGATAAAGGCCATATCCTAGTGTCAAGAATTCCACAAGAGGAAAGTAAAAGTTTTATCGCCATGGGCATTAGTCATAGTAGCTCTTCTTATATCTTGTCGTTAAATAGTCTGTACAATATTCTAAAATCTATTAAAACTATTGGCATTTGAAAAACAATGAGCTTAATTTCTTCAATATTACGGATGTGAAAATTTTTTGTTTTTTAGATTGAAAGATAGTGGAAAGTTAGATAGCGGTTGGTGAGGTTTGAGGATTATAAATATTTTGTTTAAAATATTAATTGCTGTGCTTAATTTGTAATAGTGAAAAGTTTTTCGCTATTTTACCGACGTCGTTATTGCCAAGTATTTTTACAATCCATTTAAAACTCATTCGTGAATCAGCAAAAATCAATTAGTGAGATCTAAATCCCGCAACAGTATACTTTCAAGTGGATTAGTTACATTGGTAATGCTTAAAATTACGATCAGGTGCTCTCGATAAATAATAAATTAGCCGCGGAGGTAATTACGAATGAATCACTTGAAAGATCACTTTGTGATATTCTTTGTAGTTCTCTCTGTAAATGCATGCCAGAGAATCGCAAAGCCAGACGGTCGCCGAGTCCGTTCGTGCTTATAATTACCGTTTTAATGTAATGTCCATTGAAGGTCCCACAAAGGAGAAAAGGCCAATGGAAGGCAAAATGAATAGATGTCGCGTTAATATGCCGAGAATGGTGAAATGATTTTTAGCCGCATATTTAAATAAGGTTTCCGAGCTCTATAAGAGAACTCGAGATGATACGTTCATGAAATACCTTTAAGCCTCGTCTCGCACTTGTAAAATAAAGAAATGTTGAAATAAGAAGCGTCGTATATGCAGTGTACGTAATAATGCCGTTGAGTCATTAGCAGAAAGCGCGTGTCCGTTTTGCTTATTGTTGCTTGATGGTTGGTTGGTTGGTTGGTTGGTTGGTTAATTGGTTGGTTGGTTGGTTGGTTGGTTGGTTGGTTGGTTCGTTGGTTGGTTGGTTGGCTGCAATTTTAAAATACGAGGCAGATGCAATAATGGAATGGCGATGTACGTCGGATGCATTAAAAGTGGCAGAACGGGGCGGAGTGTTTATCAAGATGCGCGTTTCACGTCGTAATTGATCGGAAATTGATGCTTTAATTGTCGCAATTTTCAAGAGACTTAATATAAGTAGACGAATAGATAGATAGGTCGAGTACCCCAAGTCTTTTTCCTAAATAAATTTGATGAATTAATCAAAAGTTGGAACATCGGTGGGCTGCATGCGTGCGCGTGTGTGTATGAGGGTGGGGTTTTTTTTTGGGGGGGGGGGGGGGGGGGGGGGGGTCACGGCGGATAATGTGGACGCGAGCTTAGGGTAATGAATCTTTTCTGCCCTACAAAAAAAATCTCATAGTCATTATTATTTCAAATATGTTAAACATTTTAACTAAAAATATAATGAATTTCTGAATAAATCGAGCGCATTGCCTACTACTTTTCCTAAAATGCTGTTCACATTCTTCTTAAAAAATTCTTAGGAATAATGATAAACCCTCGCTTGTTCTGTCTGTCTCTCTCTCTCTCTCTCTCTCTCTCTCTCTCTCTCTCTGACTACGAGCAATTAATAATATTACAACAACAAAAAAGAAGAAGTCGCGCTACTCGTAAGGCTTTTTATAGCTGGTTAGAAAGTTATAGAAAATCATCGAAACTTCGCTACCGAACTCATTGAATCACTCTGTAATCGCTTATCACTCCGTGAACGTATGAATAACCTAGCGTGTATCGTCGCCACATGACACATCGGCTTCTAATTTTAACCGCACGCACACGCAGAGCATCGCGTATCCAATACTTCTTTTCAGGGTTTCGTGCACCCTTCCCTCTTCTCCCGCCACCAATCCGCCGCCAATTCCCCTTCGCCCTATGTTCAACGACACTAAAAGCACGTGGAAATTGCATTACAATAGCAAATATTATTATAAAAACGAGGCAAACAAACGTACTTTTAATGCATCGCGAAATGGCCGCTCATCCCGCAGCGTTTCCATAATTATTAAAGAGACGTTAATTTTCGCGCGTTCTACCGCCGTTGGAAAAGCTGCTGCATCCGGCGCATGCGTGGCGCAGGAAGGTCTCGGTCTCGGTCCCGACGACTCCTCGTCGCACGCGAGGCGCCTCCCTCTCACTCTCGCTCTCTCACTCGCTCACACTCTCTCACACTCGATTATTACCGGCATTATTATTACCATTATTGTTATTATTATTATCGTCGTCGAGAATGCTATCGTTATTATTAGTGGCCCCGGGAGCGGAAGCCGCTTATCCGGAGGAGGAGGAGCAGGAGGAGGTAGGAGCGATATCATCCTTGGAGAGTCGCGGTATTGCCGGACGATGCATCACCTATCGACGACACCCTTTGCGCCGTTTCCACGGTTCGGGAGCCAGAGATGGGACTGGCTCGGCTGGGCTCGTTGGGCCTGTGAACGCGCCACATCGAGGCAAACGATCCTCGTAATGTGCATTTATTGCAGTCTGCTTCCAATGAGCTCTACTTGGCTCTCCCTCGGCTTATTAATAAGGAGATTAAGCGCATTAAAACTTCAGAGACCGGTTTTATCTTTTATACTCATCCTTGGCGATTTGGCGCGATCCACGGATATTAGATTGTTTTCAACACCATCAACTTAATAATCGCTAGCTTATTCCTTTACATTGAGAATATTGTCTTGTACTCGATTATAGCTGAGCAAAATAAATGAAGAGACCTTAAGATAGCCGAGGCGTTTTATTGTTGACAATCGATGGCTATCCCTTTCTTTGTCCCATGATAGATAGATTCTGCAATACGTATTGGATTTAAAGTGACTGTACTACTTGGAGGAAAATTTTGTAAAAACGTTCGTTTATTATAGTATGGAAATACTTGGCTGGCTGCACAATCTTCCTTTTCTTAATGGCTCTGATGTCACGCGTGTTTAGAAAATTGACCAAATACGTTAGGTAATTTAACAAAGGACGGGAATCGAGCGTTTTTTATAGTGTTGAATATTGCATTAATTAGCCGATATATTATTAGGCTTCTCTGGCTTGATCAGCAATAAGAAAGTTTCCATATTCATTTGGTAGCTGAAAATTGCGGTAAAAAATTGCGATAAAAATTGCGTTTCATCATTAAATGATGGTTCATTTATCAAACGAAAGAAAGCCTTTATCTAATTGGGGTATTATTATTTAGTGTAATTGAATAATGTTGTATATGCAATTAATTTTAATTTAATTTTTGTATAATCCTAAATTCCGTCCTCCAAGCGAAGTTATATATATATATATATATATATATATTATACATAAATAATATCTACAAGACTAATGACTATTCCAGATTCTTTTTAAAAATGATTCACTAAATTACTTTAAGCGACACGTAACAACGCTGCATTATAAAATAGTGAATATTTTTAGTCTAGCATAATTAATAGTATCTTTTACTCTCGATCCTTTATCATTGTAATTTATTCACTAAAATTCTGTATATTCTGTGTATTATATATAATATAAAATATTGTTGAGATTATTTAATTATTCGAAATTATTTTCAAACTAAGATAAGCTAGTCGTCGTATAGAATAATGACTGTCTCTCGTATTTGCTTATTAAATAAATTTTACCACAAGTTATAAAATATCATTTGGTATTCTAGATCTTGTATTCATGAAATACCCGGAACTATTTTCGAAGGCATTTTGGCAAAAACATAATCTAAATTTATCTAATAGCAAAAACTATGTTTGAAAGTGTTGGGCCGGTCATTCTTTTATGTAAAAATAAATTATTTAAATTAAGAAAAAAAAAAAAAATGAAAATTTGATCGTTCGTTTTGAGCGATGAATCCGTTCGCGGAAAGTGTGAAAATTCGAATGGTTAAAAGCTTAAGGCCCTATTAAACTGACAATAATATAGAAAGTGACACATGCTTTGGTGAAACGCAATAAAATTTCTTATACTGCTTTGTACATCGAAACTTACGTAGAAATCCGCACTGTGAAAACACGCAAATAACTGTGCAATGCCGAAAAAGGAATTTTACAAAAATAGACTTTCGCTGCGTTTCGGCAAAATAAACCACAAATACATTCGACCAACAGCTACATCATTTTTTCTAGGAGCTCGAAGCACTCCCGAATAAATTGAATAAAATATTCACTCGGGGTCGAACGATTACGATAGCCATCGATGCAATTGAAATACAAGGCAAATTGCATTTTATTCGATCGTTAATATTACCGTTGGCGAGGAAACTCAATAGGCAAGGATAAATATATTAAAATACAATGATCGATCGATCGTTTTTCTCTGCTTTTCAAAGTAAACTAAGCTTACGAAAGCGTCAGCTCGCCAAAGTCCCATTATATGACGTCACTTTGCACTGCAACTTGGAAAGATGCGATCGCTAAAGAGTGAGGCGAGTCGTGACGCGAGGAAAAAATTTTTAAAGTCTCTGCTCGGCTTTGAAAATACAGCGAGCATTGGCAAAATGCTACGGAGGTGGCACGCGATGATCTACGCGAGAGCAGCACCAGGGATAAGTGCGTATTTCTTCGACGCCATTGTTAAATGCCTTGACTTGTAATGAATATTAATGCGTCTCTCTCTCTCTCTCTCTCTCTCTCTCTCTCACTCACTCTCTCACTCACTCTATTATATCTCACTCTCTGTCTGTCTGTCTGTCTGTCTGTCTGTCTGTCTTACTGTCTGTCTGCGATCACCATGTAAAATTGACGATAATGACGCTCTTGCGCTGATTGGCGATTACATGGATGGGGGCATACGCATACGATGATTCTTCCGACATTGCGTTAAGAACTGCTAATTAAATTATCGAGGACAATATTATGAATTAGGACGATCGATGATTGTACCAACCAAGGCGTTGTTCAGTCGTAATATTTTAAGCTAAAAATATCGGCCGCTTTTTCAGCACTTTCTTTGAATTTAAGATATTGCTACATAGGTGCTTTATAATTGCCGTTACGCAATGGCTTATCGCACTTATCAATACGGCAATGGCCTCTGGGCCTGTATATTTTTCATTTGCTTTTGATTTATTTTCAATCCTCTTGTTCGAACATCGAAATAATCACTGTCTTAATGCCGCGAAATATCGCTCCTCTCCCTCTTCGTCACTAATTTGTTAACGCAGACATTCGCGAGGCTACATTTAATGTTGGATTTAACAAGACGCGCTTCTCGTATATTTTAGCCCATTTAAAGTATACGAATAAGGTAAAAATGATCTGGATACACTAGTTTTACTTGTTACTGGGTTTACGAAAAACAGATAAAACGCTGGCGAATGGCGATGCGCGACGGTGAGTGGTGGTGATGGTGGCGGTGATTGCGTTGACGAGAGAGAGAGAGAGAGAGAGAGAGAGACTGGGGCCGTGCCGAGGGGCTTACAAGTCGATCGTCCTAAAGGTCAAAAAGACCTACTACGAATATTTAAGATCCGATAGACGATCGACAAATCCGTCGCTCTTCACAGACGAAGAATTTCACGAATTTGACGAGCCACTCTTCAAAAGCTACATCACGACTTGCTGCTAATATAATTTACGATATCTTATTTATTAAGACTTTATTATAATACTTATAATATAATATAAATACTTATAGTAATGCTTTAATACTGGTTGGCCCCAATGATAAAGCGTCGATTACTATCCCTTCGTTAGCTTTAAATACAATCGTGTTATAGGGAATTTGCAGGCTAAGCCGCGTACGTGGATGACAAGTTTCTGCTTAATACTCGGTTAAGGAATTGCTGGATTTGTCTCTATTCCGGAAGGATATTTAAAACTTGAAAGCATCGATCAACGAGTTCGCTTCTTCGGGTCGACGTGCTTATAAAATTAATAATGTCGCAGAAAGATGCTAATAGCTTCTCGCATATTACAATCAGGTTATTGTGTATTGCAACGAATATTTACGGGATTATGTTTATTGAGACTTATAGCCGACTTTTGCATTCGCAATTAATAAAGTATTTGTAATTATAAAAATCTTACTCCCTTCGTATTGAGATCCTAATTGACGAATTAATACTCAGAGTCGATATTTTCTGTCCATAGAAGGCGACTGTGACTGTAACAATAAAATTAAATATCGGCTCGAATGATTACAGTTTCGCTCTTGAAAATAAAGCATTAAAGCCGAGCAATTGAGAGCGTAAAAGTTTTAGAGTTCAAGATAATTTAACTGGAGTGACTAATGATGTGAAATAGAAGAAAAGTGGTAGAAAGATAGAATTTTGTGTCTGGATGAAACGTTTATTAATTTTATAATTTTATATGTAATATTATAATGCCTATTCTTTTCACGATGGGCGGGGGGGGGGGGGGTTTCCTTTTTTTTTTAAATTATCTTGATCAGACTTGAAATCAATATTTATATTTAAACGAATATTATCAACTCAAAGTGTAATAGAAAATTGACACTTTGTTAAAGCTTACAAAACTAAGCAACTAACGCTCAAAATTCCATAAAGTTTAACGAGACATTGCTATGTAGAAAATATTCGGTAGAATCTTCCTTTGTTCACATTATTGAAGTTATCAATATAATGTTTCGGACTTTGTATAATAATAGATTCCATTTTTTATGAAAAATTATTTCGAATTTTAGTAAATCACAATATCTTCCAATACGAGCATTTATCAATACGTATTAAGTATGTTAAGAGAAATGATAAATCGGCATTAATAATATCAATTGGTGTAGTTAAAAAATCACGAGGAAAAGTAAAAAAATTTTTCATTTTCGGATGAAAATAATATGACATAACGAATAATAATTTATCGTCACATATTCGCAATAAAGTTTTTCGTCACGGAGTCAGCGGAGATGCAATCATCGATCGAATATAAAATATTGTTACACAAGAAGATAATAATAAATATAACATGATACGTCGGTAGCTGTCGCTGAATAAATGAAATGCCACAATTAGTCCACTTATATATAATTATAATTATACATTAAAATTAAAAATACGTCTACCGAGCATTTATTATTATTTTCCAAATAACCATGGCCTTCGTTATTAGAATGAACATTACGCAATCGCGATCAATGGTATTTATGAGATAGATAGATAGATAGATATATAGATAGATAGAGAGAGAGAGAGAGAGAGAGAGAGAGAGAGAGAGAGAGAAACCAAGCTACCTTCATCCTTACTCCTCGTATAATAAAATATTCTATTCCAAGGGGGTTGAATATTTATGACTTGTGCTTCGCCTAAAGCGACGTTAAATTGTTCAACATTTTTTTTATTTAGTACGGAAGTCGTATTGTCAAACGCGAGCCGTTGCATTTCTCGGCAATTACGATCGAGTTTATAGAAGCGCTTTCATCATCAATATAGGAAAAAGTAGCTCGTAGAATTTCGATACAGTGCTCGCGTGAGTCAGAAGAAAGGTCGATGAAACGTTTATGGAATGTCTCGACTGCATTAATTATCAGTCGTGACCTTTTTCCCCTCTCCCTCTCTCTCTCTCTCTCTCTCTCTCTCTCGTTTATTTTAGGTTAGTTTCGATGCCTTCCCGATCAGCCTACTACTAATACTCTACTGCAACAATACCTAGCATCTCCGAACTTTATTTATCATGGTCTACTTATTTTTACCATAAACGTCCATTTCAAGTTTATCGGCCACTCGAGTGCTTATGCAGTGCAATGGTCATGTATACGCGTGCGCTCAAAAAATTCCCAATTCCTTCACTATTATTTCAAAAAATTCTAAATAAAAAATCTAATCTCTGTTTTGTACACTGCTAAATCAGCTATAATGAGCGTTCGGAAATGCGTTCGTATTACAGATTCTTTCGCAATGTGCTAAATCGAATGATTCACTCAAACTGATCGGCTTTGGAGCTCATGTCTATTTTCCCTGCAAAATGTATCATAGCATTCACTTTACAGTATAAAAAAATGATTGCCATGGCTGCTGTACAGAATTATAAACAAATTGTTTATATGGAAGGATAAACAAGGTATCGTTAACAATCACAATGGTACTATTGCCATTCGATAATAATTTTATAATCGTGGCCTTTGCGTTAATGTCAAAAGCGAACGAGTAAACAAGAAATTTCTAACGCAAATAAATATTCTGCCCTACTTACGGATAAAAGACGCTATTGTTTTGTTGTGTTTTATTTTTTTTCGCTTTTTTTTGTTTTTGTTTTTTGCTTTTCTTTTGTTTGTTTTTCTCAAAGCAAAAAGCTCTTTTATCGAAATAAACGGGATAGGGTATTACAATTAGCTTTAGAATCTAAATACATTGCCAGGCATATTCCGGATGATATCGCTACCTCGTCAAGGACTACATTAATCGGGTCATTTTCAATTTAATTGGAACATATTAAAAATAACGTATGCATTTTTTATTTTCCTTTATTTCCTTCCACGAATTAGGTAGGTATATTTGCACAGAAACGGTTGCGGAACAATGGAAACATAAAAAACGGTTTGAAAATTTTTTTTTTTTTTTTTTTTTCCTCCTGTCTGCAGGATAAAGGAATTACGGTGAATAGTGCCGCAATAATTTATGATTTTATATTCTTAAGATAAAGTAGTAAATGTTGTTATTGTAATTCAAAATAGTCCTATTAGAATACGGGTGAATATTAGCGGACTTTAAAGTCAAATAATACCTTTGTTTCGAGTAAAATTAAAAATTAATTTTTCATGACATCTGGCAAATAAAGGATTTTGATACTTTAGACTCGTGTAAAGAGTCGATTGTAAATATTTAATTAACATAGCTAATTTGACTATTATGTCGCCTGAATTTTCATTATAATTTTTTTTATTACGAATAGGCGAAGCTCGTGATTCTTCGGTACTTAATGAAAATTCAGCATTAAAGTTTCATTGTACTGTAAATGGCGCGAAAAATCTGTTTTTATTATTACGGGGCACTCATTGAAAGAGAAAATTTATTCAATCTGCAATAACCGCAATAATAGCTTTGTAAATTTTGGAAATATTATCAGTGGATGATACTATTGGCAGATTATTTCTTTTATCAAATATTTATTCAATAAACAAATGCATAATATCTTGAATTTTCCATTAAATTTTAAATCAACATGGAATAAGAATTATTATTGAGATAAAATTAACAGGTTCTCAACAATTCTCGCACAATACAATAAAATAATAATAATGCTTTTTTTTTTTTTTTTTTTTTTTTTTTTTTTTTTTTTTTTTTTTTTTTTTTTTTTTAATGAAATATAACAAAAAAGAATCAAGGCATATGCAAATAACTGTGCTATTGTGTTAATTTATAATTGTATGGAAGTAAAAAGTCTAGCGCTGAACATCTTAATGGATAATGTTTTATTGAATTAAGCATTATCGCGTTTTGTTTTTAACTCGAATCTTAAATATTCTATAGGGAGAATTTATTAAATTCATAATTAAAATAAGCAAAAAATTAGTATTATTTGCAATTAAAATTAAATTGAATTAATGATTTCATTGTATTGCAGTGTATGATATAAATAGCTCAATAACAAATGTATTAATGTTATTTTCACAATCCCCGTGTATTAAAGAAATATATTAAAATAATATTGTCGAAACAGTGACGTCTAAGAAATTCTCGTATATTATTGTCTCGCGAATTTAAATTATAAATCTGCAGCCCCTTTGTGTATATCGATACATTGTGTAGATCAAACAATGTAATAATGGATTTCAATAAACAGTTTAAGAGCGCAAATAACATTTTAATTTCAGGATATATTTTGATAACACATTGCCATATATAGAAATATCTCGAGCTCAGAGATAAGGAGCACTTACGTTAGATGCCTTATATATATATATATTGCAAAGAATTTTTTTTAATATCAACTGAATGCGCACAACGAGAAGAAGGGTAAACGTACATTGAAACAAACTTGTTTCAAATATCAATTATCCACTTTCGTTGAAGAAAAGTGCGTGCGGTACAATTAGCAATTAAACCAACGCGATTAAACCAACGACCCCAGAACGCGTTTTTCGATTTTCAACCTGACTGAAAAAGAGAGTCAATCCCTCCTCCCTACCTCAGACTCACTCGTTCCACACTGTGAGGGCGCCCTGTCCGGATTTTCTACGCCGAGTCTAACGACCTCTAAATTGAGTGAAGATAGGACGTCGACCCTCTTCCCTCCCCCGCCGCCCACCTCATATCGCGATGCTTCTCGCCCACGGCCCAAATAAATAAAAATAAAGCGGGCGATCGATGCCCGTAGGCTTTTCCTATAGCAAGGCCGCCACTTATGCCCGCTTCTGCCATGACTTTTCCGCTGCTGAGCAATTTCCTTGCAATTCACTACCCCGTACGGCCTGAAAATCCTTGCGCACATGGAGGATCGTCGGAACGATAAGTTCTACCCGATCACCTAACAACATCGATGTTAATTTTATATTACCTCGTGGCTTATTGCAAAATTCCTGTTCTCATCAATCTCCATTGCGGATGTCGTTTCAAATCATTTCCATACATTATATTCCGTTGCATCCAATTTCATTCTTACACGCTCCTGCTGCTCTTTATTCTCATCTAATTTTGTTTTTGTGTATCCTCTCTTGCGACAAATGCACTTGTAAATTCTTCCTTCATAAAATTATTATTCAATATTCAAATTTATTCAAATATTCAAAATTATTATAAATAATATTATTACTATTTTTATTGTTGTTGTTGTTGTTGTTGTTGTTGTTGTTGTTGTTGTTGTTGTTGTTGTTGTTGTTGTTGTTGTTGTTGTTGTTGTTGCTGTTGCTGTTGTTGCTGTTGCTGTTGTTGCTGTTGCTGTTGATGTTGCTGTTGCTGTTTCTGTTGTTGCTGTTGCTGTTGCTGTTGATGTTGCTGTTGCTGTTGCTGTTGCTGTTGCTGTTGCTGTTGCTGTTGCTGTTGCTGTTGCTGTTGCTGTTGCTGTTGCTGTTGCTGTTGCTGTTGCTGTTGCTGTTGCTGTTGCTGTTGCTGTTGCTGTTGCTGTTGCTGTTGCTGTTGCTGTTGCTGTTGCTGTTGCTGTTGCTGTTGCTGTTGCTGTTGCTGTTGCTGTTGCTGTTGCTGTTGCTGTTGCTGTTGCTGTTGCTGTTGCTGTTGCTGTTGCTGTTGCTGTTGCTGTTGCTGTTGCTGTTGCTGTTGCTGTTGCTGTTGCTGTTGCTGTTGCTGTTGCTGTTGCTGTTGCTGTTGCTGTTGCTGTTGCTGTTGCTGTTGCTGTTGCTGTTGCTGTTGCTGTTGCTGTTGCTGTTGCTGTTGCTGTTGCTGTTGCTGTTGCTGTTGCTGTTGCTGTTGCTGTTGCTGTTGCTGTTGCTGTTGCTGTTGCTGTTGCTGTTGCTGTTGCTGTTGCTGTTGCTGTTGCTGTTGCTGTTGCTGTTGCTGTTGCTGTTGCTGTTGCTGTTGCTGTTGCTGTTGCTGTTGCTGTTGCTGTTGCTGTTGCTGTTGCTGTTGCTGTTGCTGTTGCTGTTGCTGTTGCTGTTGTTGTTGCTGTTGCTGTTGTTGTTGTTGCTGTTGTTGTTGTTGTTGTTGTTGTTGTTGTTGTTGTTGTTGTTGATCCTATTATTATATATTATTTATGTATATTGTAAGAACGCTTGCGTTATTAAAGTTTCAAGTAGCTTCAGCGTATCTTATCGTCATACTTATTAATATTCTTTTTTACATTGGTGTAAATCTACGTACACATATATGTTTAATTGTCTTTTAGTAATAAACCATTCAGTGATTAATGTTTACTGAAAATTAATATCATTTATTTTTCGTATAAGTTTCATTCATTGTAATGGAAATTTTTTTATTTATCGAATAAATTATTGAAAAAATTAAATATAATATTCTTATACTCTATTAGATGCAATTCTTTAATTTAATTTAATTTATTTCTTTTTCTTTTTCTTTTTCTTTTTTCACTAAGCATTTAAGCTTTTTTCACACTAATTTTAAATGAAAACAAATTTTTATATATAGAAATATCAGATTTTTCTTATAAAAATGTGAGAATTCGTGTAAAAAAAAAAAAATAAAAAAATTTCATGAAATAACTGATTATGCATTTAAGAATTAATCACGAGAAAAAATTATCTCCTGTATGGTTCTGAAATTTTAAATACTCATTCATATTTCATTATGTCCAAATGAATAATGAATAATTAATATATGATAGTGCAAAAGCATTTTAAACCATAAGTAAACATTAAGATAACGCGTTAAAAACAAACATATTATTCAATAAATAAAAAAATTAATCATAAAGTAGAAAAAGTATTCATTCATTTTAATAATTAGATAATTTATAATATTAACAGCTTTTACAAAAATTTTAATTCAGCATGTAAATAACTAAAAATATCGATACTTTATTTTCTCCTCTTTGTTCATTCAACGTAATTAACACGTTCAGCGCAAAATGATTCATACGTGCCTTGTATATATTCTTTCGTAACTTCTCTTGTTTCTTTTTTTCTTTCTTTTATTTCCTCTTTTTTTCTTTATCGGTAATAAACAAAAGTTTTACAAAATTACACTTATAATGGCTTATTATTATTACAATTATTCCTCATCTTATGTCTTTATTCGAAACGAATAAATTTGATAAATAATTTAATAGAGTAGTATAAAAAATTTAACATTGCGCGATTGAAATGAAATTCGAGTCATTTTTTCCTCACGTTCGCAATACTTAGAGGAAGGCCAGAATTTTTCTGAAAATTTATCGACGATGGAAAAAGTAGAGTGAGCCGCGTGAATCGTGAGTATGTTGAACGCGCAAAAAGCTAAAACGTTTAAAGTATGGTTGAAGATAATTGCAGATCTCGTTCTTGTCGGATCTTCTTTTTGCCCCTCAGTATTCGACTTATTGGGGTATCCGCTTCTACCTATACATTAGTCTTTCTGTCACTTTATTTTCTCACTTTATACGTAGTTAGTCTTGTTTTTTTTTTTTCCTTTTTCCTATTTCATCTCATTCTCTATTCTGCTGAATTAAACTTCAATGTATCAGTCGAGAGATTATCGATGACTTTAAAAGTTACTAAAAGTCAAAGGTCTAAGTTAAATGTACTATTTTGTATTTTGAATCGTGTATATATCTTTTCTTCTCTTTTTTTTTTTTTTAAATATATAGAATTTATTTCACGTTTGAGATTAAATGAAAGCAAAATGAATTATACGTTTCACCTACGAATAATACACTGTAGAATATTTTTGTGTGTTTTGTAAGTTATGTATTAAGTAATAATAAATTCGTCGATGGGCTGGCTACTATTCATTTGTCAAATCTAGCAATGAAAATTTTTAAATAGGCCATCCCTTGACAGCTATTTGAAATAAATTTACATATGAAGTACATAAACAGTAAGATAAATACTATTCGATAATTTCAATTCGTACGTTAACTCCTTCATTACTAACAGAAATAGATACTCTACAAGTAATAATGCTCTGTCATATTTAATTATTTCATTGCGCTCTATTTATCACTCATACTATATGCGATAGCATAAAATGCGATTAAAAGAAATTTATCCTCTCATTAGTGGGGTTTAAAGGAAAGAAAATATTATCACTAAAGTAAGACATGCCGTGATTATGTTAATTTACAAAAATAAAATACAAAAACAAAAGCAAAAAAACACAAATAACCAAAATATAAATATAAAATAGCTATCGCATGATGTATGATACTAGGATGAAGAAAATATTAGTCATTTCCGGTGTAATTTATAATTTAGCCAATGATTTTTTTCCCATAAACGCCGGAGTATATGAAATTAGTATAAATGAGTCGCTGTAGACGAAAATCTTCGTTTAAATTAAACAACGCGAACATTTAAAAAACCGTTTAATTATTTTTATTTACATTTAACGTCGAAATACGGCATTAGGATTATTAATTATCGTACGTTTTACTTTTTTGAATTAATTCTTTTGTACTGCACGTCAAATTTTTTTTTTTTTTTTTTTTTTTTTTTTTTTTTTTTTAATGTTTTGAGTTCAGTTTACATAAGCATTAAAAGATAAGAAATATTAAATATCAATTTGTATTATGCAAGAATTGAATTCACTTGGAAAAACATATTTATTTATAAAGTAGAAAAATATCTTAAACAATATCTATTCATATGCATATTGAGCATGAAAAAGTCTTAGGATCATATCTTATCTTATCTAATATTATCTTCAATATTATCTTAAAATTATATTAACATTGTATTTATACTAATAGATAGATGCAATTATGATTTCAAAATTATACCAAATTATTAAAAAATGTTGTAATTATTTATTAAGAAGATATTATAAGTTAACTTGTAATTAAATTATGTATAATTCAACGTAATGATTAATGCAAAATAATATTTGTACAAACATTATTGGCATATCAATTTTAATTTGTTAAGATTAAGTTTTGCTTCGATACCTTCATATATTGTTATAAAATATGTTTCGATTTAATTCTTAATTTAGGTGTAATATTGGAACGAAAATGCACGCACAACTTGTAAAATTTGATCTTCAAATGATGAAAATTAGTATTGAGTTTCTTATAGGAGAGCCCCGAGGCTTCTTACATATCGGAGGCAAATAGTTGCAAAATCCCATGCCCCTTTCTTCCCTGTCAATCACTTAGGCTTATGAATACGAAGTCATGTCATTCTCTTTGTTCCTGCATCTGGATGTGGAAGGCGACCGAATGGCGATTTAATGCTCAAGATATCTAGACGTTCATTTTTATGGGTAATTGTTGGGTCGAAAAGGCAAAAATAAGTGCTCACATTCGTGAAAAGGCTTCTCATTGTATTGCATTTTATTTCATAATTATTATATAAGACACGAGTGCTGACCCAGCAAATGACTATTTACTTTATAGTTAATAAATTTTACCGCCTGCTCGGCTTAGCTTAACTTTTCATTGTAAAACCTTTTATATTGGGACTGAAAACTTGACCGGCAGTTAATCCAATAATTCATTGCATAATGTAATTGTCGAAATATTTCCTCGTAATAGGATACACGATTCTTGTCTATAAAATACAGATGACAATGTGATCTCAAGTCGATGAGTCTGCGTACTACAAAAGATCGTTATTCATTCAAATTTTTCGTTCTAGATTTGTAAGAGTAGTGGAAAACGTAAAACGCGTTTTACGTAAAACGTCAACGTAAGTGGAATGTAGATGTAAAATGTAAATTTCAATCATCCGTCGACTAAACCGAGCCCCGTATTTATAGTAAAAAAAAAAAATAAAATAACCAAAAAAAAAACCAAAAAAAAACCCATAAAACAATAACAAAACAAAACAAAAGTTATAAAACGAAATAAGGAGGGAGGGGGAGGAGGACGAGAGCGAGAGGGTACAAAAAAATCGAACGGAAAGATGATATTTCGATATTCCATATTTTTATCAATAATTGCTAGTAAATAACATGAATTTTTACGAATTTGAAGGCTTTATAATTGCCGGCGCATACACGCGCGAAGAAGAATTAGTAAGATGAGTCCGAGTAGCGCTCATGAACGAGCAAAAATTCCAATAATTTTTCTTGCCTTTTCTTTTCTTGCCTTTTCTTTCTTTTTTTTTTTTTTTGTCTTCAACCTCACCAGCGCAGTAATATAGTTTATGATGCCATATTTCATATTGAAATTTAAATAACAATGCTTATACAGCCGTGTCTTATGCAATGCAAAAAATTATTTAAAATAAATTGGCAAGTAAAGTTTTCGAAAATCGTCCGCAGCCATATTTTTATCTTCCAAATTGTAACGTAAATTACACGAGGCACTGGTAGCCCTCCCGCCGTCATCCGCCGCCGCCGCCATCCCCAAACCCTTCTAATGCCACCCGCTCGCGGGTCGCCTTATCCTCCGGCCTCCTTATTACTCTTTGCGTGTAAAAGAAGTGCCGCCGGGTTCGTTGCACGGCGGCACTCACCACGTCTATGTAATTCACTTTCGTCTAGATCCAAGAGAGTCGGAAATGCAACGACGCTGGAATGCCGCTCGCGACTCGAGGCCATTGTCATACGCGCTCGACTCGAAAAAATTCTTTTTCACCAATGCGCGGTAAAAGCAAGTGGGCTCGTGATAAAGCGTCGAGCTAACATCCAAATGGCTCCCCGTAATTATTTGCCCGATAAGAGCCACTCACTCGAGCGACGCTCGAAATTCCTTAGACGGCAGTGCGTCCTCTCCCTCGCCCCGCCGCCCACGCAGTCACTCGCTCACTTTCCCCACCCAACCAACCCATGTCCAACAGGCGTACCACGAACGCATCTTCTATATTTCACGCACGTCATAATTACGAGCGGCGAAGTAACGGCTAGTCTGAAGGTCGGTCGCCGGCTTTCCAGCGCCGTCTTTTATCGCTGCTTGGCGTCCTCGAGCCGCGATTTTCCCGGCCGTGGGCGTGGGGGAGAGGAGGAGAGCGGCGGCGCGGGGCGGCGAGGAAGGTGGGTGGAGCAGTGATGGAGTGGGGGTACCGGCTCGCTTGATTTACGCTGGTCGGCAAATTTCCTGTCCCGGCGATAACAAGGGGGACACCCCCCCCCCGCTCCAACATCCCCGCTCCTCTCGCGACGACAATCCCGCATGTCCCAGATCGGCATATGCTAAGTTCAGCTGTCCTTTAATCGGCAGGAGTCGAAAAGAGGCCAGAGGGCCCGATGGGAGAGGAGTCGCGGTGAGCGTTGCGAGCCTAAGAATGTTCGACCGACTTTTCGCGCGCAGTACGCGAAATATCGACACCGGCCTCTCGTGACTTAACCTCTCTGCTCTCGAACGGTGCACGCCGTTGCGTCACGAGGCTCGGACGGCGGCGGCGGCGGCCTTACGCAATTGCACAGCCGGCCGTTCTACAACACATCGGTCGTAAAACGTTCGTAGATGATAGGATGGCTAGCGGGAGGAGGATGCGGAGGGGCGGATGGGGGGGGGGGGGGGAGAGATATTCTCGAAGGCCTGGCCCAATAAGGCGCGATTAAGATGGGAAGCGGCGAGAGCGCGCGTTAACCTCCGCGGTGCCGCCGATAAATGTCGCGCGCTCGGCGGATAATAGTAGGGGCCCCCTGGGGCTATTGACAACGGCCGACTCTTTGAAATTATTGGGGCGTGGACGCGACAAGAGGGCTTCCACGTAGAAAGTACGGTGCGTCGACCGCCGGCTCAAGTCGTGGACTCGGTATGGAGGAATGAGAGAGAGAGAGAGAGAGAGTGAGCGAGTGAGG